>NC_044328.1:21023060-21358627 GCF_007399415.2 Gopherus evgoodei | reverse complement strand
GCTCCCCCATCCACCCAAGCCCTGTGCATCCAGACCCCCTCATACTCAGACTCTCCTGATGAGCCTCACCTCCCCCTGTAAGACACCCCCCATAATAAGCCTCACTCCCCCTGCAGCTGGACCACCCCAATGAGCCAGCTGCACCTGGATCCTCCCCCCACCAAGCCCCAACCAGCTCCATCTGGCCCCCCCACTGAGCTCACTGCACCCATACCCCCCTGCTGAGCTCTATCCTCACCACACCCAGATTCCTCCATGCCCCGCTGAGGCCCAAACACATTCACCTGGACCCTCCTGCAAAGTCCCATTACTGTTGCACCCAGAACCCCCGCCCCAACAAGCCTCTGTGCATCCATATCCCCCCCACTCCCACATCCCCCATTGAGCTGCTCGCACCCAGATTACCCCACACAGAACTCTTTGAACCCACTCCTGGATCTACCCCTCACATACTAAGCCCCTCCACACTTGGATCCTGCCTTGCTAAGCCTGCCTGCCCACAGCTGGTGCACCTGGCACTGAGGGGCAGGGCCCTGAGGTGTTTCTGGGGCAGGCCAGGTCCTTGTGCTGTGTCAGGGTTGGGTGCTGCCTCACCACTGAGTTAATGTCCCGGGGGAAGCTGCACAGTGCTCTCCCACAGCCAGTGGCCTGTGCTCCCCAATGCCATGCTGGATCCCCCACATTTATTTGACAAATAAAATTTGGAATATTTTGTAGAATTTTAAAATATTGTGTACAGAATTTTTATTTTTTTGGCATAGAATGCCCTCAGGAGTAAAACTGGACACCTGTGAAGACAGATTCACTATGATAAGTGCATAATAAAATGTCATTAATATGTTTTGCCAAATATTAGAAAAAGTATAAAAATAATTAAATATGTCAGTGCAAGTAGCCTTTTGGAAATGATTGAAATCCTGGTTTCATTAGGAGTTATATTCCATAGTTTTCTATGATACATGTATATATCCTGGAATCACAAATTTCAAAATATAAATATTCTTGAATATTGACCTATTGGGCCCAATCTTGCTTTAATTAGTTATTCACACACTCCCATTGACTTCAGTGGGATTTGCACTGGAGTATTTAAGAACTGAACTGGATGTTTTTGTGTTTTTCTCTATTTTGCTGCCAGTTCTACACACAAAACAGCTGTCTCCTTGTAAGCAATTGATTTCCCAGAGAACCCACAAACACTAGGCTGGGTTTTCTGCCTAATCCTAGGGCCCAAACACAGGTTAGACTAGTCTAAGGGCTGCTCTAATTTATGCCATCTGGAAATGGTCTCCAAGAAACCATATGCCAGCTGGGGATTACCAGAGCACACTGCACTCAAGCCTCTCCCTGATACACCTGGGCTCTGAGTGGAGAGAGGCACTGACTGTTATAAGGGCTGTGGGAAAGGAGGTGAAAGATTGCTAGACTTCCATACAGCAGAGGTATCCCCACCAGGAAGTTTGCAGCCAGTCACTATTCCCTTTGCACCAGGGGAAAAGAGTAGGGTCGAGAATCTGCCTACACTGTAGTTAGTCCAAACACACATTCTCTAGGAGGGGTTGACTTTGGTCATTCAAATAACAGTGAAATGTAAAATTAGGACTAAGTATAGATCTGCCCTAAATTTCCACCCTAAACTTGTCTATTCCTAGGGTTTTCATTAGGGCTGTCAAGTGATTAAAAAAAATTAATCGCAGTTAATTGCACTGTTCAACAATAATAGAATACCATTTATTTAAATATTTATGGATGTTTTCTACATTTTCAAATGTATTGATTTCAATTACAACACAGAATACAAAGTGTACAATGCTCACTTTATATTTATTTTTGATTACAAGTATTTTCACTGTAAAAAAACCCAAAGAAATAGTATTTTTCAATTCACCTAATACAAGTACTGTCATGAAATCTCTTTATCATGAAAGTTGAACTTAGAAATGTAGAATTATGTACAGAAAACCTGCATTCAAAAATAAAACAATGTAAAATGTTAGAGCCTGCAAGTCCACTCAGTCCTACTTCTTGTGCAGCTAATCGCTCAGATGAACAAGTTTGTTTACATTTGCAGGAGATAATGCTGCCTGCTTCTTGGTTACAATGTCACCTGAAAGTCAGAACAGGTTTTCTCATAGCAGTGTTGCAGCCGGTGTCACAAGATCTTTACGTGCCAGATGTGCTAAAGATTTATATGTCCCTTCATGCTTTAGCCACCATTCCAGGTGAGATGTGTCCATGCTGATGATGGGTTCTGCTGGATAGCAATTCAAAGCAGCGTGGACCGATGCATGTTCATTTTTATTATCTGAGTCCGATGCCACCAGCGGAAGCTTGATTTTCTTTTTTGGTGGTTCGAGTTCTGTAGTTTCCACATCAGAGTGTTGCTCTTGTAAGTCTTCTGAAAACATGCTCCCTATCTCACTCCTCTCAAATTTTGGAAGGCACTTCAGATTCTTAAACCTTGGGGTGAGTGCTGTAGCTGTCTTTAGAAATCTCACATTTGTACCTTCTTTGCGTTTTGTGAAATCTGCAGTAAAAGTGTTCTTAAAATGAACAACATGTGCTGGGTCATTGTCTGAGACTGCTATAACATGAAATATATGACAGAATGAGGGTAAGACAGAACAAGGGACATAATTCTCACCCAAGGAGTTCAGTCACAAATTTAATTAATGCATTTTTTTTAATGACCATCATCAGCATGGAAGCATGTCCTCTGGAATGGTAACCAAAGCATGAAGGGGCATACAAATGTTTAGCATGTATGGCACGTAAATACTTTGCAATGCCAGCTACAAAAGTGCCATGTTCTCACTTTCTGAGGACATTGTAAATAAGAAGCGGGCAGCATTATCTCCTGTAAATGTAAACAAACTTGTTTGTCTTAGCGATTGGCTAAACAAGAAGTAGGATTGAGTCAACTTGTAGCCTCTGAAGTTTTACATTTTTTTTTGTTCTTGAGTGCAGTTATTAACAAAAAAAATCTACATTTATAAGTTGCACTTTCATGATAAAGAGACTGCACTACAGTACTTGTATGGGTGAATTGAAAAATACTATTTTTTTTGTTTATCATTTTTACAGTGCAAATATTTATAATACTATACAATGTAGAAAAACATGGAATATATTTAATAAATTTTAATTGGTATTCTATTGTTTAACAGTGTGATTAAAACGGCGATTAATCGCGATTAATTTTTAAAATTGTGACTACTTTTTTTGAGTTAATTGCCTGAATTAACTACGATTAATCAACAGCCCTAGTTTCCATACAAAAACCTCTCTGTTCTAGTTCCCTTAATCAGATAGTCACCCTAGCCTCCTTTAATGAGCCACATCTACCAAAGAGTGAGCAAGACCCAAACAGTATCTCACTGCAGAGTTCTAACAATTGCTAACATGTCAGCCCCTCATGTCCCATTTAACTGATGGATTTAATAGAATAATAATTAACAATAATTCTCACAATTATTAATAGACAAGCTCACAGTTTTTGAATTGACTGGCTTTATGGCTGTGCAGTTTTCTCTAGTTAGCACATATAACAGCCCAACTGTTATTACCTCTGGATAGCCAGTTCACAGAATGCTCAATAAACTTACAAAGCAAATAAAACAAATTGATGTTTTCAAGTCAAAAACTCCCCCCAAAGACTGGAAGTCAGTTATAGTTAGGTAGCAGCCGGGCAGTCTCAAGATATTATGATTAAGGTGGTGCAGTTTGCAATTAGTTGGTTTTGCAATTCCAAATGAAACAAATAGAAACCATTTTAATACAATGATATTTTGTCAATGAGATTGGGTAGAATTAATATGGCTTGCATGGAACCAAATGCATATAAAACCAAACATATACTAGACAGAGAAGACTGAATTACATGTTAAAATACCTCTGCATTTCCAAAGGATCATTAAAAATTAGCAAGATCTTTATTAGTTATACTTAAATATTCATCTCAGGCTGTTCTGTACTTGGTAATGTTTTGGCAGAATGATGTATAATTGTGCTTCCTTTGTGTCCCCCTGGAATCATCTCCATTAGGTTTTAATAGACAGAGTTAGTTCATGAGTGATCTTTTACATGTATTTTCCATTTGTTAACAGTCCTGCCTTCTGAGAGTGTATTAATTCTAACATTTCATAATAATTCCATTCAGCTTCTTATACAAAGAAATATGGTGGAACTATTCAAAAATAATACAGTGGCACTCACAATAATGCTTGTGAACATAAGAAAGGCCATACTGGGTCAGACCAAAGATCCATCTAGCCCAGTATCCTGTCTTCCAACGGTGGCCAATTGCCAGGTGCCCCAGAGGGAATGAACAGAACAGGTAAACATCAAGTGATCCATCCCCTGTTGCCTATTCCCAGCTTGTGGCAAACAAAGGCTAGGGACCCAATCCCTGCCCATCCTGGCTAATAGCCATTGATGGACTTATCCTCCATGAATTTATCTAGCTCTTTTTTGAACCCTATTATAGTCTTGGCCTTCACAACATCCTCTGGCAAAGAATTCAACAGGTTGACTGTGCGTTGTTTGAAGAAATACTTCCATTTGTTTGTTTTAAACCTGCTGCCTATTCATTTCATTTGGTGACCCCTAGTTCTTGTGTTATGAGAAGGAGTAAATAACACTTCCCTATCTACTTTCTCTACACCACTCATGATTTTATAGATTTCTATCATATCCCTGCTTAGTTATCTCTTTTCCAAGTTGAAAAGTCCCTATCTTATTAATCTCTCTTCATATGGAAGCTGTTCCATACCCTTAATAATTTTTGTTGCCCTTTTCTGTACCTTTTTCAGTTTTGATATCTCTTTTTTGAGATGGGGTGACCAGGTCTGCACATAGTATACAATGGATTTATATAGAGGCAACATATTTTCTCTCATTATCGATCCCTTTCCTAATGATTCCCAAAATTCTGTTCTTTTTGTTGTGTGTGTTACTCTAAAACCTGTTACTTTATTTTCCACAATCATCTTCCTATTTGATATGGAAAAGGCTTGTCATTCAGGACCTGTCACACTGATTGCAAAATGAAGGTGCAGAGCAGTCAGTTTTCATGCCAAAGCTCACAGCTGCATCCCACATTTAGCACATGTTCTAGCACAATGTATTACTTTACTCATTTTGATGTTGTGCTCAGAAGTTTAGCTAATTTCATTCCTTTCTGGCTCACAGAAACCTGAAATATTTACAAATCAGGAAAAGCTGTGATTTTTAGATTAGGTTCCGTGTTTATTGTTTGTCAATGATTTTCTGAGCACACAAGAAAAAGATCTTGGGAGTCACCATGGATGGTTTTCTGAAAACTTCAGATCAATGCACAGCAGCAGTCAAAAAGGCTAACGGTATGTTAGGAACTTTTAGGAAAGGGATAGATAATAAAACAGGAAGTATCATAGTGCCACTATATAAATCCATGGTATGGTCACAGCTTGAATACTGTGTCCAGTTCTGGTCACCCCACCTCAAAAAGGATATAGTAGAACTGGAAAAGGTTCAGTGAAAGACAAAGATGATGAAAGGTATGGAATGGCTTTCACATGAGGAGAGACTGAAAATATTAGGACTGTTCAACTTAGAAAAGAGGTGACCGGAGGGAGGGAGAGATGACAGAGGTCTATGAAATCTTGAATGGTGTGGGGAAAAAAGTGTTATTTGCCCTTTCCCACAATATAAAAACCATGGGTCAGCCCATGAAATGAATAGGCAGTAGGTTTAATACAAACAGGAGAAAGTACTTTTTTTACGCTATGCACAATTAACCCGTGGAACTTATTGCCATGGGATGGTGTGATAGTCAAAAGTGTATCTGGGTTAAAAAAAACAAAACTAGTTAAGCAAATCCTCTAAGTTTGACATTAGGGAAGGTTTTTTCCTAACCCTAAGCCCTGAAAACCCATCTTGGGATCTGAGAAACAAAGTGGGTTATTTCCAATTAATTTAGCTTTATCCTGATTGAACTGGTATAGATAAGAAACAACTGAGGTATAGACCCACAATATATCTCGCTTGAGCAACAAGTTCTCACTTCCCTTGCTGAGAGAGTTAAGTGAAATTTAAGTGATGTATATGCTTTGTACAAGCCTTCTGCACAAAAGTGAATTTCATCTTGTCTGAGCACCTGTCTCATGCTGGGAGCAAGCAGGTGAAGCTGAACGGCAGTCTGGACAGTGAGTTGATTGTCAGCGGGTACGGTGCTCACTCCTTCATGTCAGGGGTGAAAGTAAAGGAGAAGACTTACTGGTACAGGGGCTGGATCTGGCCCCAGAAGGGGTGGGGCATGTGTGGAAGGGGTGGGGCTAGGGGGTCAGCATCCCCCAGTCAGCCCTTCTATACTGCCTGGCCCTTGCCTCCCAGGGTTCCAGTGGTGATGTAAAAGGGCCTGGGGCTCCTGCTCCTTTTGCTCTCCTGTCAGCCCCCGGGGGAGCAAAAGGGGCAACAACATTAAAGCACTGCTGCAGCAGCAGTTTAAGCAGGATCCTTTGCCATGGCAGCACTTTAAAGTCAGCTGGGTACGGGCTGGTACTGGCAGACACTTTTTACCGGTACACCAGCTTACTTTCACTCCTGCCTCATGTCCATGTAATGATCTAATGAAATAGGATTGTAGGCTGAAGGGAACAGAAGCTTGGATGAGTCCCATACATGGGTCCACCCAGAGTCTGTGGAAGAAGTCAAAGGCTTGCTGGGAAGAATTGGAATGAGCACAGCGAGTCAGGTCTGGTGATTCCTGAGTTGCATGTAGTGGAGAGGGATGAGGGAATTCCCCCCCACCCCCACCCCAAAAAATCAGGTCAGCACCATGCTTGTTCTGTCTTCCCTACCCTGAACTCACATAACTAGTCTGGGATTTGAATATACTCTCCTTAACTTTCTCATTTTAGTCTCCAGCCTCTAGTGTCCTTTTACTGTCTGGAGAGAGAAAACAGACCTATAAGAACTTCCAGAAGGTGAAGGATTGAATGATAAATAGAGTTGTGAAAGCTAAGGGACAAAAACCTGCCTGCAAACCAAACCCACTTCTTTTTCAAAATCTTGTTAAGCTTGCGAGTCTTGCAAATGGATCAGCAGTGGGAATGTGGAGGTCTAGCTAGCTTGTATCCCTTTGTAGCCCACACAAGAGGTTTATGAGTATCTTATTTCTAGTAACTACAGGAGATAACCTCTTAGCTCAGTTTATAGCAGCCTGTGCTTTTTCATACTTAAATTAGTAGGTTCAAACCAAAGCAGTGCAGTTTAAAGTTACTTTTGCTTGCTAGCTGAGGTAGTCAGTAATAACCCAGTATTTTGGGGATATTTTTAATGGAGAAGAGAAAGGGGGAATTGATCTCTGATGTGGCTTTGTCACTTTTTTCTCAGCGTGGTTTTCAAGCACTAGTGCGGTGTTCTTCAGGTGGAGTTCTTTGGTGGGAGAGTTTCCCCAGTGATGCTGCATGTAGCAATACCAACAAATCACATCTCAGATTTTCTAAGGCAACTAAGGGAGATAGATGCCAAAACCCCATTGAAACTCAATGGGACATGGGCACTTAACTCTCGTAGAAACCCCAGCCGGGGTAACATTCCGTGGAAGTCAAATCCATTGCAGAAGCTGCTGCTACTAACATTTTCTTTTGTGTTTTCCCCCTTTTCTTATGCCTCCTCATGTCCCTCCCTTTTTATATGTGCTCATGACCCAATCTTTATGTTGTTTTTTTCTGCTTGTTCTTTTTGTGGATACAGACTAACACGGCTACCCCTCTGATACTTGAAATTTTCTAAACACAGACAATCTTACTTGCTATGTCTCTTTTGTCTCCTGGCTGTGTGTGATGGAAAGGATACTTCTGCTTTTTAGTTGTCATCTTTTTCTCCTCTAGAGTCAGTGCTCATTGCAAAACTCTATTATACACAACAGTAAAACTTTCCATACTATCTTCTTGTTATTGTACAGATTTGATACAAAGCTCAGATGTTTGTTCCTTTGACCCTTTTATATAGAAATGGAAGGCTTTTTCACACTGTAGTTTTAGTAATGATAGTCCATTCGAAGTATGTTGCTATTTCACAGTTGGTTTTAACAGGCCATATGTGTACGTACGTGTGCAACAGAGGTTACCTAGTGGTATGTGGCACTCTGTTAAACTGTTTTGGTATTGTCTGAGAACAGTTTGAAGTCACTTTTAGTAAAGACTTTTCACTTGATTTAGCAGGAAAAGATTGGTTCCCTTAATTAACATTTTCCCTCCAGTGTATTTTACTTTTTGCAGGAAGTAAAATAGAGCCATACAAAAAATGGAAGATTGATGTAATGAATTAAAGTTATAGCCCAGTGAGTTAAATGTATCTAACAGAAAATAAAAGTTTGCCATTAGAGAGAGAAACCACAAGTTATCTGCAATGAGGGCAGAAGCATTTAGGATGGGTTATTTCTAGGAAATTACATTATACTGTAGTATTACAATAGTTCCTTAGAAGACATGAATAGAATTGGGGGCCCATTGTGCTAGTAGGCATAGGCACCAACTTTCCCTGGTGCTGGTGGATGCTCATGCCCCCCAGCCCCTGAACCCACCATGACTCCGTCTTTTCTCCGCCCCTGCCCCACCGCCATTCCAACTCCTGCCCCAAAGTCCACACCCCAACTCTGCCTCCTCCCTGCCCCTATTGGACCCCTTCCCCAAATCCCCGCCATGGCCCTGCCTCTTCCCTGAGTGCACCAAGTTCCCCCTCCTTCCCTCTCCCTCCCAGTGCTTGCGGCGTGAATCAGCTGTTTTGTGGCGCAAGTGCTTGGAGCCAGGGGAAAAAAGAAAGCATGTGGTACACCCAGGGGAGGAGGCGGAGGCAGAGTGGAGGTGGAGGTGAGCTGGGGTGGAGGGGCAGGGCGGGGAGCTGCCCATGGGTGCAGAGCACCAACCAATTTTTCCCTGTGGGTGCACCAGCCCTGGAGCACTCACGGAGTTGGCGCCTATGCTAGCAGGCAGGCCCTCTCAGAGGTCCAGAGAGGCCTGGGCCACTTCTAGCTTTTGAGGCCCTAGCCATAATAAAAATAAAAAAATGATACATGAAAATAAAATAAGGCATACAGAAAAAGGAGACATAATTTGAATATTTGTTATTGAACAAATGTTTTTCTAGCCTTTTTCTGTGCCAATGCACTAATTATTGAGGAAAAATCTAGCTTTCGTGCAATATCACAGTTGATATTGAGCATGGCGAGCCCATTCAAATGCTTTTGTCCCATGGCTGAATGGTGATAGTTCTTTACCTGCTTCAATATGTTGATAGTGCATTCACCTAAACCAATGTTGCAGGCAAACTGACAAAAATACGCAATGCAATTGTGATATTAAGAAACACCCCAGAGAGTCCAAGTTCCAGTATTTCTTGAAGCAATTCTTTTGGCTTGCAATCCAATTTAAAGTTCATGGAATTTGAGGAAGATTTGTTTGAGAAAGATGACCTCGTCACTGGGATCTTTAGAGATTTCTTTGTTGTACTGTTGCTGAAATTGTTCAGCTGCAGAAAGTAGATCTTCATTACTCAGTCTGTTGAACTGCCAAAGAAACCCCAAAAGGGTACAAATTAGTCACAGTGACTCAAATCGACATGTAAGACCTGATTGAATAGTGTCAATGATGACAAGGAAGACATTGACCCTATAATGCTACTTGGCATTGGATTCAGTAAGCAAGTTGCAACTGGTAAAGAACGCAGATGAAATGCCAATATTCCGTGCTACTAATTTGGACTCAGTCAGGATCGCATCCCATTGTTCATTAATCTGTTGAATGTCATTGATAAGACTTTCAGTTTTTTCTCTCTCAACATCATGTGTAGCATTGCATGCTTCAATTACCAGATTAGTTTGCTGGATCATTGTAAGTAGCTTCATCCACAAAGATGACGTCAGAATGCATTCAAATTTTGACATGTGCTTCTGAAAGACTGAAGCTCCGTTTGAGCCTGTTCAGTGAGACTAAGAGATTCAAGCTCATTTAAAACATTTCTCACTGAATTCAAATGCTGCACAACTGGTTGAACACCATCAAACCGTGCAGATCATCTAATATCCAAAAATTTCAAATGTGTCCTCACGAAACTCACTGTACCAGATTGTCCTCACAAATTTTCACCTTGAATCTGGGCCTATAGACTATGAAAGTCTATGATGATGGCCAAGCGGCCAAGCTACCAAGCTAGGGTTCAACCAACCAACCAGTCACCTCTTTTAGCTGCCATATGAAGATAATAATAAGGAATTCTCACACATAAATATTTCCTTAGTCAACTAGACGTAAAACTATAA
Source organism: Gopherus evgoodei (assembly GCF_007399415.2). Taxonomy (NCBI): domain Eukaryota; kingdom Metazoa; phylum Chordata; order Testudines; family Testudinidae; genus Gopherus; species Gopherus evgoodei. Next base: position 21,348,324 of record NC_044328.1, on the reverse strand, counting down.
AGATACTAAAACGTGACAATTCTCTACCTTTCAACACGCACTTGATCCAGCACCAGCCACTGGTAGTGGTTTGTTTATATAATCAGCTGATCTGAGAGGACATGTTTATCACGGTCTAATCTTGTGCCATCAGAACCAATAGATTTTAATTAATATTTATGAACACTTTTAACTCTTTAATGTGACAAAATCTATATCAGTTAACAAAAAAATTACGTCTTTTACCAAATCACATCTCTTATTCGCTTAAATTTGCAGCTCTAAGCTGAGAGAGTGTGTCATATTTTGGTCCAATAGGGATGTGCATAAAAACAAGTTGTGAAACTTATTAAATGTCAAAAAATTAACAAGTGTCTAAATTTGAGGCCCTTTTTGAGCTTGAGGTCCAGGCCGAATGGCCCTCCACCACCCCTCTGATTGGCCCTGCAACTTACAGACTAAATGGAGAAGACAGACAAAAGAGGAAACAGACATGAAGGGACTAACTCAAGATCACATACCTGGTTAATGGCAGAGCCAGGACTAAAACCCAGGTCTGTATGCTAGGTCCCTATTCACTGGATCATGCTGTCACTGTTTTGTTTTCTATCTTGGATACCAAAGGGTTAATACCTAAACTGAAACCATAAACGTTACACATTCCCTCACTGTGGTCACATCCTTCAGACTACTCTTTCACAGAGGAAAACACTTTAACCCCAGGTGACTGTGATAGACAGTAATGAAAGCTCTTGAGTAGTATAAACTTAGTTTACAATGGTTTTTGAAATGCAACTCTTTGTTTATCTTGCAATTCTAGTTCTACCCAAAAAGCCCTTGATCATCCCTTAAAATTATTACAGAATTATCTTGTTAAAAATAAATATGTTTTCTTGTTCCAAAGTTTATTACAACAAGTGATTAAGTATATTACACTAAACCCCTTGCAATTTGCCCTTTGGCACTGCTAACAGCACTTTCCCACTGTCCTATAACTGAGCAAACTATTTGTAGGAGTCTGGTTAAGTCTGGAAATAATAGATGTATTCTCTAGGTACCACTCTCCTACACTGTTCTAAATGGGTACTGAATGTTTTTGTTGTTCAGAATGTTTATAATTTGTTAGCTCTGGTTTTCATGTGCTCCAGCCTTCTCTCTGCTCTGTGTTTACCTTGAATGTTACTCTTATTAAGGGGATGAATTCTGAACTGACTTCAGAAGAGGCTACGCAGACTAGAAATAAATGCAGAATCCGGCCTAATTGTATCTAATTCTGCACATATTTGAACATGTAGGAGTAAGTGTGCCAAGAATCTTACCCTGGATGGCTTCCTTCTTCCATAGTTTCATAGTGTCTAACCTTTTCTTTCCCACATGTCTTAAGATGCTGTTTCAATCAGTGTTCATTGACTTCATAGGTCATATCCTCAACTGGTATAAATTGGCTTAACACCAAATGGAGATATGTTTCCCCTAGCAGAGAATCTGGAACTAGATATCTCTGTTGTCCTTGTAATTTTGTGAAATGTTCCCCCTTAAAATCTGTGAACATTTAACAAACAGCAGAAGTCAAAGAACCATCCAACTAAACCTTTGTGACATCAACCTCTTGTAACAGGGAACGTTGCCATCTGAGCAGACCAATTTGCATCCTTTGTCCCAGCCTGTGGAGGCTTCTCTTATTATGGGCCAGATCGTGCCATAAACAACCCTGCCAAAACAGTTTTCAGCACTGTACAAACTTTTAAAGCATTCCTTTCTTTTGGAGTTAAAAATCATAAATCAACCCCTCTCCCAGGCTGGTTTTGTTTTTGTCTCATGAGACATTTACAGAAAAAACCCTTCTGCTTTCAGTTTGTATGCATGAGACCATCAAAGCTTAACGCACTTGGAAATATGCAGTCCCTCCCCACTGGCTACTTGGATGGGGACTGCACTTACCCTCTGCCAACACTCATGGTAGGGAGATCCTAGTTTAACCCTCTCCATCCCCCTGAGAGCTAATGCCCCTCCTTCCATCCCCATGATCCATCCTCCCAGATTCTCATAATCTCCTGCCCACATCTTTCAATCCCTGCTTGCCCGAGGTCTCCTATCTGCTACATTCCCCTCTCCCCTCACATTCTCCCTCCTTCCCGCCCTCCCTCCTTCCCCCTCATTTTCCCAATCATTCAAATTCTTATACCACACCCATCACCATGACAACTGTTCCCTAGTCTGCCTTCTTCCTCCCCATCTTCTCATGTTTCCTTTCCCCCTCAACATTCCTTGCCTCACAGACCTATCTCTTCACATTTCTTTACGCCCTCCCTAATTACCACTCCTCACTACTACACCTAACACATAGATATACCCTTTATCTTCCACCTGTCTTCCTAAGGGATTGCCCCTTGTCAACTGTGACAACCTTTTACTTACTTTAAACCACCTAATTCATTCTAGTGATTACCTTACTGTCTCTAGCACCACAGAACATTGTTTTCTGTTAATCATAGTTTGGATTTATTCAGAGTTTCACTGGCATCTTTCCAATTGATTTTTTCCTTATCAAATTTTAGATATATTTGGAAAAAGGTGGCAGGCATTCAAAGAGTAGGGCCTGTGCTCAACATGGTAGATACACTAGAGACCAAGAATAAGGGTAGGTCAAACAGGCCCCAGCCCAAGATTATATGTACTCTTTTTCTCTCATTTTATGTTTTCAGTCTTGACAAAACATTCCAAGCTAGAGTACACTACATAAAAGCACTGACGCATGTAGGCAACATTAATATATATGATTTACTCAGAGTATGATCACAAGTCCCAGTGACCTTGGCAGCTCTTCACAGCCCATATTTTCCAAACAGAAGAATTGTCTTTGAAAATTCCTTCAATGCATTAGGCCTGAATCCTGGCCAGCATCAGCTGCATTTCTTTTCTTGTTTCACTTATCCCCCCCAAAAATCATATTTATTGTGACTACTGCAAAGAAAATCCCTCTCAGCATTCCCTTCCAAGTTTCACTTGGCTGTTCTTTGAGTTCCCTGTTCCCACTGAGTACGCCAGGCTAACACTATGGTACAGAATCTTATAACACATAAACACCTTTTAAATCTTTAAGACTGTAGGGTCACGGACCAACTTACAGTATTTATGTCTGTCTTCTAATATTAGTTCCATTTTACTTGTCTGTGGGAGAGGGATTAATTATCCCTATTTTGGCATGTGATGATCCAGGATATTCCATCCCAAGAGATGAATGGACATCCAAAGAGATGTGTTCTACTCAGGCCCAGTAGTGTTAGAACTCACTGGCGGCTATACTGTGAGTTGGGTCAGGCGTCTGGGTTGTTGAGTAAAAGGAAGTAGGACCCCCACCATCATTCTCTTACACTCCTACCTGGGCTACTCACTGCTTGGGTCTAACCATGAAACACATTCTTACCATCAACCCGAGAGCAAGAGGGCAGAGAAGGGGAGTGGGCAGAGTCTTGTTTACATCACTTGCTGGGCAATACAGCTGAGACCATGATAAGGTGTCTTAATTTGCTGTTGTATAGGCCAAAAGAAAATTACTCCCAGGGAGCAAGGGCGAAGCAGGGGAGGAACTATGACTGAGAGTGTGGGGAAGGGAGATGTAAAGTGAAAATCTAGCCTTATCTTTGCAGACCAAAATTAGGAAATTTCCAAGAATGACCCAATTTTGAATTCCAGATTGGAGATACAGTACAGTTATTAATGAAGTGTAGATGGGTATAACAACGAGTCAATGGAAAATGCAAGATCTTAACTGTATAGCAAAACAGCCTGAAAAAAAACTCCCAATCTGTTGGAGTAAAAATAAATTAAACTTTATCTTTAGAAACAGAAGGACACATAAAGGACCAACTCTTCATCCCCAAAGCTTTTCCCAAGGTGCTGTCTGGAACACTGAGCAGCTTCAGTTGATCTAGACACTCAGGATGACAAACTGCAGTGATGTCAATACGTAGTTAACAGGCTTTGTCACGCCATTTGGGAATTCCTTATTGTCACCCTGAAGTGAGCCATGCTGCCAGATAATCCAACAGTATAGACTTGATTTAAAGACTAAATGTACATAGAGGTACTAAAAAAATAAATTGCCCATCTGCTTTTAGCACTGGGCTCTTCCTTCCTTACTCATGTCAAGCACAGCTTACACTGCAGATAGCTCCAGTGGTGTCACTGGCACTACTCTATGAGAGCAAGGGGCAGATGTAGGTCCACAGAATTTGTGATATATCTGATAAAATCCTTAATGGCTCATTATTACTGACCAAAGCAAGAGTTGTCATTAATGTATGTTAAGATGTCCTGATACTGAGTTCTCAATAGTTTATATGACCTGCATTTATATTCTCCACAACACAGATGGTTCTGTGGAATTAGATTTGAGCAAATTATCAAAACTATTTTCCTGAGCGTACATTTGATTAAATATACTGAATGCTCTTTGACTGCTTTCCTGCCCTTTTGAGCTTGCCTTCCACAGAATGCCAAGTGCACGAGTTTACAAGCAGGAATATGGTCAGAAACAGCAAATATTAAGCAAAGTTAGAGAATATTCATGGGAAGCAAAATTTGAATTTGCAAGAGGCGAGTGCTTGATTGGAAGCTTGATTATAAGTTACTCATCAAATCAGAGAACATAATGCTGTGACCCGTGCACCCAGTCAAAACTGCATTTCATGGGAGGGTTGAGTTTTATTGGTTGCTGAGGATATGCTACTATAAATATTTTTTCTATCTTGGCTATTCACATGGCCCCATTGCCATACTATCTGAAGACTTCACAGCCTTTAATGTATTTATCTTCACAAGCACTGTAAAGCAGTGCTATTATTCCCATTTTACAATACACAACTGAGGTACAGAGAGGTTACGTGACTGGCCCAATGTCACACAGGGGGTTCGTGGCAGAGCAGGGTGTTGAATCCAGGTATCCCGAGCCAGATAGACCATCCTTCCTTGGTCTTGTAATTTGTGTAAGGACCACCTAGGGGTTTGTATAAGAGCCGCTTTGTAATAAAACTAGATAAATAAATGCTCACCACCTCTGGAATTCTGAGTAGTCTTGAACTTCTCATGAACAATGTGCAGATCAAGAATTATTTTCTGAAATTTATCACTAGAGTGTTAATCCTCCAGAGCAGGGATTGCCTCTTTTCTTTGTATGTAGAATGCCCAGCACAATGGGTAACCTAATCCGACTCGGAGGCCTTTGGTCACAGCCATAATAAAAATAGTTACTACCAATAGTATTACATTTAAAGAACAGTTAAAAATCCATATCATCCATTCTTTTAAATAGAGTTTATTTTGAGCCTGGAAATACTTCTAAAAATCAAATGATTCAGTCCCAGTTTTCACTTTCAGCTTGCTAAGCATCACTTTCAGCTTGCTAGCCATGATATGAAGTAATATCATACATTCCCAGTCATCTTCATTTTATGTTTTCAGATTCAAAGAAGGCCTTACTCCCAGTCTTAAGCTGTCAATTGTTGCTTGATTCCCAGCAAAAACCTCTCTCGGTCTGTTCATGGCTGATGTATAATCAGGATGTGATCAGAAATGTTTCAAATGTACAAAAAGGCAAGCTATAAAGGAACAGCCCCAAAACAAGTGCTCAGCATGGAGCTAACTCCACTCTGGCTGATTTAACGGTCAATAGGAACAGAGTTAGACCAATGATGGCTACTTCTGAAAAGCTCCAAATGAAACAGCTACAAAAACAGCTGTGTTAGAAAAGAGTTAGCCATTTAAATAGTCAAAGAGTCAGCACATCACAAGTGTTCCTCTTGCTAAACAATTTAGTTCTCTGTATAGTTTCTCAATCCCGCTCTCCCCCATTTTTTTTGCTTCAAAATCAGTGGGAACAGCAACACTTTACTAGTGTCAGTGGCCATTATATTCTCTCCAGAAACATTAAAAAGTAAATAATTTCTCCAATAGCTGATGCTGTCAGAGACAGAATTTCACATAGGGTAGCATATGATCCACAGGTGAATGATGATGAAGAGAAGTCTGACACACTGTATGGCCCAGATTCTCATGGAGAACTAACTAAAGCGTGTCAAAGCATGAAGCACAGACAACAAAATTCACAAGGTACAGGTAGAGACAGTAAAATGGATCACTTTAATTCCAGGAATGAAAAGATGCCATGAATAGATTCCACTGAAGGACAGACTGGAAGCCTGGAAACACAAACACATATTTTGGAATACACAGGATTCATTTTCATTGATTAAAGAAAATCATTGTTCAAAGTAACATCTGAAACTCTCTGGCGCTATACTGAGGAATTCTATCTCTGGAACTTATGTGGCTCCAATCACTGTAGTATCTAATGACCTCACAATTTTGAAGGTATTTATCCTCACAAGACCTGTTGAGATAGGGCACTCCCACTTTACAGATGAAGAACTGAGGCACAGAGGGGCTAAATGACTCTTCCAAGGGCACATAGTAAGTCTGTGGCAGAGACTGGAACAGGGCCTTCCAAATCCCAGACTAGAGCTCTAACCCCTGGACCATCCTTCCTCTCTTGATAGTCTTGTGCTTTCTCCACAATCTAAAGGTTAGTTTTTGTTTTGGGTTGAAATAAAAACTGAATAGAAAGTGTTTAAAGGCCAACACTCACCCATTACACATGGATACATTATTGAATCACAGGGAGAGGGTCTCAGGACTCAAAAACTGGCAATATCACAATGATCATCATCTTATTTCTGGAAAAGAGACAGATGCTACAAGCAACTGGAAGAGCCTGATATTTTTAGTGGAAACAATATAGCATTCTCCACAAATCTATCTTCCTTAGCCACTTACTGCAACAGACTTTTCAAAAACCTGAGTTTTTTTCCTGTTAACTCCAGTCAGGGCATCTAGGTGAGGAAGCTGCATTAGAATGATAATATACTTCTCTTATAGCTATGAATACTGCATCAATAATAACTCTTTCCTGCATTTGAGCTTTCAAGAATTTGCCTATGGATCCATTCAAGGTCATTCAGGACCTAGTCAGCTATTTGTCTTCAAGAGTAAAAGTGTTTGACTAAAAGTCTAAAAAGTCAAGACTACATTTAATGCTTTATCGGTAGGTTGAAGGGATATTGACCACTGCTGAATTAATGAAGCACTCTTCCTACTGAGACCTTCGCTTACTTAAATCACTTTATACCCCATTGGTTTTACCAAGCCACTGGGAATAAACAGGAAAACTATTACCGCAGAAAACTCATTTCCTCAAGACTTCTAGTAAATATACAGCTTGCTGAAAAATAAGTGAGACTGGCTAACTTGTCCTACATTTGAAGCTTACATTGCTCTAGTTTGATGCTAAACAATAGAGTGCCAACTGTGAGAATAACTGGCATTTGCTCAGAAATGTTGTCTTTAATGTTTTATCACATCATGTGTTGTGGAATTGAGTGAATATTGAAATTCTATTTCCCACTCCCACTCCCCAATAATATTCATTTGAAGTTCTAGCTAATTAGCTTTAACTGAGTTTGTTCACCTTTTGTGTTTATTTTCCATTAATATTCTAGGGAATGTGGTTTCTAGTAGGAATGTTTTCAGAATGTTCACAGAAAACAAATACTGAATTCCTAATCCAAACCCATCCCACTGAGGAAAAAGACACGCAGACTGTGACCTACATATTCAATCCAAATAGTTTGAGTTTTGAATATTAAATAAATTATGAAGAATGGCTTGTGAGCTTGCAAGCTGCTAACCCAGAGTTATCCACAGAAATTATTTGGTGAACAATGTCAAACAACAAATGCTTTTGAGAAAATCTTAATCTGCTCATGGACAATTCAAGAACGGAACAAGGTAAAATTTGATTAATCAATTTACTTCGTAAGAAGTATTTGCTCTATAGGTCTAAAATGTTGTCACTTTACTTTTGTTGTGTCACATTAAAATCAAACACACACTATATACCCGCATATACACATGGAGTGTGTATCTATATGAGCTGTAATACACACACACACACAGTTCAACAGTATAGAGAGTATGAGGCTACGTCTTCACTACCTGACGTATTGGCGGGTAGCAATCAATTGTTTGGGGATCAATATATCGCTTCTCATCTAGACAAGATATATCGATCCTCGAACGCGCTTATATCAATTCCGGAACTCCACCAACTTGAACGGAGTTGCGGAGTCAACGTGGGGAGCCGCAGACATCAATCCCGCACCGTGAGGACAGTGAGTAATTCGATCTTAGATACTTCGACTTCAGCTACATTATTCATGTAGCTGAAGTTGCGTATCTGAGATCGATTTTCCCCCGTAGTGTAGACCAGCCCTGAGTGTTTGACGAGATCTAAGATGAGTAAAAGTCTATTAAAGTGTGCTGAAGTAATTTCGGATTCCCTCTCTGCTTCATTGCAAATGGTTTTTCACACCTGATGAGTTAACTATGAGCTAAAATATTCCCATTTAAGTCAATGACCAAATTCCCACTGACTGTATTAGGAACAGCATTTGTCTCTGTAAACAGGTTCTGCTTTAGACTGTATATATAAAAGTCAATAATAGATAGAAAATAACTTTTCTTTTGATACTTTCATTAATATGTAACTCTACCCTTCTCCCCAAACCCAACTATCCTCAAGTACAATCTATGAAAAATCATGGCCCAACTGGTGTGAAGCAGCATAGCTCCAGAAAAGTCAATGAAGTGGTAAAAATTGACACCAGCTGGCCTAATGATTATAATGTAACATCAGTCATCTAGACTCATGTGTCTCCGGGCAGAGACAGATGCATCGTGGAGGTGAATGCCTGGCTGCGAAGATGGTGTCGCCAGGAGGGCTTTGGCTTCCTCAACCACGGGATGCTATTCGAGGAAGGACTGCTAGGAACAGATGGCGTTCACCTTTCAAAGAGAGGAAAGGCCTTATTTGCACACAGACTGGCTAACCTAGTAAGGAGGGCTTTAAACTAGGTTTGACGGGGACAGGTGAGCAAAGCCCACAGGTAAGTGGGGAACAAGACCTGGAGATGGGTTGGAAACAGGAGGGAGCACGGGCTATAATGGCAGAGAGGAAGGAGGGTCAGGGCAAAGCTGGGAGGCAAGATCAAACCAGTATCTTAGATGCCTATATACAAATGCAAGAAGTATGGGTAATAAGCAGGAAGAACTGCAAGTGCTAATAAATAAATACAACTATGACATTATTGGCATTACTGAAACTTGGTGGGATAATACACATGACTGGAATGTTGGTGTGGATGGGTATAGTTTGCTCAGGAAGGATAGACAGGGGAAAAAGGGAGGAGGTGTTGCCTTATATATTAAAAATGTACACACTTGGACTGAGGTGGAGATGGACATAGGAGACGGAAGTGTGGAGAGTCTCTGGGTTAGGCTAAAAGGGGTAAAAAACACAGGTGATGTTGTGCTGGGAGTCTACTACAGGCCACCTAATCAGGTGGAAGAGGTGGATGAGGCTTTTTTCAAACAACTAACAAAATCATCCAAAGACCAAGATTTGGTGGTGATGGGGGACTTCAACTATCCAAATATATGTTGGGAAAATAACACCGCGGGGCACAGACTATCCAATAAGTTCCTGGACTGCATTGCAGACAACTTTTTATTTCAGAAAGTTGAAAAAGCTACTAGGGGGGAAGCTGTTCTAGACTTGATTTTAACAAATAGGGAGGAACTTGTTGAGAATTTGAAAGTAGAAGGAAGCTTGGGTGAAAGTGATCATGAAATCATAGAATTTGCAATTCTAAGGAAGGGTAGAAGGGAGTACAGCAGAATAGAGACAATGGATTTCAGGAAGGCAGATTTTGGTAAGCTCAGAGAGCTGATAGGTAAGGTCCCATGGGAATTAAGACTGAGGGGAAACACAACTGAGGAAAGTTGGCAGTTTTTCAAAGGGACGCTATTAAGGGCCCAAAAGCAAGTTATTCCGATGGTTAGGAAAGATAGAAAATGTGGCAAAAGACCACCTTGGCTTACCCTTGAGATCTTGCGTGACCTACAAAATAAAAAGGCGTCATATAAAAAATGGAAACTAGGTCAGATCACGAAGGATGAATATAGGCAAATAACACAGGAATGCAGAGGCAAGATTAGAAAAGCAAAGGCACAAAATGAACTCAAACTAGCTATGGGAATAAAGGGAAACAAGAAGACTTTTTATCAATACATTAGAAGCAAGAGGAAGACTAAGGACAGGATAGGCCCACTGCTCAATGAGGAGGGGGAAACAGTAACGGGAGACTTGGAAATGGCAGAGATGCTTAATGACTTCTTTGTTTCGGTCTTCACTGAGAAATCTGAAGGAATGTCTAGTATAGTGAATGCTTACGGGAAGAGGGTAGGTTTAGAAGAGAAAATAAGAAAAGAGCAAGTAAAAAATCACTTAGAAAAGTTAGATGCCTGCAAGTCACCAGGGCCTGATGAAATGCATCCTAGAATACTCAAGGAGTTAATAGAAGAGGTATCTGAGCCTCTAGCTATTATCTTTGGGAAATCATGGGAGACGGGGGAGATTCCAGAAGACTGGAAGGGGGCAAATATAGTGCCCATCTATAAAAAGGGAAATAAAAACAACCCAGGAAACTACAGACCAGTTAGTTTAACTTCTGTGCCAGGGAAGATAATGGAGCAGGTAATCAAAGAAATCATCTGCAAACACTTGGAAGGTGGTAAGGTGATAGGGAATAGCCAGCATGGATTTGTAAAGAACAAATCGTGTCAAACTAATCTGATAGCGTTCTTTGATAGGATAACGAGCCTTGTGGATAAGGGAGAAGCGGTGGATGTGATATACCTAGACTTTAGTAAGGCATTTGATACAGTCTCGCATGATATTCTTATAGATAAACTAGGAAAGTACAATTTAGATGGGGCTACTATAAGGTGGGTGCACAACTGGCTGGAGAACCGTACTCAGAGAGTAGTTGTTAATGGCTCCCAATCCTGCTGGAAAGGTATAACAAGTGGCGTTCCGCAGGGGTCTGTTTTGGGACCGGTTCTGTTCAATATCTTCATCAACGATTTAGATGTTGGCATAGAAAGTACGCTTATTAAGTTTGCGGACGATACCAAACTGGGAGGGATTGCAACTGCTTTGGAGGACAGGGTCAAAATTCAAAATGATCTGGACAAATTGGAGAAATGGTCTGAGGTAAACAGGATGAAGTTCAATAAAGATAAATGCAAAGTGCTCCACCTAGGAAGGAACAATCAGTTTCACACATACAGAATGGGAAGAGACTGTCTAGGAAGGAGTATGGCAGAAAGAGATCTAGGGGTCATAGTAGACCACAAGCTTAATATGAGTCAACAGTGTGATACTGTTGCAAAAAAAGCAAACATGATTCTGGGATGCATTAACAGGTGTGTTGTAAACAAGACACGAGAGGTCATTCTTCCGCTTTACTCTGCGCTGGTTAGGCCTCAACTGGAGTATTGGGTCCAGTTCTGGGCACCGCATTTCAAGAAAGATGTGGAGAAATTGGAGAGGGTCCAGAGAAGAGCAACAAGAATGATTAAAGGTCTTGAAAACATGACCTATGAAGGAAGGCTGAAGGAATTGGGTTTCTTTACTTTGGAAAAGAGAAGACTGAGAGGGGACCTGATAGCAGTTTTCAGGTATCTAAAAGGGTGTCATCAGGAGGAGGGAGAAAACTTGTTCACCTTAGCCTCCAATGATAGAACAAGAAGCAATGGGCTTAAACTGCAGCAAGGGAGATTTAGGTAGGACATTAGGAAAAAGTTCCTAACTGTCAGGGTAGTTAAACACTGGAATAAATTGCCTAGGGAGGTTGTGGAATCTCCATCTCTGGAGATATTTAAGAGTAGGTTAGATAAATGTCTATTAGGGATGGTCTAGACAGTATTTGGTTCTGCCATGAGGGCAGGGGACTGGACTCGATGACCTCTCGTGGTCCCTTCCAGTCCTAGAGTCTATGAGTCTATGAGTCTCATGCAAGCCCACGCCTGTTCTATGTTCCTATTTAGTAGCCAGCAACACTATGCTAAGGCATCATCATCACTGTTGATATTTCACAAACCTAAGAGCAGAGAAACAATGTTAATCAGTGCATCATCCTACTCACAACTAGTTGGTAGAAACTGCCTTTGTCATATATTATTGTAAATTGATTATTTGCATTTATTTTAATTGCCCAATAGACATGCAAGAAGCCAGTCCACTTGCTTCACAAAGATCAAGATTCTGCAATCCTTAATCCCATTTTAGGCAAGGTGAGTTCTGCTCAGTTAGTGACAGCAGAATTGGAGTAAAAATGAGCTTCCATGCAACTTGCAATAAAGTTAGAATGTTTTGCAATAATTTCAAAGATGCTAGAGGTTTGGCAGCGCTTCTGTTCCCATCCCTTCTCCCTCAGTACCCTCTTTAATGTCTCTTTCACAGATGGAAAAATCTTCATTAATATGTTACAGTCATCAACCCAGCTTTCCCATCTGGTCTGACTGATATTGCCTCACACAGATGTAACTCCACATGTACCACTGCGGCACACATGCTTTTCATCTTCAGAAATGTTCTGCTTTTGACTAGGAACATTTTCCAGTTTGAAACAGACCAGGCTGTTTGCATAAAGCCTCTTGATTGCATGCAGCATTGACTCATCCTCAATACCAAAGAAGTGATGTCCCTGGTAGGTGGTGTTTTCTCCATGCCTTCAGATATTGCTCAACTCTGTTTATGTACAAAACAGAACGCAAAATAAACCCTCTGGTTGATTATTTAACATGTTTTTAACCACTAAATATCTCAGTTTGTCTGGGATGTTGTTATCTGACAGTAGCGTCCGGCAGAGTCATCTGAGCTCTAGCTTCCCTGGTTGAAATGAGAGGGGACTACTGCCATAGTTTTCTCTATGAAGACTTCTGATTCTAGGACTCACTTGCCCCCTTGTTCCTCCAGAATCTAGATTTGTTATATTGAGGACACATAATAAAGTTCATTTTTTTTCATAGGCATTCTGGGAGCGGTGGGTTGAAGAATGCCTGTGAAAAAGGGTGTAGGGATCAGAATGAGGGTCATTATTAGTGTTATTGCAGCGGGCAATACAAATATTATCCCATAACAACAACTATGCTAAAAGAATGTCAAGGTTGCAAAGAGAAGCACAAAAATGCCAAAAATTGTCAAAAAATGCCAAAATTAAGATGAAACCATAACTCTCTGCTTCCTTGTGTGTATGTATGGTGATTCGGGACCAGATCCTCTGCTGGTGTACATTGACATATCTCCATTGACTTCTACAGCCTTTAATTACATGATCACATAGCACCTTTTGTGTTGCACATAGCTTTCTTTCTTTATTTTTTTGTATAGTAATCATAGAATCATAGAAATGTAGGACTGGAAGGGACTTCTAGTAGGTCTTCGAGTCCAGACTCCTGCACTGAGGCAGGAATAGGTACTATTTAGACCATCCCTGACAGATGTTTATCTAACCTGTTCTCAAAAATCTCTAATGCTGGAGATTCCACAGCGTCCCTAGGTAACTTGTTCCAGTGCTTAACTACCCTGAAAGTTAGGAAGTTTTTCCTAATGTCTAACCTAAATCTCCCTTGCTGCAGTTTAAGCCCATTAGTTGCTGCAATTTAAGCCCATTACTCCCTGTCCTCTGTCATTAAGAAGAAAAATTTATCACTCTCCTCTTTATAACAATCTTTTTACGTACTTTTCTCATAGGTTATGTTTTGTAGACCTAATGGCTGATACTCACTTGTTAAGGCAAGTATCAGGGGGTAGCCATGTTAGTCTGGATCTGTAAAAGCGGCGGAGTCCTGTGGCGCCTTATAGACTAACAGACATTTTGGTGCATGAGCTTTCGTGGGTGAATACCCACTTGTTAAGGCAATTGTTCAATATAAGTTTTGTCTTTACTGTTCACTGACTGGTTCCCAGCCTTTTTTCACTGTACACCAACAAACTTTGTGCACATGTTATGGAACAGAGAATACCCTGCCTCATGCACTGTCCAGCCTGTGTGCTGAATGAGGGAGGAACAAATATTATGTGACTGTGTAATTAAAGAATGTATTAGACTGAGTACACCTAGGCAGACTTAAAGTTTCAGAAGCGACCTTAACTTTGACACTTTCAGGCTCTGAGTGCTTTATTGGCATCTTTAATGTTTTTAAATAATATTTTTAATAGAATTTCCTAGTAAAAATAAAATATATTATAGAATTCCATTGTTTGGAATATATGCTAGACATTCTCTTTTGCACAATATGTGCCTTCAGAAGGCAAGGACATTTGTGGAGCCCAGCATGATTGAGTGCCCAATTTTGAGATCACATAGAATAAGCCATATTCCAGGGTCACCTCTAAATATGGGCGTATGTCTGATAATAGACCCTACATAAGCTTAGCAGAATTTATCTGACTGTTGCGGCATGTACATGGGATACCATCCAAACTCAGATAACTGGTGTTGAGAAACTAGCCCATATTGGTGTGACACTTACCCTGCTGGTGTTAGTGAGCACACTACTGAAAATGCTTTGGGAAGCTGAAATCATTAGCTTTTGGAGACGTGCACTTGGCAGCAAGGGTCACATGAGCATCTACCTTCCTAACAGACCAGAATTTTGTCTTTTATATGATATTTCTAGGCTTCAGGGGCTATCAAGTGAAAAATCTCTCTCTTGGTCTATTGTTAATATGCTGGCAGTGAAGACCATTCTTCTAGGGTGACCAGATAGCAAGTGTGAAAAATCAGGACAGCGGGTGAGGAGTAAAAGGAGCCTGGTCATCCTACATTCTCCAAAGACATGGGAAACTGGCAGTACAGGAACAGATGGCTTCCATAACAGACACATCCTGAGAAGAGGTGTGAGGTGGTGTGGTCCAATGGCTACCACAGTGGATTGAGACCCGGGATCTATTCCTGCTTCTGCAACTGACCCACTCCAACCGAGTCACCTCTGGGCAAACCTCTCTGTGTTTGTTTCTGCAACCACCCTATGTCTGTCTTGTTAATATGAATAGTAAGAGACAGCCCGTGTCCTGCAAAGCTTACCATGTGTTTGTACAACAACTAGCATAATGGAGCCCTGATCTCGGTTTGGGCCACATAGGTGCTACTGTAGTTCAAATAATGATGATAATAAGTAACCCATACAGCAGAAAGAAGAGGATGCTTGGAATAGATTTTATTTTCTACTATATTTATCAACAGTTAGAGGCTAATTCCTGCAGTAGTGTTACACTCCTACATGCTTAGATACTATGAACATGAGGGGCACATAGGTACCTTGATAGACACACCGTTCCTCATTTTCTTCCTCTTTTTTTCCCTGTGGGGTAAGGATAAGATAGTTTTAGGCCATATACAGAACTGTATTCATCATCATTTTTCTTTATGGCTGTAACTCATTTTTCATACAGTGATCCCAAAACACAATAATCAGAATTAAATACTTAAACAGAGCACTGTGCCTCGCCACCAGCTGTGTCTGTGCACCAGCCAATACTCTGTTCTTGCTGTTTACTGCTCCCATGCTGATGGGCAAGTTGCCTTCGTACCTCGGATCCCTGGGAAGAGCTAAATGATCTTTAACAACAAAAACATCCCTAAATACAAATATAGTTAGGTTTGCTAGTCTAACTTTTTAATAAAGGAATCCCTAAATTCAGCAGTCAGATACAAATAAAATAATGTTTAAAAGGAAAGGAAAATGCCAAAGAACATTTCAAATTGCACACTAGAAAAATACGAAGTACTGAAACAAAAGCAAAACTTCTCCCACACTGATTTCAATCCTGGAATCCCAGCCATGCCTGAGTTCAATTAAATTCTAATCCTATTACCAATAAACTACTAAACTCATAGATTAAGCAGAGATTGCAAAAGGAATAGTTTGAAGTAAGGTCTGGTGAAGTGCGTAGCAGTGTACTAAGTGTCATTATATTTAAACCTGAAAAGATTTCACGTCTTTGGCTATTTATCACAAGGCATGTTCATCCAGTTAGTCTGCAGAGGATCAATAAACTATTACACTTTAACAACTAACAGTGTCCATAATGGTCTAGGACAGGGACGGGCAAACTTTTTGGCCTGCAGGCCGCATCAGGTTTCCAAAATTATATGGAGGACTGGTTAGTGGAGGGTGTGCCTTCCCAGACAGCCAGGAATGGCCAGGACCAGTCCCCTGACAGCTCCGGGAACCCCCACCCCTAACTGCCCCCCACCACCCCATACAGCCCCTCCTCTCATTCCTGACTGCCCCCCTGGACTCCCGCCCCCATTCAACCCCCCTGTTCCCCGCTCTGTGACCACCCCGCCCCCTGATCACCTCCCCGAACTCCCCTGCCCTCTATCCAAACCCCCCTGCTCCCTGCCCCCTTACCACGCTGCCTGGAGCACCGGTGGCTAGCGGCACTACAGCCATGCCACCCAGCTGGAGCCAGCCACACAACTGTGCAGCACAGAGCACCGTGGCAGGCCTGGGCTCTGCATCTGTGCTGCCCAGCAAGAGCTCGCAGCC
Source organism: Gopherus evgoodei (assembly GCF_007399415.2). Taxonomy (NCBI): domain Eukaryota; kingdom Metazoa; phylum Chordata; order Testudines; family Testudinidae; genus Gopherus; species Gopherus evgoodei. The sequence goes on along the minus strand of NC_044328.1, from coordinate 21,331,827 downwards.
TGCTGCCCAGAGTATTGCGCTGGTGGTGCAGTGAGCTGATGTTGTGGGGGAGGGGGAACAGCAGGGGAGGGCTAGAGCGAGCCGCCCAGGGCAGGAGCTCCAGGGCTGGGCAGGAGGGTCCCATGGGCTGGATGTGGCCCGTGGGCCATAGTTTGCCCACGTATGGTGTAGGAGATGATGTAGGGATTCTATACAAGAAAAATCAAATAGTGGTACAGTGACTTTCTTCTGATCTAGCAATAGTTGGTGGATGACATGAGTCTATGGCAAGGAGGGTGGCTACAAGACTAATGGACATCCAGGTTGGTTTTGTTTATAGATAAAAAGTAGTTTGCATAAATCACAAGGGATAATATTATGCGATGTCTCAGAACAATAAAACAACACTTTGAAGACAATCCAAGCAACTAAGGTACGTGCTGTGCAACTCTGCTAGCAGCTTGAAGTACACTGAGAAGTGATTTCAAACTCATACATTATTCATCAGAAATAACTCTCCTGCAAGGTATACTTTTCAGGGGTTACAACAATTAATGCTTATTCACCATTATCATCATCATCATCTTAAAAAGGACAAGCCCATAACCTCAATGCAGCATTCTATCAGCATCTCTCCTCTCTTGGGCCTCCACGAAAAGCCCAGTAGGATATGACAAAATTATTTCCTGACAGTCTGACTGCCTCTGAATATCTTCTCCCCAGAATCTCTGTCTCTATTCAGTGCTTAAACTTGCATCGTATGTTGCTTTGCAAAGTCAAGATTCTACAGGCATAAAGATACCAAGAGCCTATTTGTAAGACAGTGTAGAGAATTGTCTGTTTTTCTTTTGGCTAGGGACATTATTTAAGATGATTTGTCAAGATAAACATCAATGTGTATGGAAATAATGGAAAATATATATACATAGACCATTTGCAGTTTCAGATGCTTAGTTTAATAATTTTAAAATATATGCTGCATTATGAAAAATAGCTATTCCTCTTCAAATTTGATTTTATCAGCTGCTTCTGGCATAGACCAGAGTATCATACAAAAATGTCATGGAAGATCAGGACAAATCACAGCCAGAGGCTTCTAGATACCTATTAAGTCAATACCACCCTGGAGAGAAGTCAGTTTTCTTCTCTTAGCCAGACTGAGCTAAGCGATGAAAAGTCTAGATGAGACAAATAAGCATGGCTAAGCCCAATACACTATGGCATTCATTCGTTCGATTTTAGCTTTGAGCGTGGATGGGATTCACATGTAGTAGTTTGCTTTGGTTTGTGAACTTTGTTTCTTTGTGTTAGAATAACAGCTGTTTTCATGTTATTCATCCCCTCCACTTACCGCCTCACCTCCTAGCTAAGATTTTTTCCAGAGATTTAGTTGCAAGTATTAGCGTGCTGCTCAATTCATCAAACCCAGAAATAAGGTACAAATGCAATTTCAGTAATCAAGAAGAGTCTGTTTAATAAGAAGACTCTGATGGTAAAGGGAAAAGCTGATATGAATAAGAATGTTCAGGCATTTTTTAAAACTCAGATATTGTTTTGTGTGGTCTTAATCCCAGTTATTAATGAAGAATAAGAATCAGATGGAGAAAGGGAAGAACGATAAAGAGAATTTTGGTGCACAGTCACAGATTCCTTAAAAACCTAGATCTTGAGAGTGCAGGGTGGATCTGAACATTTCAGCATCATTTAAATGACACCCACAATATATGGCTCTGACTGGAGTTGCATGAAAAAATAAATTGGTCAACTGTGAATCACCCCTGAAACTGAATACATCTCAAAGCATTTCCATTTACTCTTGGAGATGTGGGTGTTGGGTGGAGACTGACATTCTAGAGGACAAGATCTAAGGCTCCGGTCCAGCCAAGCGCTTATTTATATGCTTAACTTTAAACATGCATGTAGAACCACTGAAGTAAATGAAACTATTCATGTGCTGAAAGCTAAGCATGTACATAGATGCCCTGTTTGATCAAGGCCCGAGTGGAACTTGTCACAAGGGAAAATAACAATATTTGGGCGTGATTCACCAGTGTAAATCAGGAGTAAGTCCATTGAAGCCAATAACGTTAAACTGAAGTAAGAAAGAAGAGAATTAAAATCTTGTACTTCATTCAGGAAACCTATATTAACAGAACAACTTATGCAGACAGCTACAATAAAATAATCATGACAATCTATGGGAGAGGTTATTGGGTCAATTCTTCAGTTGGTGTAAATCACCACTGCCTTCCATGGAACCACAGCGATTCATAGCAGCTAAGGATCTGGCTCATCATTTTTTAAGGGGTGGAGATGATTATGAAATTGCTTAGAAAAAACATTTACAAAGTACATCACCTCAAGGGGCTTATAGGCCAATATATTATATACAAATACTAAAATATTACCCAAAGGGGCTTTTTAGAGCCATATTAGCCTTGGTTTCTGCACATGTACGCCACGGTCTTTATGCAAGGCTCAGGGAGAATTACTTTCCTTACAATGGTGTAGTTCCATGCCAACCCTAATGCAGGTCTGTGCCTAAATAGCATGATCTAGCCCTTAATGATCAGTATGTAAACATCACCTTGCTAGGGACAAATAAATATTTCATGCTACAATATAGGCAACATTAACCTATCTCCAACATGGTTTAAAGCTGAGCCTTGAACTGAGAACCCCTTTGAATGCTGCAGTTTGCTGAGATTATGAGCAGTAGAAAGCGTAATCATAATGCATGCACAACGCGGTAGCAGCAGGCTTCCATAAGATAGTTTATATGTCTCTTTATCAGCCTGAGGAACTGATCCATGAAGCAGTACCTACAGAGATTCTGCTTGGCCCTGTCTGCATCTGAACATGGTTTTCTGGCTTTCTCCTGCCATATATTCTGGCACATATTTTAAGAGTTGAGAATGATGCTTCATATATGTTACATAGTTGCACTGCACCTTTGCCATACAAAGGATAAGAAAGGGTTTCCCCATTGCCAGGTATGGAATTGCTATTAACACATGCCCATGGAGGGCTAAAAGTTTCAGAAGATCAGCCTCGTTTTGGGAACAATTTGTTCCCAGCAAAAATATACACCTACATTTTGGTGCTTCCAAAAGCTCCATCTGTGTTTTTGCACCATGCAAATGTTAGTACTTACGCAACTAATTCCCTGACAGAGTGCAAGGAGCTATAGCTGACCCAGTACTCCAGTCACTAAGTACAAGCTATTCCTCCCGAAGGGGACTTAATTGGGAAATGATGCTCAATGGCTTAATTAGGCAGAGGCTGCTGAGCTAAGGAGAGCAATGAACCCATCAGCTGGGAACAATTAAAAGACAGGAAGGAAGTAGAAGGAGGAGGTTGGCTGGGGTCAGAGGACACAGGATCTCAGGATGAGGCAAGCTTTCCCTCCCTCTCCTGGCAGAGTGAGCTAAGGGGGAAGTTTATGTCCACTTATATGTTGCTATGCAAGCCTGTACTGATGAACTGCTAGAGGGGATCTAATAAATCAGTGCTTCTCAAGCTATCTGATGTGAGAGAGCAGCAATTTTTTTTCCCAATGTGCCAGGGACCACTGCCATATTATTATCCTATTCAACGCTCTTATGAGGAAACTCGCCGCGGACCGGCAGCCAGTGGCTTGCGGACCGACACCGGTCCGCGGACCACCACTTTGAGAAGCACTGTAATAAATAACACTCTGGTGCTTATAAACCCGCAAAGAGTCCAGCCTGTCTGTGGCGTTCCAAAGGGTGGAGAAGGTAGCCCTGTCACAGCATGTGTATACTTTTCTTGCAGGTGCAATTTACACCCAGGAACAAGGCTTCTTCTTGGCTGAAAATATACATCCCAATAACAAACTCTCCCCTGCTGACCTACTGCTTTGTCATGCACTCTATATTTTGGACAGAGAAAATAGCAGAGAAAGTTCAGCTTAGCCCTTGGATGGTACAGAAGATACTCAACATCCTCCAAAGCATATTACCTGGCCATACAGCCAAAAGATTTGAGTAAGCCCCCTCTCAATTTGTCATTGTCAGTCTTCTCCCTTCTGCTACATTACCAGCTTCTTGTCTGATTTATCATTGCCCTTGTGTGACACTTTTCCTGAATTTCTGCAAGAATCACTGTATCAGTGAGTTCAGGGCTGTAACGAGGAGCATGTTTTGTTGACAATAAACCTGGCCAAGCCTTCACTATCGAACAGAGCTTGTGGTCTTTCTTTATGATTAACATTGAGCTTTGCTGGATCAACAAGCTGCAAACTACCTCGGTGCAGCTAACACTGGAGTTCCAGGAAAAGCATAGGAACAATATAGACACACTAGCAACAGGCATGAGAAAAAATACCATCATCAGCTGTTATCAGGACCACATACAGTCACATCTCATCATCTCAGGAATGCAGATAATTCAGTAATTGTTTTAAAGAACAAGTTAGCTGGATCTGAGCTGTCCGTGTCTATTGAGGGACATCATGAGCTAAATTTTCCATGCATTGTAGCAGATCATAGCTATTCAAATGCCATTGAAGTCAGCACAAAGGATTCTAAAGAAAACCATCAAAATTGGATTTAAAAATAAACACACAGGGAAACTTCATAAAACCTTAAACTTCACAGCAGAGATACTGTATGAGCACAGAGAAACCCACTTTCTGAATGCCCTGCTAATCCATGGACACCAGGTGGTCCGCTGCATGGTGATGACCTTTACAGAACACCTGGCTATGTGAATGATGTTCCAGTGTGGTGAGGGACATTGTTCCACCCCTGATGGCAGGTGGCATTACAACACCACAAGTCCGAAGAGAAACAGGCAATTTGGCCTGTTGCTGTCCAGAACATATTATTTTGTCCAGTCTACAGCTGGAGCTGTTACCGCTTTCTTTTATCCTTACTCCACTGCCCATGTAGGCTTAATCAGACCAGTCACTTAATGCCTCTTTAACCTTAGTTCCCCATCTGCAAAATGGCGATAATAATACTACTTTTCTCCCACCCGGTACTGTCTTGTCTCATTAGACTCTAATCTTTTTGGGGCAAAGACAATCTCTTTACAGTAACTCCAAGGATTTAAGAGAGCTGACTTCTCTACTCAGACACAAAGCTATTATATCTGTACATGGGACACAGCCAGATTTTCAAAAGGGCTCAGCTCCCATGTAGGCTCCAAAGTAAGTGGTCAATGAGACACACTGAACTTTTCTGAAAATCTGACCCCAAAAGTGACAAGGAGAGCTGTTGGGGGCGGAGTACTTTACAAAATCTGGCCCTAGTTCACATGCCTAAATAGGAGCTGAACTCTTTTGAAAATCTGGCTTTGAGTTCTCTTGCAAATTGTACCACATTTTACTTGGGCAGCTCAGATACCACAATGGTAAGTATAGTATGAAACTAGACAGACAGATATATACTGCGGGAAATCTTGCCCTAATTAAATCAATGGCAAAACTCCCACTGACTTCACTAGGGCCAAGATTTTACCCCAGATGTACACTATAACATTTTCCCACTAAAGGAAGGTGCAGTCTATTTAATATTAATATATAATCAAAATATTTTCCCAGATACAATATGGCCCTAAGATTTAGCATCACTACATGAAAATGTCTCCAGTTTTTAGAAATATGGAAAGGAAGAGAAAAATATCAGCCCTTGCTGAAAACTTCATACATGGTATTGTCAATTAGTACATTTTCCCCCTCATTTCATCCTTTTAGATTCATGGCTTCAGGGTTTTCTTTTCAAACCCTCACTTGCCTTACTACCTTTTAGGGTACCTGCTGATGTGGTTATGTAGGTTCTCTACTTATTGCCCAGATGTCACCAAAACCACTGGGCAAGAAAATAGTATTTAATAGATCAAGGAGAGATTAATATGGCAGTAAATGGGAAGAGGCAGAGCAATGTCTTAGTGGGCAGCTGTTTTCTGATTTTGACTTTCTCACCAATACTTTTCAATCTAATTTGCTGAGAGGGATATCATTTCTAACGCCCCCAGGTCACCACAGCCACACATCAAAGCTGTAATCTTTAGGCTGGCTGCCCTATAAATGGATTTCTTTATTGGTCTTTGTAACTGTAATTGTCTCCGAACAGAATCTTTCTATATGTATCCTTCTGAATGATGTGGTTGATGACATGTATGGTCTCTGGATTAAACCAATGGTTTATGACTGTGTAAAGCTGATGTATAAATGTTATCATATAACAATTATGTCATTCAAAAACAATTTCTTGCCTTATAAAGTCTTGTGATATTATATTCTACTCCTATAGAGTTAAGGAAATGGCAATACTTTTTAGTGCAAACCTTAATTTTCAGGGGTTTCTCTAACTCTGCCATCAAATTGTGAGGAAAAATCAGTTTAACTATTCTAAGGTTATAGTTATAGAAAAAGAAATTGCAAGGCAGCTTTTGTGACTTGCCTAACTCAAGAACAACTTTGATTGGTGGCGGATAGTTGGCACAGGGAAAGCGTAATGGGTTATAGAAAGTTGTACAGGCCCCTGGTTCAAATCCAGGCCAGGTTGATATTGGCCAAAAATGTTTGTTATATAATAGTTGTTTAGTGCAATTAATTGCTGTTCTTATTCAAATTCCTAGTGGACAGTTATGCCATCATGAATACCACCATCAAAATTGGCACTAACAGAGTTCTTCATTGGCTGTTTCAGCAAAATGAATGAATGAATGAGGAGGGAGACTGATTTATTCTCTCATGCTTAAGAAAGTTTCACTAGGGGAGGGTCAAGGCACATTGTGGGGTAATTTGGGAGAAGCTTGAACTGCCATTGCCTATTCTGTACCTGCACTGGGGCTGATCCAGCATCCCTGGCCAAATATTATGTGCCTCATGATGCTTCTCAGTGTTCTGTATGTATTCTCCTTGGGAATTCTCATGGTAATTACTGCTGATGGAAACAGCAATTACAGGCCTATCTGACTATCACTCCCTTTGGAAGCTGGAGTAGGTGTGACCCAATAGCAGCATATCTTCTAAAGGGAATGAGCTCTGCCAAGCATACCAGGACCTGTGAGAATGGAGACTTGCTTCACCATGCCTATGCCTTCCAAGTATTTCCAAGCCCCAGCCCTTCCATGATCTCCTAAATCCCTGTCCTTAAAAAAGGCTGGTCTAATGCCTATTAAAATCAATGGAAGGCCTCCTATTGACTTCAGTGGGCTTTGGATCAGCCCACAGTGAGCAATCTTTGAGGTGAACCTGGTAGTGCTTATTAGATACACTTTTCCTCCAGTGGGTGCATCTCCACAGAAGGGGTGAGTGCTACATCTATGATGCTAAAACAACAAACAAACCCAGCCTCATGACTCAATTGACTCAGGCTGTCAGGCAGGGCTGGCTCCAGGCCCCAGTGCGCCAAGCGCATGCTTGGGGCGGCATGCCGCGAGGGGCGCTCTGCCGGTTGCCGGGAGGGGGGGAGGTGCTTAGGGCAGTGAAATGGCTAGAGCCGGCCCTGCTCTCAGGGCTTGTGCTATGGGGCTAAAAACAGTAATGTAGATTACCCTGCTTGGCTGGAGCCTGGGATCTGAGACCTTTCTGCCTCAGTGGCTCTCAGAGCCTAGGCTCCAGCCCACGTGAGAATGTCCACACTATTTTTAGCCTTATAGCACGAGCTTAAGTCACTTAACTCAGACTCACTGCAGTAGGATCATTTTAAGACAGTTTGTATCCTACTTTCATACCAGCGTAACAGACAGCTCATCCCTTGTGAAATGTGTGTGTAGGTATTTATGGAGATATTATACAAAGATGTTTTTCCCTTTACTAAATGAGTCTGGTCATAACCAGGTTGGTAACTGTGTAACAGCACTGCACTGGGCACCCACATTGCTGGTGTCACAAATGATAGTGCTTTTCAGCTGCCACTAGCAGAGGCACAGAAATGTCCATTTTAATGAACAACTGGTGAGAAATTCTTCTCCCTGTGTGAACTCCTAGAATGCTGAGCTCAGCAGGAGATGGGCTGCTTTCTTTTAAGGGGAAATACAATGAATGTCAGCCTTTGAATTTTTGGGTGGCTTGCATCAGAACTTAAACGTTATTGAAAGGGGGAGAGGGTTGTTCAACATTTTACTTTGGACAGAGCAATCCTTTTCTTTCAGTGCTGTCTAAAATCATTTCTCAAATAAATATCAAGTCTGAGGGGCCAGATCCTCGGCTTGTGTAGGTTGGCTGGTTTTGCTCCATTGATTTCAGTGGAATTGATTCACTGGAGCTATGCCAGTTTACAAGCGCCTCAGGTTCTGGCCTTATAAATGTCTTAACAAACAAACAAACAAAAACCCAAGAAATCGAAAAAACAGAAGGCCTGATTCTACAACCCTTTATTGCTTGAGTAAGCAAATATGTTAGTTTTATGCCAGTGCTAGATTTGATGCCTCCTCCATCTCCTCTTTTACTGAAGACTAGCCTATGGCTCCACCAGTAATTAGATCAAACCAAATTACCACATCTCTTAATATACAGCACTCTCTCTAAATCATCTCCAACAGAAGCAGTTTAGGATTGCAGACATGTTTCTTTTCAGGGAGTACATCACTGAGATATAGTAAAGTCGAGCTAATAAAAATATGACTGGTTTTATAGCAAACAAATTGATGCAAAAAACACATTGCATAAAGACATAGGGAAATGCTCAGTTATATCATAAAAGAGTGGTGACAAATTTGCAGAATAAATGAAAAAAGATGCAGCATAGTTTTGTGTACTGAGCTCATTTGGAAGTTATGCAAGACAGTATTAATAAATGGAAAATTGTTCAAGGTGGTTGAAAGGTGAGACAAAGGAAAATAGCACTCAGGAGACAAAACTAACTGAAGGGCTTAAACATATAATAGAAACAGAGATAGCTCCACAGTCAACAACACAACTGTCTGAGAAATCTGCCAGCGAAGCAGATGCTGTGGCTGTAGAAAATATCTTCCACCACTTGGCACTTGACTCCTGGATTTGCCAGTGACAATGGAAAAATTTCACAGTGTGGTAAGTAGCACCACAGGATCCAGAAACCAAATGCATACAAATAAGGGATTTTTCTTTCTTTTTTTTTTTTTAAACAAGCACAGCTGCTCATTTTAGAAAGCACCCTGACAAAGGAGGAAAGCAAAGGAACTTTTGTGCAAAGGAAATTATATTCAAATTATGTTTGTTCATGTAATTTCTAGGTTTTGTGACATTTTTCTATGTGTAGGTAATAGCCTGATTGCAAAATTTGCCATGTGAATAGCTGTATTAATGCATAAGAGGCTGATTTGCCAGTACTTACTACCAGGTGTAATGCTTACTACTGTGAGCGTTATGGTGATTTATTATTTGTATTGCTATGTTGCCTAGGATACCCAGTCATGGACCAGACCCCTTGTGCTGGACACCGTACAAACGCAGATGGAATCCCAATGAGGGAGGGGGGGAAAATAGAGGTTTGGCGCAAGAGAGAGTTAAAGACAACACCCATGAAGGTTTTTGGGGTGTTCTATTTTGTTTAAGTTTTGAAAAATATGAAAGCACTGCCTCATTTTTAAATGGCCCATTTTGTACTTATTTTCACATGCACATTCTTGAAGGATGCTTTTGAATGGAAAGGCCAGGAGGTGTAAAATATGAAAAGAAGGCACAACCTCCAGCCACTAAAAGTACTGCATAGTCTACGCAGAGCATACTACATCACACCTGTGTAAACTTACAGCTGTAATCTCATCTTAATTTGTCGTGAGAGCTACATGTTTACTGTAACAGTGCTGAGAATGTCAGGCATAAATCCCCTGTGGTCTGAGATAAGAATATAATTAGCTGCTTTTTTAAAGTACATGTTGCTAAAAAGGGGATTGTCTGAAGTTTTGAATAGTTTGTTTTTGGAAGACTGTAGATATGCATTTTTTTTCTGCTTAAATATTTCCTGACTTGGATTTCCTTGAGTTTGCCTATTTGCCTTAAAAAAAAAAAATCTTTCCCAATGCAAAGGAAAAAACACATTAAAGTGTGGTTTTCCTTTGAAAAATGATTGGAAAAATGGCAGTGTGGGGTTCCATGTTTATAGTGTCTCAGTATCAGATTTGCTCAGATACAACTAAAATTGTTGTTGTTTTTCCTGAATGCCAGCTGTGCAAACATGGGATCTGAAAGGCAAGCGGGGCTCTTTCTGGTCTTTGGCCATCATCTGTAAAAGAGACTGCAGGTCTGAGTCTGTGCTCAGTTATATCTGAAGTAACTGAGAGTGGAACAGGACCCCTGGTGTTCAAGATTTTCAGTGGATGTAGGTAATTGATATCACTCCTGGCTTTCAAGTTCAGGAGAAAGAGTTAAATGCCACTGAACTGGGCAGTGTAGAGAAATTGCTAAGCTAAAATGAAATAACTGGATCCAGTTACAGAGGGGAAATGTTTCCCGGGCCTGTAAGCCTGCAGATCTACAATTGGATCCATGTGCGCACAAAGTTCCACCTGGCGGGACCCAGCTGAAGTACTGGGGCCTAAGAGGGTGACAGAGTGTGGTGTTGTATCTTAAATAAACATAGAGACTGATCTACCATACTGTGATTCTGGAAAAAACAACTAATGTTTAAAGAGGAAAGAGTAAAAGACCAACAGCCCTAGAACCAATGACATAATAAGCTCAATGGATGTGAAAATTACAACTATCATGACAAATGTCATTGCTTAATTCCTGTGCAGCTGTTTCCTTACTTACATTTGAGCTGTTGTCCAACCAAATCAGAAGCAATAGTTAAACTGGAAACTCCGAAAGTGGTAGCATTTTCTTTAAAAAACAATTTGAAAACCGCAGTGCTTTCTTCTTGCCTAATGTAGCCCCCGTCAATGACTTCATGCTGTATATGAACAACGAAAAATGATGTTTATTAGTCCCTCGTGACAGCCAAATGTAGATTTTAATAATTTAACTTCCTTCTGCTCCTCTGATTTCTCCAGTGCAGATGAAAGAAAACAGTACATGAAATATTAAGAAGATAAAGATTGTGAATCGTGTTTGTACTCCAAGAGTGCCTGAAATTGCATTACACTTTTCCATTATTCTTGACTAGTGGTATCATGATACAGATAATGATACAGAATAACCATAGTATGTAAAAACTGAATGTGAATTCTTCTGATGGGAGTAATATGATAGAAACCTTAATATATTATGGGTATACTTTGTAATATGCCAGAAAACAGCTATACATCAACCTTTTTTGTAATAAATGTTACTATACATGGCAGTACAAATACACATGTCCAAAATAATAGCTGGACATTAAAAAAAGTTTAATACTGAACTATGCTGGTGTCCAACATAGCCAGAGAAGCTGTGAAACATGTTGTTGATCACACATGGCATTTAGGAAACTGGGCTACTGAAATTGATTTGTAACTATGCTTGATTCATATAAAAACATCCAATTTTCAGTCATTACAGGCCAAAATACTCATTTAAAATAATTAAAATAACAATTTCAAAATAATTTGACAACTGCTTGATTTGTATAAACACATAACATTCTTATGGTATTGGGTGTTTGTGTTTTTCATAAAAAAGCTAGCATTAATGCAATATTGGAATACAAGAATTCAAAAGTTCAGAAATGAGGAAGTGCATAATTAAGGTTGAAAGCATAACCATAGCTTTGCCATCTTGTGCTTATTCCTTCAAATATTATCTCTATATTATGAATGTTTCATTTAATCCAATATACAATTTATTATAACATGCAAATTGGATTTTTGTATACAATTTACATAGTAAAGAAGTTAAAGTACATGAGCACAATCTTCTGACTTGGCTTGATTTTTAAGTCTTAGTGTGATCTACAACAAAGACATGCTTGAAAACAATATTCTTAATAGTTTTAAAAATTATCAACATTTAGGGCTCAATTTTCAAAATTAAGTATGTGCAATTACATGTATACATTTTACCACATCTAATTTGTATACTCAGATGGTTTGTGGATTTATGTAAATAAGATATTAGCATACAGACATGGTCAACCTACATGTGCAAACACCTGATGTGAATACACATATCAGATATCTATGTAAATAAACTAGGAGTGTGAAAATATATATGTGGGCAGAATTAATATTCTCATCACCTTAGAATTTAAGCTCTTTAAAGTAAAATAAAAGGGGTAACTCATTGTCATGTTGTTCCCTGTCCCCTCTTACACAAGATAGAGAGGAATAAATTGTTCAGACAACTTGGGAAGTCAGATCTCAGACCTCTTGAATATTTACTTGCTAAAGTGAGTGAAGCATAATGTTTTAGTTTGTGTTGGCGCTTTATACTATTATGTTACAGAGTTTGGTCATCATGATGAGGAGTCAGAATTTATGACAAAAGACACACAATGGCCTGTGTCACTGACACCAATGGACTTTTGCTGTTTTACAATTTGTGCAATGTGTGCCAAACTGCTGCTTTCCTATATAAAAGTACAGCCATTTACTGCTGAATTTGGATCAATGGCCAGCACGAAAATATTTCACCTTTTGACAAGCTTGTATGCTTCGATACCTATTCATCATTTACACATACTGTGGTTTGTGACAGCTTTACCAGAAACATGGCTGTAAAGTCTTTTGCTGTGACTCTAAAGCAGTTAGTGCGGCTGTTTTTAGGGGAAAATGAGGATAAAAATCCCTATTTGTTAAAAATGTAAATCAAACAATTTGTTTTATCAGAACGTTCACAGAATATGTGGGGGGAAAAAAAGATCAGCTTCAGGTGCAGTGACCATTGTATAGAACTGGTTGTTCTTGAAAGCTATGAAGAATTTGCACATTTGGTTCCTTGGCTGGTTCACAAGGTTAGCTGATGGAAACAATTATTTTATCACAAGCAAGTTATGCAGACTGATTCAATAGCCGAGACTGAGGTGAACACAATGTAGTCACAATTAATTGCTTACTTGATTTTGACGCATGGTTTACATCCAGTGGCTTTCTACTCCAAAACAGATGTACACAATTAAAAGTAATGTGGCATCTACTCTGCTACTGTGCAAGAAAGTATATGTACTTTACAGGGAAATGGTATCAGTCATTCTGTCAAAGGGCACTCCTAATTTACTATAAATATGGTACAAAGTAATAACTTAAGTCAAAACTAGGGCTGCATAAAATGTGCTAACATACACTTTGGCATACAGTGCTGTAATGTGCTTTGTACAGGATTTAAAATTGATTTGAGACAACGGTTTTTAAAGAAACTTCAATTCATTCTGACAAACTTGATCAACTGTAACCTATAACATTGATTCATGTTATGGTTTCCATTAGTCCGAGACTCCTCTATCAACAGATGATTTCCCCTTTGTAAAGCCCATGATTTGTTTATTCATAAATTCCAGGGTCTGAGCTTAGATGTAGTCATGGAGGACATAGGCAAATTTATCTTCAAAGAGGGAATTGGCATATTGCTCTATCATGGTATTATTACTTTGTCTGGACTTCCTTTACGCATAGGCATTGATCTGTCTGAAGCAGGAACTGACAGTGATTATATTAACAACTGCAGGTGTCTGAGGACAGAATTTGCACTTCATTTGTCACAAGTCCCCAGATAATCACAATCCAGTCATTAAGGACTGTGTGTCAAAAGCGGAGAAGTAAATCAGGGCAGGTAAGAAAGGCAATCTTTTGTAAAAGAGTTTGTTCAACTTCCTGGCTTTGACTATGTAATAGGAGTGAGCTGCTGTGTCAGTAATATTATGCAGGGACTAGTAGAATTGAGGATATTCATAGCTGACTGAGACAATCTGACAGCATTTCACTGTTCACTACAAAAACCCTAGTGAGGATCGTACCTGGCTTCATACACACTCACTAAACATTTCAGTAACTTACACTGAAAACAGGATGATTAGAGTATCAGGTAAATAGGATATAGCAGATTTTCAAAAATAGAAGTATTCAACTGTAAGTAGGAAAAGGCTGCTGCTGTGAGATGTCCATTTGATGTCAATATCAGGTGCTGCCAAAGACTCGGCACTTCGGCGGCGGGTCCTGGGGTGGAAGGACCCCCCGCCGCTGAATTGCCACTGAAGACCCGGAGTGGAAGAAGCTCTGGGGTCCTGGAATCCATGAGAGTTTTCTGGGGCCCCCAGAGCGAGTGAAGGACCCTGCTCTAAGGGCCCCAAAAGCTCTCGTGGGGGCCTGAGGCAAATTGCCCCCCCTGGGAGGCCCTGGTCAATATGGTTGTCTCATTAGATTGTAGTGAACATTACCATGTAGCTATAGAGAACCGTCTGCTCTGGATCTGTTTATACTGCCCAATGCCTGTACTGTTATTTCTAGTGTATTAGTTAGTTTAGCTCAGTCTGAGGATAGATGGGAATGTAGCTGGTGAGAAAATTTCTATCAAAACAAAATTTTGAAAATAATCAGAAAAATGTTATGTGCACATTTTTGCCATTTCCCCCACCCCAGCTCAAAGTAGAGAACTCACTCTAAGGACCATTGGACATTCTGCTCTTGATGACAGTGGTGTAACATAAGGAAACTCTGTTGATGCTAATAGAGTTCTTGGTTCAGCTGTTCTGTTTAGGCTCATCTCTAGTAAAACATGTATAATTTGTATGGACATTAGTGATGGATATGGTAACAAAACCAAACTTATCATTATGTTAATGATATAGTATCATAGTCACTGGAAATACTCATCTTCAAAGGAGAATGTTAGGAATACATGAAATCTCTAAAGAGGTCTGAATCTAGATTATTGCCAGAAATCACGTTCATAATTTTGGGTCTTAGAAAACAATCTAGCAATTAGAAAACCTAATTAATGGGGATCTTTACATAATTAAATCACTGTCCTCATTCTGAGAAAATGTCACATTAACATTTCATTGATACTCATATTCACCTATAAAATAACAACCATTAATCAGCATCATAATACTTTTAGAGCTCATAATACATTGGAAAGCAGTGTGCTTTTTGATCATTTCCCTCCCCAGTGGTTAGAGCACAAGATCGAGAGCTAGGACATCTGAGTTCTATTCCCAGTACTACCATCAACTCACTGTATGATGCCGGATAAATAATTTAACCTCTTTGTATCTCAGTTTAGGCATCTAAAAATTATTACAATATTACTCACCTCTCAGAGTGTTGATAGATTTAGCTTTTGTAAAGCCCTTTGAAATGCTGGGATGAAAGGGATAATGTAGGTGCAGAGTATTATTATGTTCTTGCAAAGTTATTTAAACACCGTATTCTTTCTCTGCATTGTTTCATATCATATCAAAAAGGAGATCATATAATTCTAAAAAGAAAAATTGCCAGCAGTAGCAAAGATCTCATAGTAGTATTACACTGATTATCTTAGCATGGCTGTGCACTTCTGTCAATTGCACCGGGGGAAAGGAAGCAGTGCGATATTTTTCCTGGCATAGATGATTTCCCCTTTTGAGTTGGCTCAGGACAACTGGTGGCCTGAGTTAAAACTCCACCTATTCATAGGGTGACCAGACATCCCAATTTTATAGGAACAGTCCTGAAATTCGGGGCTTTGTCTTATATAGGCGCCTGTTACCCTCCACTTCCTGTCTCGATTTTCAAACTTGCTATCTGGTTACTCTACCAACTCATCACCTCTGTCCAGCAATGGCTGCTTTTTTCACTCACAGGATCTGGGTTCCTTATGCCTCCTGAATCACTGGTGCAGCCATGCAGCTCATAACACAGGCAAATATGATTATTTTTACATGATTTAATGTACATGACACACTAATATAATAGAGCTCAGAAAAATGAATGGCAATTTGTTATATTTCCTGGTTTACAAAGGAAAATTTTACAGATGGTCAGCGCAGAAATGGAAGCATTTGCATTTCTATCACAAATTTAGTTTACAGATCACATTGACCTATTGTGCAGGTGAGATTAACCTCTACAATGAATGAGAAATAAATTAACATTTCTAAATTGACCTGAACAGAGCTAGAATATATTTTAAAGTCAGAACTACACTTTATTATTAAAACAAATGTAATCCATTCCTTAGCATACAGATATTCCATCGGGGGAACTTTTAGGGGTAGAGCCAATTCCTGTTAAAGTCGATAGACACCTTTCCAAGTCTATTGAAGTTGGATGGGATCCTTAGATAGAGCCCACGTGACACATTTCTCTGTTGTGTACATCTGTCTCAATAGCCACTTCCACTCCGAATGCATCCATTTGGAGACTAAGCAGATATAATTG
This sequence comes from Gopherus evgoodei, assembly GCF_007399415.2. NCBI lineage: Eukaryota > Metazoa > Chordata > Testudines > Testudinidae > Gopherus > Gopherus evgoodei. The sequence continues at coordinate 21,315,618 of NC_044328.1, read as the reverse complement.
TCTAACAAATATCACTGAAGCTTGTAGGTTTTTCTTTTTGTTACTGCATGTCTCTCTCTTTTTTCAGGGGAGGAACGGTAAAACCACCTTTCCACCCAGCAAATCTTATTGCACAGTTTGCCAAATTCTGGATACTTGTTATGGTTGAGACTGTGACCCCTTCCTCCTACTAGTCACTTGAGAAGTCCCATGGAAGTCCAGAAAGCTTTTATGTTACTAGGAAAAAGGGATTAATTATGAACTTTAGATATAGGCCTGAACCAAACCCTCTAACTCTGACTGTTTAAGAATATAAGATTGCATCTAGATTAAAACTGGACTCTTTTTTTCTACTGGATCAGCCCCTTCACTTATTGAACTCAGGGCCAGCTCTACAGTTTTCGCCGCCTCAAGCAGCACACTGAATTGCTGCCACGGACAGCTAAATATAGAAGCTGCCGCCAAATTGCCCTCACCGCGGAAATGCGCCTGCCGCCCTAAGGGCTTACGAACTGCTCCCACTGTCCACGGTGGCATTTCAGCGTGCTGTTTGGGGGCAAAACAACAGGGACTGCTGCCCCTTGCAGAATGCCACCCCAAGCACAGCTTGGAATGCTGGTGTCTGGAGCCAGCCCTGATCAGACTATACATTATTTGATTGCTGAATGTTAAACGCATACTACTATTACTAATATCTAGCGTTTATATGCTGCATTTCATCAATAGATCTCAAAGTGCTTTATAAAAAGGGCAGTATCATGATTCCCATTTTACAGATGGGAAACGGAGACACACAGCAGTGAAGTGAGTTGCTCAAGGTCACCCAGTAGGTCAGTGGCAGAACTGGGAATAGAATACAGCTCCCAGTCCCATGCACTGTCCACTATGACACATTGCTCTACATATTAATCTTTAAAATTTGATTTGTTACATATATTAGTAAGTGAGAGACCTTACTTCTTTGCCTTTTCTCTCACATTCTTCTTCTTATCTGATGTTGCAATGCACCAATTAGTTCTGAGTTTAAAAAATCACCTGTAGTTAAAATAGTTCACCTCTGCTTTTGATGCTAAACCATTATGAAAGTGGGATGCAAGCTGGCTTATGACTTTAACACAGGGCCTGCATAGCGCAGGTATGAAAACAATGTCACTTCTCAGCAATATGGAAGCTGCTAGCAGGAGGCTAAAAAGTGCTATTTCAATCAGGAATAGTCATTTCAAATTCCGTTTACAAATAGAGAAACACTATGCTCCAGGAAACTGCACTGAGCCAAAACTGCATCATATAACACATCTTTGCTGAGATTCCTGAAAGACTTCATCAATATTGAGCAAGGTAAGGACAAAGAGGCAGACTCTACATTGCATCCTGTTATACATCAGATGGAGGTACTGTAATACTACTACTTCTGAACAATGGAAGTAAGAGACCAAGGTTGACCTTGTCTGTCTCTGCCCAGTGTAGGAATGTGCTCTGATTTACCTTTTCCCAGTGCTTTGTCCTAGCTACTTTTAAATATCACTTCTCTTGAGAAACTATTCTAAAATCTAAAAGACTTCACTGTCAGGAAATGTATAGATCCTAATTAATCCCATTATTTCCACTTAACTTTTCCCACCATCCTAAATAATTCCTCTCTGTCCTTGGTATTGCCACCCTCAGACAATGGCAGACTGTTACCTCGTCCCCTCTTAGTTATCACTTAGCCAAGCTATGTAACATATGTATCTTCTAATCTTTCCTCATAAGTTATTGCCTCTGCATGTACTGTTTCAATCTTCAACAGGAAACAAGACAGGGGCTGAGGAAGGATAACATTTTACAGGGAAATAGCGGGCGGGAATATAGTTTTGCATAGGTTCTTATTCAACTAAAGCTTCTGTTCAGTATTAGAAGAAAGTGAGATTATGTTTCTTGCTATTGTCACATGATAGTTTAGCTCTCTAATATCTTTTGTTGCTGTAAAAACAATGAGGAGTGTGGTGGCACCTTAAAGACTAACAGATTTATTTGGGCATAAGCTTTCACGGGTAAAAACCCATTTCTGTAGGTCTTCCATGTGAGGTGCTCTCTCTCTCTCTCTCTCTCTCTCTCTCTCACACACACACACACACACACACACACACACACACACACACACACACACAATCAAACTATTAACACCACAACAGCAAAAACATAAGAACATCCTGTACTTTGCTATATGGATAGAACCACCATTAGGTGAACTCTATTACTTATTCCAGTTCAGTTTCTTCCACCAAAAAGCTCAGCTTCCCTTAACCCAAACATTAATGATGTATAATACTTAAATAATATTACATGTTTATTTTTAATGCTGTATGGAATGCAAACGAGCACTGTAGTAAAATCTACATTTCTGTAAACTTTAAGCTGGGTAGGCAGCTGTCTCTCTGTGGGTAATATTGACTTGAAAGAGATCCTGGAAGTCTTGTTCCTAATTTGTGGGGTGCAATTTTGTGGTGGTGCTGAGTTGTGGAATTTATAGTCAGCTCAGGTCACACATTATATCCCATCTACAATTTATATAAGAGATCATATTGTCTACTGACAGCTTCTTTTATCTGCCTGCTTTAAAACTGATCCTCCAAGGTCTGGTTTAAGGAGATCCAGTGGAAAATGAAGCTTTCATCCAAAAAGCAAAGCAGATGGTGACTGGTCTGTGCTGCTGTGTGGTGCATTTCTGCCAGCAAAGGAGAAGCTAGTCAGTTTTTTTTAATAATGTTCCTTTCTCAGTTCATAGACTCTATTCCTCCTTTTTAACATTTGAGTAAACTGTTATGCCTAACCCCTGGAGAATGGATAATATGGGACTGTGAGTAGATGTTTGCCTCCATTAAATTTCATTAATTCCTGGAAATTTGATTATGCAGATGATGAGATCATTATTAATAGCAACCTGCTCTTGGGTACTAGTTTTTGCAAACAAAATTAGTATGTTACAGGTATACACTGATGTTGTAGATGACAAACAAAATACCTCCAGCCATTTTGAACAGGCACGGATCATAACAAAGGCCACCGGGACCCGGATAAGTCCTGTGCAATCTATAAGCATGTGCTCCCATGGTTCTCTCAGCTACTCACAAGGGTGGTCAAGTGCCTCTTCTGGTGCATTCTACATTGGCAGACATACTATAAATCCTTTGGGCCCCTGTTCAATTGGCTATCTGTATATAACCACCAAACTCAGCTTCTTGCCAAACCTTTCATTTTAATCACCCCCAAAAGGCCGAAATGCAGCTCTTCCATCACATGTTGTTACAGCTTTCTATGTCTGTTCTACCAGCTGGGGGTGTGGATTCCCCTGCTCATGTACACAGACTCGCATTAGCTCTCATCGAGTTAGAGTAAATATAAATAATAGCGTAGGCGCGGTAGCATGGGTAGCTACCCAGCATAGCTGCAATAGCACAGGCATTGGAATTATAGCTGAGCCATGCTGAGTACATACCCACCAGTTTCAGGTGGATTTGTACTCGGTTTGGCTTAGCCATGCCTTTGATGCCACTACCCATGCTACTATGCCAGCTAGTGCAGTATGTGGACACAAGGCTGGGAATCACACCAATAGCTCGTAGTGTAGACATAGGGTAAGATGACTATTCAAACGGTTTACATTAGGCACCCATCATGAATGCCAAGCTTCTCTCACTTTAAGGAGAGAATATACTTCTACTGGCTTCCTTTCAGAGCAGCCTCATATACCTTTACTAAAACAAGATAATTCCTATCTGCTTCCTTCAGCATTGCACAAGTAACTGGTAAAGTTCCTATTTGAAAGATATTAATTACATCTGATGTGTCTGTTCTAGACGTTAATTAAACGCTTACTGGGGATAATCGATTCCATCAGCTTTGCTGTGTTCATATGTTCCATTTTATATTGGTATTCACTCAAGAACAATGCATAGTGTTGCAAGCATGCAGCAGCTGTAACTGGGATCCTGTTTCCGTCTGAATACATATGACAGAGGCTGATGGTTTGTTAATAGGTCAGAGGATGTCCACAGAAGTATTAGTGAAACGTGCGAGTTTCCTCCATCAAACTACTCATCCCTTTTATTTATTTGCACAACTCCTTTTGGTTGGTGTTAATGAAAGAGATGTAAATACAACTCACAATTGTCAAGGCAGAACATGGGACAGCACAAGCCAATCCCAGGGCAAGTCCTGCATCACAATGCATGGGCACAGTGGGTAAAATTTCAGAAGTGCCTAATGGTTTAAAGAGCGTAAGTCCCATTTCAAAAGAATCTTAGGCATTTGGGAATGAAAGTCAATGGGACTTAAGTCACTTAGATGCTTTTGAAAGTTTTATCCTTTATCTAAAGTTATAACGCTCTTGGCTTCCCTCAGTGCTTCTGCAAAGGCTTCTGTAAGTCTTGCCATTTTCTACACTTCTTAAGCAGCTAAAGCACAGAGTGGGTGACTATTGCGAGGTTGGCAAAAGAAGATTATAATAATTTACGAATCCTAAAAAGGAGATGATTGGTGCAATGTTAGGATAAGGGGCCTTCTCTACAACAGTTACGTTATTCACCAGTTTAGGCAGGCCCTTCACATCTAGCATATGCACACAGTATTCAGTTTCCTCTTGAAAGAATTCACATGTGGCCTTGTTTGCTCTCAGCTCATATCTTTCCAGCCTCAGTAACACTCCGCTTAGGTTTCTGAAATGTCCTGCATCAGTTTATCCTGTGAAGGCATTATTTAGATAACACTGAATTCCAGAGTTTCTTGCAAAACTTACCACAACCACCACTATTTAATTTCTGGTAATATCCACAGTAGGTTAGGTACTTTCCAAACATATGAGTTATGATCACTGCCCTGAGGAGAATCACAAAGTCTGACTTGCCTAAGTAAAAACAAATTGACAGTGGGGAGAAAGTAGTTGAGAAACAAATATACTCATAGGCACCATGCCAGAATCACTTATGCTATGATTCTTTCATAACGCTAGGGGCAGATGTTGCTGTAAAGGGCAGTTTGTTAAACTGAAAACAGCCCCTTATGGGTTATTTTCTATGAAGAGTGCATACCATTCAGGGCTCAGCTCCATCTGTATATAACCATGAGCTAAACCGACCTTCTGCCCACTCGGTAATGGAGCAAAGATATCTTCTAGCAGGGTAAGGAGTATGTCTTCTTTTAAAACAGGATTGTTAATTAGAAATAACCATACAGGTCAACTGGTGGTGCTTGCTTACTTTAATCTACCTAGCTCACAACTCCCTCATGTGTTAATCTCTCCATTATAGTCAAAACAGTTTTTGGCCTGGAAGCATATGGCATTTGCTAAGCCTTTTAAAAATGTGGCTGGAATCCTTCTTCCAGTTTTAAAGTGAGGTGAATATCCTTTAGTTTATCCACATCACTAATGAAAACTTCAGCATGCTTTTCCAGAAGTTTTGTTAAATCACTTCCATGGCTTAGAACTATATGCTGTGACACTGCTCTAATGTCCTGCCAGTCTAGCTTAATATGATGGAGCCATTTCCTTCCCAAATTCCAGCTGTGTATTCCCAAAGATTGGCCATAGTAAGTAGAAGTGGGATAGCTCTAAGTAACTACTCATAATCCTTCCAGTAGAAAATGGAAACTGCAGACCCTGTGTCCAGTTCTATTTTTAAATTATTCTCATTCACTTGTAGTTCTAGCCAAATAGGAGGCGAGTTTCTTCAGAGTTTGTACATATTCATACTAACTACCTTATAGTTACTGTCACAGTTCTAGCAGGTGATCTCTCACACATAATCCAATCTGTTGTATTTGTCACCTGAATTTTACACAATTGCATTTACTTTTACACAGGCTGAACATGTCTTATTTTCTGGCATTTTTGACATCTCCGCTTTGAACCAACCATCTGTTTTACTCTCTATTAGGCCTCTGCAAAGCCATTTAAAATTCACTAGCCTGATCTGACCTTTGGCTAAAGTGACATTAATCTGGTGTACATCACTTTTACCTTAGACTATTTCTTCTGACTCATGTGTTGCAATCTCACAGCAATTTCTACAGCTCAAGTATATGTAAGATGAACATCTGTTAGCAAATGTTTCTCTACAGCATCATGTCTCACAGACCCCACACCAAATGATCCCTCAAAGGATTATACAAATCTGCTCCAAATTCACAGTTCTGGCTTAATGTCTTAAATTCTGCCACATGTGCACTTTCTGGCTCCATAGATATCTGATTCTACTTATGGAACCATAAATGTTCAGCTATCATAAGAGGTTCTGGAGAAAAAAGGCCTTTGTCAAATAACTAAAACTTCCATATATCACTTCTCTTTTGGCTTCACTGGTGCTATGAGCATACACAACAGTCCATGAGTTTTATTTTCCATAAGGTGCAGAATGGATGGTACCATTTTGTCATCTGCTACACTGCATCAAGACACTGCTCCATCGTCCTGTTAATGATTCCTAGTGTCACAGAATTAACCATACAGATTAATGTGCCCAATAAACCCAGAAAAATCTTTAATGCCGATTAAACCAAATCTGCATAAATATTGCTGATACTCCTAGTGTCCTCATTTATTAGATTGTCCTCACTAATTGGGGGAAGATTAATTACAACTGGTTGAAAAGCTTTTAATTTTGAAATTTTTGACTAAATCTGGTCTTGAAATTTGACAAAAAGGAAATAAAATGTCATAAAAGGAGGCTATTCCCTCTTTCCCTTTATTTTTCAGTGAGCTCTGCGTTATTGAGGGATCTCATCCTGTTTGTGGCATCTTTGTGCTTTCTTGGGGAGAAGCTGCAGTGTGAGATGCATGCCTACAAATCCATCCAGCTCAACTAGAACCAATTAACAAAGAAGGAAGAACATCCTGTCCTTTGCTAGATCTATTAGGAGAAGTGCTGTTTCTCCTTTAAACATCTTACAGTTAGCCCAGGCCTACACTACAAATTTACTTTGGTATAACTACGTCTGTCAGGAGTATGAAAAATCCACACCCCTGAGCGATGTCGTTCCGCCGACCTAACCCCCAGTGTAGACAGCACTATGTCAATGGGAGAGCTTCTTCTGCCAACATAGCTACCGCTTCTTGTAGAGGTAGACTAACTATGCTGATGGGAGAATCTCTCCTGTTGACATACTTGTGCCTTCACTGAAGTGCTACAGCTTTTTAAGTGTAGACCTGCCTTTACTCTTCTCTCAACTCCCTCCAGTTTGTCCCCTTCTCTGTCTGCTATTGAGGTGCCCACAACAAAATGCAATATCCTCCATGCTGTTACACCAGAGCTATGCAGAGATGGACTATCATTTCTCTGCACTGGGGCTGCTGCTGGTGGGCCGCACAACTGCACCAGCTGGGGACCCTGTTTGGATGGGACACTGTTCTGAGCATGCTCGGTTCTTCACTCCGCATACTAGGAATAAGCTGCTGGGCATTGTGTAAAACCTGAAGCATTCTAGGCCTCCAAGCGGCAGATTCTCAGCAGAAGTGTCAGAGCTGTGAATGCACCCATCCCCTGGGAGGTGAATCAGTTTTACAGGGGAATGATAGTGACCCTCTGGGTGGATGGGTTCCTAGGTGCCTTCCCCTCTCTTCCTATGACTGATAATGCCCTGTCCCATTCCTCCCGGGAGTGATGCGCATGCCTGCTTGTAACGAGGAGGCCTCACTCCCCGCCGCACCTGAGAGGAACAAGCCAAAACAGGCGTGGCAATGGGCGGAGCCAGCACTGCCTGTCCCCGCCCCACGGAAGGCAAGGGGTGAGACAGGAAGTACCTGGCCAACGCCGCCTGTCCCCACCCCCCGGAAGTCAAGGGGTGGGACAGGAAGTATAAAAGCCCGGCCCCAGCGCTCAGTTGGGAGGAGGCTGCTGGAGAAGACAGATGCTGGTGCCTGAGCTCCCGCCGGGCCCAGCCTACCCCGTGCTCAGTACCCAGAGGAGCGCTGGCCTGACCTACCCCGTGCTTGGTACCCAGAGGAACTGCCTGAGCTTCCCAACGCCCGGCTTTTAGAGGAGCTGTCTGAGCTTCCCCACGCCCGGTACCCCGAGGAGGAGCCGAGACTTCCCAATGCCCAGTACCCAGAGGAGTGGACTGGACCTCCCGACGCCCAGTACCCGGAGGAACCCATGGTCTGGGACCCACCGGACGACGCCGGCGGATGGCAGGTACCCAGTGAGGGGGAGGTTGGAAGTGGCCCGGGGGCAGCCAGCTCCAGTCAGGCTGCTGACTCACCTGAGCCGATGGCAGTGTGTTTCGGTCAGGATCCCGCACTGACTGTCAGCGGTGTTAACCGCTGCTAGGGCCCCGGGCTGGAACGCAGTGGAGTGGGAGGGCCTGCGTTCCCCCTGCCACCCCTCCAAGGGTGGCAGACTCCTGCCTCCCCTGGCCTGAGGAGGCCATTCATGGTGGTTGTTTGCTCAGCCCCTCCAAAAGGGCCTGAGCCCTGAGTCGCTTGCTGTCCCGCCCTGAGCCAGGGCCTGGGCTTTATGCACCTGAACTGCTTATTGCCCTGCCCTCCCCAGGGCCTGGGCTTCTAGACTGTTGTTTGCTTGCTCAGCCTGCAGCAGAGGGCCCGAGCCACCTACTAACTGTTGTTTGTTTGCTCAGCCCTGCCACAGAGCATCTGAGCCCCCAAGTGACGGTCCACCACCGCACAGCCCTGAAGCAAGGGGCGGGCCCGGGCCGAAAGAGTGTGGTGAGCCGGCGTGGCTCCCCCCCACCCTCAGGGAGGGTTGAGCACCGGTTCCACCCTTCTACGCTGCTGTAGGTCCTCTGTCCCACAGATAATAGTGCCTGGTGGGCAGGTTTTCTCTGATCTTACACTTGGATGGATCTGATGGGGGAGCAGATGTGCTTGAACTGACCCTGCCCTGCAACTTGATGCCTTTGGATATTTTAATATGGTTTCCCCTGTAATACAAACCCTAAACCCTGACACCAAAAAAAAGTCTCATAACACAGAGCCATTTATTGGTCTGGTTGTGCCCATTTCATCCCATCAGTGCCTGCTACTTTTCACCCTAATCCTGGTACTTTTCACCCAAATCTCCTTCTGGACGTGGATGTGGCAGGCACGCAGATGCTGGGAAAGGCAGGGAGAGGCTGAAATGCAGCAGACGTGAGAATATGCTCTTTGCAGACACTTGTTTCCATGTGATCAGACATAACTTTCAGTGATCAATATTCCTGTAATTTGTTGTTTCAGTTTGCTCTTGCAATATTGTCAGTACATATTTTCTTGCCAAATGTCTGAATGATGCTGGAGCCTGTAGGCAGGCTACATCTTTTATTGGCATTGCCTGAGCTGTACATCATTTGCCTTTCAATATAATTCATATGTCCTAGACCAATAGGTAACAAGTAGCAGGTTTTGGTTTCTAGGTTCCTGACCCTACATGTTTTGAAGTCAATGGCAAAAGTCCCATTGATTTCACTGGGAGCAGGATAGGCCCCGACTGTGTGACAGCCATCCAAGAAATTTGTACTAACTAAAACAGAATGAGGACAGGAGCAGCCTTATTTGGGACATACATGGTGAGGAAATTGGCTGACTAGCAAAGAGGTCGAACAGCTGCTTTCCTATCTTGTACTTGTTCACTAATTATGTGCAATTGTATTGATCCATCAGTCGGGTAAGCTTGGAAGGACCAGTTTCTTAAATAAATATGTCCAGCTTTCTTGCCACAGCGCAGAAAATTTGATTGAACCTGGATGTATTTATTTGTTTGCTGAAAGAGGCTGACAGCATTAAAGTTACAAGTCTCAGATGAAGGTGTTGCTTTGTAAATTATTTTGCTATTGGAGTTCAGTCAGCTTTCTTCTGAATTGATGAATGAGTTAAAGCAAAACTGGACTTTACAAGTTGCTTCTAATAAGGCTTGTTGGAAAAAATTGTGGAAAAGTGTCAGCATTTTGACCTTTTTTGAATTTACAACTAACTCTAGCTCTTAACATGTTTTTTAGTCATTTCTGGAATAAAGAGTTCAACATCATTTCATGTGTGTATACCGTATTTACTCGATCATAAGCCAGTTCATTTATAAGCCGACCCCCCAAGATGAATAAGTAAAAATGGAAAATTTTTATAACCCGTTCATAAGCCGATCCTATAATTCAGAGGTCAGCAAACTTTGGCTCCTGGGCCATCAGGATAAGCCGCTGGTGATCCGAGATGGTTTGTTTACCTCAAGCGTCCACAGGCATGGAGGTAAACCTAAGTAAATAAAGTGTCCCAGCGTGCCAGCTGCTTACTCTGATGGGCCAGGATGGCAACTGGTGGGGAAATTTTTTTTGGGGGGAGAAGCTGGGAGTCAGGGGAGTAACCCCTGTGACCACCCTCCACATGACCCCACCCCTAGCCCGGGACCCCACACTCTCCCCATCCCATCCCTTCCTACCTTATCTGGGGAGGGCCAGGGGAGGATGTCTCTGACCTGGCTGGAGCTGCTCCAGCAGGCTGGGCAGCACGGCTGCAGCCTGCTCCGTCGAGTCAGGCCAGGCAGCCTGGCTGCAGCAAGTTCCAGCGGGCTGGGCCAGGCGATGGGCTGCAGCGTGCTCTAGCGCTCAGGCAGTGCGGCCACAGCCTGCTCTGGGGGGCAGGGCCAAGTGGCATGGCTGCAGCCTGCCAGCCCTGGAGCTGCAGCTGCTTTGGAGGCTGGGGGGAGAGCAGCGTGGCCGGAAGTGGAGAGACTGTGGCCCCACATCTTCCCTTCTGTCTCTGCTGGCTGTGCTGCCTCTCCTTGCTCCCTCTGTTGGGGGGAGGGACTGTGTCCCACCTCTCCCTCTCTATACCCATTCATAAGCTGACCCCCATCTCCGGTGCTTCCCTTTTTTACTAAAAAAAACAAACGGCTTATGAATGAGTATATACGGTATATAAAAAAATCTATCCAAGGAATTAACTTCTCTCTTCAACATCCACTTACTTTTATTTGACTCCATTGTCATAACAACAGTCTTGGAGCCATTAGGCACTTTTAAGGCAAATATAGAGATAAGTGGGGACCAGATTCTGTTCTGTTACATTAGTGTAGATCCAGAGTAATTCTAATACCTGCCATGAAGATACTTTGACATTTGGTGTGACTGAGATCAGAATCTGGTACAGGGTTTCTGGCCTGGAAGATGGCTGCCTTAATGACCAAATTCTAGTAACTCTGATGTCAATAGTATTTTTGCCATTGCCTTCAGTGGAACTAAGATTTGGCTCTGTATTATTTATGGAAGGCTGTATTATCACAACCTTTTTTTTAATGAGCAGTTTCTCACATAAGTAGTCACATTGGGACTATTTGTGTTAATAATGGTGTGATGCTGGCAGACCAGGTACCAGCTCATGCCAAAGCCCTAGACCCCACTGATTATTTACAAATGCATAACCAGGCCAAGTCACTTGTGTATTACAGAGCAAAGTGCCTGTTAAATGTATAAGAGTGTATGTGGTGTTTAAACTTCATGGAAGCTAATGGGATGTTATATGCATTGTTTTCACTTATCTGTACTCCATTAGAGTGTAGTAGCTAACATTTACACTCTATATACCCCTGTAACTAAATAACCCATCAAATGAGAAAGAAGCTTTGTGGAATGCAAATGAAGAACGGTAACAGAAATGTTCTAATTTCAAAGCAAGTGGTCATTGTGTGTGATGATCGGAGATCAAAGCACCTAAATGCATTCCTCACTCTTTGTCATCAAAGGAAGAGTCCACGTGGGTAGAGTTCCTGTCAGCTTGTTCTCTGTGAGAAGAAGCTATAAGTATGGATTCAGGGAAAGATCCTTCTTCTCTGGACTGTCTGGATTCTAACAGGATGGAATAATTGAATGAGAAGATAGAGATCCCCAGAGATATTCTGGGTATCCCTGAGAGATTTTTTGAAAACTGGCAGATTACTACATATCAGCTACCCTTTGGAATTATAGACTGTGACTCACCTGGACATGTAATTTTACTTGCTTTAACCTCTCAAACTCTCATTCCTTTTTCTTAGCTAATAAACCTTTAGTTAGTTTACCATAAAATTGGCTACCAGAGTTGTCTTTGGTGTAAGGTCTAGGGTACCAATTGATCTGGGATAAGTGAGTGGTCTCTTGGGACTGGAAGCAACCTAAACGTGTTGTGATTTTTGGTATAAATGACCTTTTAGTCCAGTCTGTCTGGGTGGCAAGATAGGCTGGAGCGTCTAAGGGAAGTCTGTGACTTGATAGTAAGACTTGTATAGCGATCCAGGCATTCACATTTGTTATTGGCTTGGTGAAATTTATTTATAGAATACACCACCAATAAGGAGTGTTTGCCCTGTTTTTTTGACAGTCAGCCCTGAGATAGGCACTCATGGTCGTGAGCCACTCCAGACAGTGCGACAAATGGATCTCCAAGATGAGTAAGGAAGGTATCACAGTTTAACTCTAAGTAAGTTCAAATAGAAATCTACAATTACTGTAGTCAGGAGACAAGGGGCGAAAATAAAACATCTGAGCTTATTTGTAAGAAACATATAAAGCACTGGAAAGATATCTAACTTCCAGTTCAGAAAATGAATGGTTTTGTTTTACTCTTTATGCTTTGACAGCAATAGAACATGAATGTCTGGCTAGCAAAACAGTCCCTTTCCCCATGAAAATCTTTCTCAAGGTCCTTCTCTGATGGTCTTTACAGATTAGCCAGGTTTCTCTGGGACTGGAAATTCCTGGCAAAGAGAAAGCTCTTTGATTCGTCACTTCTCTGGAAACTTAGCTGACAGTTTTTTTTCCACACAGCAATATGTTCCCTCTTCATTGACCTGGATATTTCATGTTGCTTGTAGAAGCCTTTCCATATTATGGAGAAATTAAAATACAGACACATTCTCATCTTTCTTCATGCTAAAACCGAAGACAAAAACAACAAGGCCTTTGGGGTTTTAAAAAAATTATAGGCATTTCCAATATGTTAAAATAGCTAAAATTCTGAGTCTGATATGAGATGGGGGAGTTCATTCTTCATTAATTTCCTTTGTGCCTTTTAAAAGCTCTCTCTTCTATTTTTTTTTATGATGGAAAAAGAGCAATTTAGAAAATTGTAACAAAGAGACTTTATACCTGTTACAGTATTATACATTTGACTGAAGCAGTACAGCAGACAACAATACCTATTGAAAACACCCTTTGGCAAATTGCAAACTATCCAAAACACAAATGGTAACACAGCAGCACATTAATGGGCATATTGGTGAGAGATGTGGTGTCATCATGTAAGCATAACCTAAGATAGGGAACAAATTCTAATCTTGCATTTGCTATTGACCTTCCCTGAGACCTTGGGATGTCACGTAACCACTTTGTCTTGTAATGCTTACTTTGAAGATGGAAATGCTAATTGGTACTGTCATAAACAGATAGCTAAGGGTTCTTTTACCTGTAAAGGGGTAACACCAGTAACCTGAAACACCTGACCAGAGGACCAATCAGGAAACAAGACTTTTTTAAAATCTAGGTGGAGGGAAGTTTTTGTGTGAGTTCTTTGTTCTTTGTCTTGGGTCTGACCCTCTCGGCTCTGAGAGTGATCTTTTCTATCTCCTGGCTTTCTAATCTCTGTTTCCAAGTTGTAAGTACAAGAATAGTAAGACAATAATAGGTTTATATTGTTTTCTTTTGTATTTACATGTGTGTAGTTGCTGGAATGTTTTGAATTGTATTCTTTTTGAATAAGGCTTTTTATTCATTTTTTTCTTTTAAACAAATGACCCTGTATTTGTCACCTTAATACAGAGAGACCATTTTTATGTCCTTTTCTTTCTTTTTTATATAAAGCCTTCTTTTTAAGACTTGTTGGAGTTTTTTCTTTAGTGGGGATTCCAGGGAATTGAGTCTGCAGCTCACCAGGGAATTGGTGGGAGGAAGAAGTCAGGGGGGAAAATCTCTTTGTGTTAGATTTACTAAACCTGACTTTGCATACCCTCTGGGTGAGGGGGAAAGTACTTGTGTTTCCAGGACTGGAAACAGGGAGGGTGGAGTCCCTCTGTTTAGATTCACGGAGCTTGCTTCTGTATATCTCTCCAGGAACCCAGGGAGGGAACACCCGGAGGGGGGAAGGGAAATGGTTTATTCCCCTTTGTTGTGAGACTCAAGGAATCTGAGTCTTGGAGTCCCCCAGGGAAGGTTTTGGGGAGACCACAGTGCACCAGGCACTGTATAGATTCCTGGCTGGTGGCAGCTTTACCAGGTCCAAGCTGGTAACTAAGCTTGGAGGTTTTCATGCTAATACCCATATTTTGGACGCTGAGGTCCAGATCTGGGAAAAATGTTATGACAGGTACATTCTGTAGTGGTTGTGTAATAAGAAGTGACGAAAGGGTGGCACCAAGACAAAATAAAATACTGCCAGATAGGTCCAAGTATTTTATTTACTTTCTTTCCTTCCCAGTTCAGGATTCTAAATCATGCAGTATCCTATCACCATAGCCAAACCCCAAATCCAGTCCTGCAGTCTTTACTCTCTCAAGTAATCCTTAGTTACACAAGTGATTCCAAGGACTTTTAGGAGACTAATCACATGGATATGGGCTGCAGAAGTGGGCCCCTGCCTTAGTTTATTAGTGTCTAAAGTTAAAATCCTATTCCTATTCCAACTAGTTCTACTTATTTGTCCTCTTTTACTTCATGAGTGATATGACTGGCTGGATCCTGGTTGACAAGTGTTTGACATTACTGATGCCATCATCTCACACCATATTGCAGACTCTCTTGTTGAACTGAAAGTTCATAAAAAACACTGTTATGAACTTTAGAATCACTTTCTGAATGAATGGAGGAATGTAAAAGAAAAAAAAGGAGTTTTTAACTACTGATCAGGAAATGAGTGTTGATGAAGAAAATCCCCCATAGTAAAACATACCATATAATTTCTATGAAGTAGTTTTGTCTAGCATTCAGGAACACCTTCGCCTCTTTGTTTTGCAGTGAAAGAGCATGATCTCAGTATTTATTTAAAGAGAGTGCAGAGGGAAATTCAATACAGGCTGGAATTTAGTGAACAAACATGCAACTTTCCTTTCCTTAGGTCTGTTTTGCAGGGATTGCATACTTTCTTCCATTCAGTTTGTAGCAGCCTGAAATGGTGCACAGAAAACCATCAGAAGGTCAATAGAATAGAATGTTCTTACTTTCCCCCCACCTTAAAGAGTTGCCTGCGGATTCTAGGAGAAACCGTATAGAAGAGAAAGATGAGCCATGCTGTTAGAAACTTATCGTTCAGTATTTGCTCTAGCGATTCTATTATTGACAGCACTGAACATAAAAAAAAATTGTAAATGGATTAAATGCTTAAATCAAACTCTAAATCCATTCAGTTTGTGGTCAGAGACTATTACATCCTTGATTATTAAAGTAGAAAGCAGAACTGCAAAAAGGCAATTGACTGACAACCTTAAGGAGCATAGAAATAAAATGTGACGAGCAGATTGTCTCAGAAGATTGGCCAAAAAATGTCAAGATGTCAAAAGCGCCTTCAGTAATCAGCTGAAAGGGTAGTCAGGATGGATATGAAGGATGGATTAAAGCAATGAAGAATGAGGCAGGCCATTATCGAGTTTCTGTGTAGGCCAATAGAAACTTCTGTGTCTGAATTTAAAGCCATATACGGCAACGAAGTTACGGACATACTAGAAGATGTGAATGCATAAGTAAATGAAGGTCACTAGCAGACTGTACCTGCCCAGTTTGTGGATTGATGACCACCATGTTCAGAAGCATATGAACTCTTATGGGGATAAATCATTCCATTACATAGCAGAAGAGAAACATTATGGAAGGCGAGCAGTTTCAGAATAAAGAATATAATTCCACACACATTTTATGGTCCTAGATCTGGGTTTGCAAGACCTCAGGGCAAAAAACTGGGGGGCCCTGTAGTTTAGAAGATTTAAAAGAAAAAGGAAGATTTCAGATATTGCTGACAAAGGGATGAGAGACACAGCAGCAGCTCCAGGCACCAGCGCTCCAAGCGCATGCCTGGGGCCGCAAGCCGCTGGAGGTGCCCTGGCGGTCCCTGCGAGGGCGGCAGTCTGGCGCCTTCGGTGGCTTGGCTGTGGGAGGTCCACTGGTCCCGCTGATTCGGCATCGGATACGCCAAAGCCGTGGGACCGGTGGACCTCCCGCAGGTAAACTGCCAAATCTGCGGGACCGGGGACCTCCTGCAGGCAAGCTGCGAAGCAAAAAAGCTAGACTTGCCCCTGGAGAGACATATTAATATTAACAGGGAAAGCACCATAAGAGAATCTGTATAAATAGCACACAATACTAAATTTATTACTCGTCAGTAAGGCTAAGATTTTGTCATGGATATTTTTAATAAAAGTCACGGGCAGCTCACAGGCAATAAAGAAAAATTCACAGAAAGCCTGTGACCTGTTCCTGACTCTTACTAAAAATATCCATGACAAAATGAAGAGCTGCAGGATCCCCACACTTCTCATGGCGGCTGGGCAGCTACGGGGACCCTGGCTTGGAGCTCCAGGAGCCCCCACTGCTTGTGGCTTGGAGCTCCAGGGGATCCAACCACCTGTGACGGCCGGAAGCTGCAGGGAACCCCTGCTGGTGGCAGTGGCCGGGAGCTCAGGGGCTCCCTGCCACCTCTGGCAGTGGGGTTTCCCACTTCTCCCCGCTGCCTGAGACCCTGTCACTCCCAGATGCCATGGGCTGAAGTCATGGAGGTCTCTTGAAGTCACAGAATCCGTGACTTCCACGACCTCTGTGACAAATTTGTAGTCACATATGTTTAGTCACATATGTTTAATGATCATTTGAGTAATAAATGAGTTTAATGATCATTTGAGTAATAGATGTCAATCTCTATATGGCCTGCAGAGAATGTGCTCCAATGGACTTTTTTTGCGCCGGGAAACTTACTGCTATGATGGGCCAAATGATTCATGGATTCAAATAGCAAAAATGTGAATGCCTGACAACCCTGACCTAATCACACAGTCAGTGTATGCGGCTGCGTTAAAGCATAGTTCTGTCATAAAATGGTTACAGACAGCATGTGCTGTAAACCACCAAAATCCAGCTGGTATTACTGGCAGCATTAGCCCCATGCAGAATATACATTTAATAATATCATCAGACAATGTATTAACAATGTGAAAATGAATTAATCACATCGTATTATAATCACTGCATATGCAATGTACTGTACTGCATAATTATAAATGGGCCAAATCCTGTCATCCTTACTCAAGACAAACTTCCATTGACCTTATTAGATGATTTCCTTGAGTAAGAACTGGAGGATTAGATTCTTGTTAATTGATATAGTGCAGTAATAACATTACGTTTGTTACTGTTGTAGCTTTTATTAGCAAAGGGGGATGTAAGCAGGGTACCTAAAATAATACAAAAGTGAAGATATCTGGGGCTAAGATGTGCATTTAGGAAAAGTACAATTTGTTACACACAGTAGGAGATGAAGACCTTTTAAAAGTTACTGCTGTACTACTGTTTAATTCCTATTGAACTGTTACTACACATTCAGTATTGATATTATTTTATTTTTCAGGCTGCTTGACTCACTAGCTGCAGGTAGGAGCTCAGCATTGACAAGAATGTAGATAACTCATGTTTGGAGACTTTAGAATTAGTTCAGCCTATTTCTTCAGTGAACTCCTGTGTTAACATTAAAGCCAATAATGCCTGCCTGTGTGAGTGCCTTTTTTCCCCCTAAAGGCTCTTACAAAAAGAGTGTGGTGTTTCAGCAAAACTTCACAACAGTAGGGCTGGGGGAGAAAAGGGAAGGGCGGGGGGAGAAATCAATTATAGCTCTAACACTTCCAGAATGAAGTGTTTAAAACACAGGAGGAATACATGTGCATAATACATCTCTTTGTCATGTTAGTAGCAATAAAGTGCTTTATGTGCACTGAAACAAAACCCTATGGTTTATGTCCCATTGGAATCCGCTTCCCAGGCAAGCAGCTCAGGCTATAGTAATTTGATTATGCTGCATACCTTAAATGAAATTAGTCTTGATTAAAGACACAAGGATATTAAACATCTACGTGAACTAAGTAAAGCATCCTGCCAAATTCTGTACAGTTTTAAGTGGTGCACCAGTTCTGTTACAATGCACAGATGGGTTTAGCTTCTGTTATGATGGTTTAGCAACCTCACCGTTAATTGTTGATATTGCTCATTCAGTCCCGGCATTCATTATTGCAGCTCTGCCACACAGGGCTTTGGAATTACAAACATCCATAACCTTTACCTGGAAAGTGCTCACTGTTTTCACAGTTAAAGCACATGATTTTTTCTTACATTAGAGTGTTCATGTATTTCATACATACTGTCTCTATTTACACAGGGCTGTTTCCTCACTGAAGTAAGCCCCCGCTCAGCTTGTTTGGAAAGACCCAGCATAGTAGTTAGTGTAATACAAATAGACCCCCTGACAAACATGGTAGTGTATTTTTGAAGCAGCTACTTGATTCCCTGAGGAGAGTTGAAACTGTTACATATCACTATTTCCCCCCGCCCCTTATGAATGCCTTTTAGTTTTAGGATTGCAAGCATATCTTTGCTTTTCATCCATTCTGCAGTGGCATATGTTTGACAGACAGAAATGCATGTTATGGCCATCAGGAGTAAAGGGATGAATCAGATGACATTTCCCTAGTGTAATAGCTTTCAGATTTACTTCTGAGAGATGAGGAAAAGATTCTGTCAGGGAGGACTAGAATCCTGAGCTGAGGAAAACATGTTTGTGTAATTTGACTTGTTGATGAGAAAAGGTTGAGCAATGGCTGGTACAGTATTTTCTTCTGATTGATTCAAAACCGTTAGCTTGCTAATTTGAGAAATTGATGAAAAGGAACCTTCTAGTTGCTAGGGATGTGAGCTACAATGAATTATAGAATCCTTACAGCAATATTTCTGAGGGCATTTATAGACACACATTTCAAAGCCCTGAAAAACAGAAGAATGATATTTCATGTCAGATTTTGCGGGGTTGCGAATGAAAGCTATATGTGCTTTGGTAATATGTGTGTATAAAAGGGCTGAATCACTATTCCATCCTCAACAGAGTACCCAGACCCAGGAATTACCCAGACTCACCCCTTTCCTGGGGTGGTGCCAGTGTTCCCAGTTCATCCCCCCAAGACATATTTTTTTAACTCCACTATTAAGTCCTTTGGGTCTCAGGCTTGAACCAGCAAATTGCCCAGTCTGTCGTACTATGTCTCAGTTACCTTGCACTCCTTCTATCTGTTGTATTAATCTCTCTCTTGTCCTATGCTTAAATTGTAAGTTCCTGAGGCAGGGCCTGACTTTTTATTTTGTAGTTGTACAGCACCTAGCACAACAGGGTTCTAGTCTACAATAGGAGCTCCTAGGTAGAACTATAAATAATAATAATAAAATCTAAGAAGGTATGTGGCCACTTTTCTGGATTACTCTAATCTGCAATGGCTATTTTTACTCTAAGAATTCCAGCCAGTCCAAATTAGCAGCTTTCACAGCTCCAGAGTCTGTGGCAATATCCTATTGTTTAAAGCACGACATACAGCTTGTGCCTCCCCTGACAGAAAAGGAGTTCATCAGATAGCCTAAGAGCTGCAGAAGCTACCCACTCAGCCGCAAAATAAAGCAGGCAATGCCTCTGCGTTAAAAACTCCACATGAATTTCCCAAACATTCTGAATGAGATGTGATTATTTTTTATGTTGCTCCACATTTCTGGTGGAATTTTTTGATGAAAAAAATGAAATTTTGAATTTTATTTCAAATAGAAAACTTCAGCTTGGTTTTAGATTTTGAAAACTGAAAAAAGGGATTTCAGTTGTTTACTTTCCCCCTACCCTTTCTCCCCCTTTTTTTCTACTGGAAAAATTTTCAGCCAGCCTTACCTGTTGGTCACCTCTGAGGACTAGGGCTTACTAGCAGCCTGAGCAGTGCAAATAGCATAATGAGTCCCTGAAGCAGCTGCTCCTGAAACTGTTGCTCCCATTCCTGTTGAGCTGCAAGTTGAGCTTGTGCTATTCTGAGCCAGTAATCTTACAGCGACCTGTGTTTCACATCCATCTAACAATGTAGGGGTGCTAAGTCAGTAAGCTCACAATGGCCCGTGCCCTGAATTCAACCCAGCAATCTCAAAGTACTGAGCCAGCATCCTCAGAAAGTCCTCTGCCTTTGTGTCAGCCTAATCATCTAGAGGAGCTGCCTTTCCATATCCTTTGGCTTTCATCCAGCAAGCTGGAGATGCTGTGCCAAAAACTTCACAGAACCATGTCCCTTGAAATCAGCCATTAAGCTAGAAGTGTTATGCCAGTGACCAGGTCCTGAGTCAATAACCACAAAGCATCCTCTGCCTTGACATCAGCTCAGCCAGCTACAGCAGCAAGACCAAAAATTTCACAGAAGGAAGTCTGCCCTTGGACATCGGTTCATCAGGTTAAAGTTGCAAGGCCAGTGACATCACAGACATCACCCTTGACATCATCTATCAAGCTGTTGCTACTGAGCCTGTGACCTCAGCAAGGTATCTCCTTGATAACAGAGCAGATATCAAGAGTTGTTGAGCCACTAACATCACAGAGGCCTGCTCCTTGATATCAGCCCCCCAACAGGTGTTGAACCATTAATTTCAGAGAGGCCTCAGATTTGACATCAGCCCAGCATGCTAATGCTGCTGACCGAGTGAATTTACAGTGCACTAAACCTGGGCTTTAGGCCAGTAATATGGAGATGCTAAACCAGAGACCTCAAATGAAGTTGTCCATTAATTTCAGGACACTGAGCCAATGATGCCCGTTGACATCAGTCCAGCATGCTATAGTTGCTTAGCTAATGGCCTCACAGAGGCATAAGCCCTGACATCAGACCAGCATTCTGTTGCTGCTGAGCCTCTGATTTTACAGAGATGAGCCTTCATATCAGACCAACAAGCTAGAGTTGCTGAGCCAGTGAGCTCACAGAAATCGGTCTTGACATTGAGTCCAGCAAGCTGGAAATGCCTAATTAGTTACATAGCAGAGTGGCAGGTTCATAGATGCCTGCACGTTGACATCAGACCTGCATGATAGAGCGACTGAGCCAGTGAGCTTACAGGAGGCTGTGCCTTGACAGCCCACAAAACTAGAGATGCTGAATTACAGACCTCATAGAAACCTGTACCTTAAAATCAGCCCTGAAAGCTAGAGGTGCCATGCCAATGATCTTGCACTTTGACAGCACTCCAGAAGTTAGAGCTACTGAGCAAATTGAGCTCAAAGGTCTGACCTCATCATCAACCCTGCAAGCGAGAGTTGCTGAGACAGTAACTTCAGCTACTGATACGACTGCAGCAAGTCAGCCATTTAATAACTCATGATGCCTGTGGCTTGACATAATCCAGCAATTTTGAGTTGTTGAGCAGGTGTTAAAATAAGCCTGTGAGAGTGCAGCTCCTCCTCCTCCACCTCCTTCCCCAGATTTTGCAAAACTGAGCTCTCACACCAAAAGTAGTAACTGAGGTGGAGATGTTCATAGATGCACTCACAGTCCTAACAGAACATTTGACACACATTCCCAGGCTTCTTTTGAAACTTAGAGCAGGTGCAAGATACTTTTCAATATTAATCCTATTGAAATCAAGGGCCCCTTAGCACTGTAATGTGGGAATAACTTGCATAGGACAGATGAATTCCACTAGCTAAAAATTGTGGTGCTTCCTATGAGTTCTTATTGAGAGAATTGGAGGTTTAGTCTCCTGGCAATGAACCCAGGGGCTCCACCCTCTTAATCCACAGATCCCTTAAGATTGGTCAGGAAGTGCACAGCTGCTTCTTGCCTTCGCTCTTGTTGCCTAGCCCCATCAGTTCTTCCTGGATCCTGGACTGCATGGCTCATAGGAATTGACACCCTGGATCAGACCAGTGGTCCATCTACTTCATTCTCCCGTCTTCCAGATTGGACACTAACATCTGATTCAGAGGAAGGTGCAAGAAACCAAGCTGTAAATGGTTAAATAATAACCAATCTGCCCAGAGGGAAAATATCTTCCAGTTAGATGTTGGCTTATTCAGGAGCCATTCTTCCATGGACTATCACAGATGCCCCAGAACTGCCTCCATTTCCACTTTTTTTCCCCAAAGGTTAAATACCACAGAGAAGTATGTTTCACTTTGGGTTTGGGGACAGGAAAAACAAAGGCTCCTAGCCATCTTTTCTGCATTTTCCAACTCCACTGGGTAGAACTTTGCAGAGAGTTTTCTATTGGGTCAGAGAGGAAACAGTAACAGAAGTGATGATTTCCAAAAGCAACTAATATTTTAATTTTGTTTGGCAATCTGTGGTTCCCCATGATCTCTGCCTGGTTGATATAGACCCCAATTTATCATGAATATACATACTGGACTTTTCCAGATTAACAACTATGGTGACAGCTCAATACATAGGACCTTGTCTTAGGCATGAGTGTTGCACTTGGAAAACCCCACATATTTAAAGATGAATTAATGGAAACAAACGCACTGGATTAAAAATATTACATCCCTTTAGGAGACTCAGTTTAATTGTTGGGATTATGCCAATAATATAAATATCAGTACACTGGGAGGAAAAGTACCAGGAAATAGGAACAGAAAAAAGCTCACCCTTGGCTTCCCCCACCAGAGTAGGAAATGGGCCTCTGATTCACTTTTGCCTTTGAATCAACCTAATGATGAAATCCTGCAAAGATAATTGGTGTTATTGCCATTTGTGCTGGCAGCTGAACTTCAGTACTTTTAAAGTCATTATCTGTTAAGGCTTTTGTAAACATACGGCATGTCCGGCAATGCTTCATTAAGCACTGAAGAAGAGAATCATAAAATTTATTGCCTGAGCCCTGACACATCAGAGACATAGTGTTACAGATCTGTTCTGAATGTGTAAATTCTTTTATCACGTCAGAGAGATCTCACTTTTTTTTTTTTTACAGGCTCTTGAGAAGCGTATAATTTTTTTTTCAAAATTCATATAGTAGAGTCTGGCCTGCTTCATTATTCTACTCTGTTAATGCACATGAGAAATCTAACCATATAGAAAATGTATTAAAAATGTAACCGTACTGAAATCGAGTAATAATCAAATATATGTATAGACTGTTTAGGCAACAGACAGATATATAATATTTACTGCCAGTCAATGATATTTGGTATAGTTCATCTTCTCTTTTAGGACCTATATTTAAAGCCAATTCAAGTCAGTGGAAAGACACCCACCAACATCACTGAGCTTTGGATCAAGCCCTTAAAATCAGGAAATCCAGAAATTTACTATGAAAACATAAACTTGCCAATGAGGCTTAGGAAAATAGCTGATCATCATGGCATTAAACTGTACTGAAACTCATTCTATGTCACAATATATTCTTGACAGACCTCTGGACAGTTCTATATTTGCTTTGCTATTATTTCACTCATACTGTGCTGTAAATTATTTATATTAGAAATGTGGAATCATTAAGAGTCAGATTCTGTAATCTGTACTCATGTAGAGTAGCATTTAGGTAAGAACTCCCACTGAGTTGAATAGACTACATGTGTCTCACTCTAATTGAAGGTAGACAAAATTTATTTATCCTAATAAAACTGATTCCATACCATGGTAAGCTTCCTGCACCATTATGTTTTCAGGACCTCATTTTGGGTCTTTAGGAGTGGAGAGGTATTTTTCAGGAATGATCTCCCCATTGATGTACATGTATATCATTTGTTAGTGTGACTGGGTATTTCATGTGCACATCCATGACAGAATAAATCCCCTTTGTGTGACTTCTCTGAGGAGTTAATCTTCTGAGGATCAAGTCACCTACTATATATATGATCATAAACCAGTCCCATTAAATGACATGGTTACTAGAACACTAATGTGTTGGACTTCACAGCCACACTGTTATGGTGACAGAAATATAGAGCAGGAACAATAAAATGACACTATACATAAAATAGCACATTTTTATGATCTACAGTGATTTAATTCCCGGATATCATTCATTTTGAGTTAATGCTGAAACACAATATATATTTCAGAACTAGTCAATTTCCATATAGATAAAAATACCACTTACTGTATATCACAAATTGTATGAAACCTTTTAATACTGCTTGATGCTAGATTGCTGAGCCGGGCTGCTAAGAGCTTTTTCTGGCTAGATAGTTTTCTGCTCAAAAGAATGCCATTCTCATGTAAGTTATTAATTGCATAGGGTACCACTGGGCCCCTAAGTGGAGGAACATGGAAGACCCACCACATAGATCTTCCCAGTCATTACTGTGCATCCAAACCATGCTGCCTCTGTGGGACTTCCCTCCAACCCTGCACTGCAAAGGTGTGGGCCAAGGATCTACAGCTTATTCAAAGTGGGGAAGGGGAGGGATGGGATGTAGAGAGAAACACATCATTCCTTTCCTTTTGCCTCTGGAAAAAGGCAGCAAAGGTAAGTGCAGACTCCATGTTGGGAAACCCAGCTTTTTATTGTTATTATTTATTACGCATATTACAGTGATGCATAGATGCCTGTTGTGCTTGGTGTTGTTCACACACAGTTCCTGCCCTTTAGTAGGGGCTATGGGACAGCTGATGGATAGGGATTCTCTGGCAACGCAGGTCCATAGTTAAAGATTTTTTCCAGAGAATTTCCTTAGGTTTTAAAAATTGTGCAAGAATTGCTCAGTGATTGGAGTCCCTGTGGGTATTTGGACAGGCCTTGCAAGATGCATGTAGACTCACATAACGCAAGGAGCAAGTAGACGACACTATTCCTTTCCAGACAGCCTCCTCCATGTGTTGCTTCATTTTTCTCATTTCCCATACTTGACCCCATCTACTTCCCATTTCCCACCTGTTTCCTGCCTGCCATGCCACCAACTCATGGTCATTTGTATTTGAATGATAAACAATTAATTTAAATGAACCCTGGATGCTATCCAAAGTGCCCATTAGCCATGCAGGCTTTATTTTGTAACTTAATTCCATGGCTAATCTCTAAGGAATTCAACAGTAATCTCTTCCCCCTTGTCACACTTTTGCAAACCAGTCATAAACTTTGACAGGACGAAGAGAAGAAAAGTTTAGAGTTTGTCATTTTGAAAAATCTTTCACCTCAGTTTTTTGATCCCCCATGTCCTCCAGAGGCATTGACAGATTTGCACCACACATTCCAGAAAAATTCTGCCACAGGATAGATCTATTATGTTGGAGTTTAGGAGGATCATTCTGGCTTTGGTGAATGAACATGAGGATAGGGTGGAGAGTTAAATCTGGTTTATGTTGGAACTCTGGCTCTAACCTTAACCCTAGAGGGACCGACATCTCTCATAAAAATTAATATCTGCCACAGAAATTTTTTTTCACTCCTCCCTGAGAGTTATTCTCCCCTGGGACTCTTTCATGTAACAGAGAAGATGGCTGCCTGCTTTGCTAGGGAGTCTATCAGTGCTGAGGGTCAGGGTCCCAACCACTTGCAGCTGCACAGAGCTCAAGCTTGTGCAGTCACAAGGTAAAGTCTCCATCAGAAAAATACCTGGTACTCACAGCCCGAAAGACCTGGTTATCCGGGTCACGGCACCAAATACAGGACAGAGAGCCAGACATTGTCAGTTAAAAACTACTAAAATAGTCGTTTGCATTCTCTCACCTACCATGGACACCACCTGTCTCTCACACCTGCCTGCTAGCCCCCAAGTGGTGTGTCTTCAGAGAATCTAACTTTCTGAAATGATAATTATGTTTCATTGGACCTTTAATATGAGGATTTTAAAGCCTTTAAAAAACATGAGCACTGCTGCATGCACTAAGTACATTGCCAGGCTGCTATTCCTCAGCCTGTGCTGGTAGGCAGGAAGAAGGTGAGGGAGCTGGAAGAGTCTTGCTTATCTCCCACAAAACACTGATCAGCTACTAATGCAGCAAATACTCTGCATCAGTAGTAGGGTTGCCTGCCTCAGATTACCTCCTCCCTGGAGCAAGGGGGAAGCAGGAACCAGATTGTGACGCAAAGTCCCAGTCTGGTTCCTGCCCTGTTTTGAGAGCTATGCAGCTACGTGCTGCTGACTTTGTAAGGCTACAATCCAGCCCTAATTAAGTAAACTTCCTAGTTCCTGTCAGATAGGTTCACGGTGTGATTACCAAAATACACAAGCATTTAGGACAGGAAGTGAAGCATACTTCATCCCGATAAAATATGTTGGGAATCAAAAGAGGCAGAACATAATGATCTGCTCTGGAATTTAGCTAGGATCTCACAATAAACATACCCATACTCTTCAGTTTTACTTTGCCCCTGAAAGTCAGGAAAGTACCCCTAACACGAAGAGGAGCCAGTTATTATGTTCTGACTCAGAGGAATGAGATTCACCTAGTAAATCACCATCACCACTTTCTGCAACAGCTCGGTTTCTTTGAAGGTCTCCACTGATCACGCCCAACTCTGCTTAGGTTAGGAATCTAGGAGGAACACAACACAAAGCAGTGTGGCTGCGAGACATCAGAAATCTAGAGAGTGACATTCAGGTAATTAGTTCATTTCGCCGGAACTTTGAGATGAAATTATAGATTTAATTTACATACATCTTGTGGGGCAAATTTTGGAATGCATCTGTCCGTCCATCAATGTGTGTATTGCTTCCCTGACTTCAGTGTCTCATCTTTCTCACTTATATCTTTATGAAGACGTCCCTTTTATTTCATCCTAGGCTAGCCATCCCCAGAGTACCAGAAGGGGTTATAGGTTAAATAGTGCAAATAAAGTAATTTTGCAGTATATTATAATTTTATTGTCATTGAGCATTACATCTGTAACAATCAATATACATGTAAGTTGGCTGTATTATACATGGTTCAAAAACCTACAGTATTGTTAGGAATTTACATTCCATCCTCTGAACTTTAGAGGGGGCATGTGATTGGAGCTGAATGTTTTGTAAATTGACCCTCCAGTAAAGAAAAGCTGGAAGAGGAATTTCAAAGTTTAATTGGGCTTTTAACTGAGAGGTTCCAATGATCTGTTTATTAAAGACTTAAAACAAATCTGGCGTTTGTCAGATGGGCTAACAGTAATGAAAGACAGAGTGGACTGTTCTGAGCTGAGCTAAGCTGGTTCTATATTAGTGTAACTCAACTGACTCCAAGAAAGTTCCTTCTCATTTACACACTGGTGTAAATCATCAGCATCCAGCCCAGGAAGTGAAAGGCTCATTCATTCCAGCTCTTTAACAATATCAAGCATAATGATTATCACTTCCCATTAACATGTAAAATGAAGCCAAAAAGGCAGAGCAGTTTGTTCCATCTCTAATTAGATGCGTTTTGTTATTTTCCAGATCATCCACACTTAGTTCAATTTAAGTTTATATTAGGACAGGCTAATCAGCCGTTTCACTGGAGGACCCATAGCTTCCCACTGTTCACATGAGGCTGTGGCTAATCAAACAAAAAGAACAATTCTGCTTTGTGTAAAAATGAGATTGACACTAAGTGTAAGAAATAGTCTGCTGATGAGTCACTGGTGTTGTGTGCCATAGTATGCCAAGCTGAATGGCGCTCTGGGATGTGGCATGGCTGCATCATGTCACATGAAACGATATATTACATGTCCAGAAATGAGGCAAAGGGCCGAGGGTCATATAAAAATATGGGGTAGGGAATATTTCTTTCATACTTGTTTGCATTATTTAAATAGAGGTCCAGAGGACAGGATCAGATCTTTTTCTGGTGTAAATCAGCATAGGACAATGAGGATCTGGATCACAGAGTTTTAATTCCATTGTAAAACCCATTGTATTCAACTTTTGGCAGCTCTGAAGTAAGAATGCATATCAAACAAGAGCTTTTTTTTAAGTAAAAAATTGAACTGAATAAGTTTGGCCACTGCATTATTTGGGGGAAAAATCCTGTTTTGCTGGTCTCAGAGAGATTTTGCTCTGCTGGAAGAAAAGAAATAGCCTGTGTTAAAATGAAATTTGTTAGGCACTTTGACCTGATCCTGCATGCTACACCCTCGCTATCTTCAGTGTAAGTTAACAGTTCTCACTATCTTATAGAATCAGGCTCTTTGACTTTCACCCCAAATTAAAGAGCTTTATATTTAAAATAACATCGGTTTGTTTCTGAGAGGGAGTATTAATAGCATGAATATGTTTGTACACATGCATGTGAAGAGACTGTATTCCAGGTGGCTTGATATAGATTAAACCAGGAGTAGTTATGTTGACACCCAACATAATTGCTTCCCATGTAAGTTTTTGTGATGACTGGCATGTGTGTATTTTGTCTTCTTGCTTGTTGCTTCCTTTTCCTTGTTTGTTTCCTGCTCCCTGTACTCAGTGTTCCAGTTCCTGTTTGCATGTGTGTATGTATATAGTGTATGTGCAGTTATGTGGGGTCTACTGCTACATACCTCATTTGGGCTGCTATTATGTGTTGTTCAGACTGTTGCTGATTTAACTGGTAAATGGTTATTATGTGTTTTGATTGACCACCTACCTGCGTGTCTTGCTTTGATTTCCTTGTGTTTTGGAATTGCTGTTCTGGATGCATCAGTGTAAAAGATTTGCTTTTATAAAGAAAAAAAATGTTTGGCTTGTTTCCTTTCAAATGTTTTCCCTTTTTCAGTACATCCTAACTCTATTTTGTACTGGCTCTGTGCCCTCTTCTGTGATAAGCCCACATCACTAATACAGAGTCTGACACTTATTTTAGGCCAGATTCATAGATTTTTTAAGGCCCAAATGGACCATTATGATCATCTAGGTCTGACCTCCTACATAATTGAGGCCATAGAACCTCACCTTTTTGCATCAAGCCCATAACTTCTGTTTGAGCTGTAGCATATCTTTCAGAATCACGTCCACTCCTAGTAAAGGCTGCAAGTGATGGAGAATCCACTACAATCCTCCTTACTCCCCAAGTCATCTAACTGACTTCAGAGGACATGAAAGCACCTGAATTAGTGAGCCATCCTCCTCAACACTATTTTGATTTACTTCTGTGGGATTACTGTCAGCTTATGGTTCTACTAAACATGCATGGGGAGTAGGGGAATCTGGCCCATATTTTATATAAGGAACTACTCACATAACAGAAGAAACCATAATAATCCTACATTTAACCAGCATCTCACCTTCAAACCATTAGTTAGAAGACCAGCATTATGTCAATATTTTTTGTCCTAATCAATCAATTTTCTATCTTACAGGGAGGTATGCTTCAGTGGTTAATGTAGGCCAAAATAGAAGGGAATTTGGAGGTCTTATGTCCTCATGGGTGTTGACATCATGTGTTGAAATAATTTTGCAGTATCTTCCGTGATGGGACATGGCACAGGGCATAGAATGAGAACAAGGGAATAACCATATCTGGAAGTAGCCCATGTTCTTCATATAGGGGAGGAAAAAATCTATGTGCCAGCAGCGGCCCTTCCCCTCTGCACACCCTTCTGAGGAGTGCCAGGCAGGGAGAGGGAAATGCCGGTCCATCCTGTCTCCCCTGGATTCTGGGCAGGAGAGAGAAGATGGGTGGGCCTCTCTTTTTTCCCTCGAGGGGACTGAGAGCTGGAAGCAACAGACTCTCCTTCTTTCCTTCTCTTACCTCCTTGAGGGGAGGGGGGAACCAGCAGAGGCACAGAAAATAATTGAAATCAGAAAAGTATTTTGATACGCTTGAAATGTTCCATTTTGACATTTTTGGGATTGAACACTGATATTTTGTTTCAAAATTTTATTTTATATTATTCTTTTAATTAAAAATGTTGAAATTGAAACAAAATGTTTCAGTTTTATCAAACTGAAATGTTTCAGCTGATCAGTTGTGTAGGGGGACTTTATTTGTTTTGTTTGTTTAAATTGCATTTTGCAGGAAATTTCAAAAATCTCAGTTCAAAATGAAAATATTTTGGAATTTCCCACTACACGGAAATTCTGATTCTCCCGCAGCTGTCATAGCAGTGTTGTTAGTCCCTTCCATGAATTACCGGTACTCACCCTTCTAATTACCTTTATAAATATGTTATGTGAACTTTCTCTTTAGTCATTCAGACCCTGTTCCTGCTGCAGCAACCAACCTCTGTTGCTGGCTAGATTGTCTCCCTGCTACAGAGTCATGGGCATGTTCACTGAGCCATCTTAGCACTGTAATTTACAGCACCAAAATTACAGACTAGTCCAATATGGACTCACCATGGCAATCCAAAGCCAACAGTCATAATAATTGAGGGTGGTAGTCAGTGTAAGGCTTGGAAATATCTGTGGGCATGAATGTGACATGTGCCCATGTTTTTTAAATGGACAAACTGGTATCCAGGCTCACCATTTCTGTCTTTGCCATCTCTGATTGCTATGAAAAATAACAAACTGTAACTCATTCCTTAGCATCCTGGTTTCTGCTAACATAATAAAGCAGAAAAGGATGCAATATTACTAAATCCTTGCTCCCACACTCACAAAACCTCCATCTATATAAACTACTACAGAATCCGCATTCCTGTCCTCAGAATCAGTGGTCAATAAGTTGACTGTATTTGACAATAATTGCAGAAAAGTATTTTTAATTAATACAGTAAATTTGTGTAAACAAACAAGTCTGGGGTTTTAATAACAGTGGATAATAAAAGCAGCAAAGAGTCCTGTGGCACCTTATAGACTAACAGACGTATTGGAGCATGAGCTTTCGTGGGTGATGCTGCTTTTACAGATCCAAACTAACACGGCTACCCCTCTGACTGTGGATAATAAATGGCACAACTATGGCATATGGCCATAATTTGTTCAGAATGCAGGGAAATCATCACTGGGTAATGAAAAACAGTGATAAACGTATTGAGTTCAAAGACCCAGAGTCAGGTTCTGCTCTCACACCCATGTAACCCCATTGCCTTTAGAGATGTTGCATGGCAGTAAATGAGAGCAGATTTTTTCTCCTAGAGTCTACATCTCCCTTTAACATTTTTGGATGATAAACTGAATAAATGATACTGTCTGGAGACATTTTGTATGCAGCAGTTGTTTGTTACTGTAAATACCATAACACAAATTGTTTCTGTCCTCAAGGATAAATCTCTGCAGTTTGTTTTAACTGCTCAAAATTATTTGGCTACTTTCCCATGAATTTCAGAACTGTTCATCAGATCTAAGCAAAATGTTGTTGGACTGAACAATTTCATGAATTATGATGGTTATCTGACAAGAAGTATTTTTTCAGAAACTTGGCCTCAGAGAAATTTTTAAACTAGAGACAGGTTCAAACCAAAACATTGGTTAAAACTTTTTAAATCTAATCTATGAAGACTTATATAATTCTAGATGTCTAGTTATAAAGATGACTTTGTGCTGTGTTTTAAAAAAAAATCTTACTTCATCATCAGTAATAAAAGATTCTGCAATTAAAACTTGTGTACTTGGACTTTCAAAAAGCCTTTGACAAAGTCCCTCAACACAGACTCCAACACAAACTAAGCAGTCATGGGATAAGAGGGAAGGTCCTCTTACGAACTAGTAACTGGTTAAAAGATGGGAAACAAACGGTAGAAATAAATTATCAGTTTTCACAATGGAGAGAGGTCACTAGCAAGGTGCCCCAAGGAGCTGTACTGGGACCTGTGCTGTTCAACATATTCATAAACATTTTGGAAAATGGGGTGAACAGTGAGGTGGTAAAGTTTGCAGACAATACAATATTACTTGAAATAGTTAAGACCAAAGCCTACTATGAAGAGTTACTAAGAGATCTCATAAAACCTGGTGTCTGCGGAACAAAACAGCAGATGAAAGTCAATAATGATAAGTGCAAAGTAATGTGCCGTGGAAAAAATAATCCCAACTATACATACAAAATGATGGGGTCTAAAATAACATTTACCACTTAAGAAAGATCATGGAGTCATCACGGATAGTTCCTTGAAAACATCTGCTCAATGTACAGTGGCAGTCAAAAAAACTAATAGAATGTAAGGAACCATTAGAAAAGGAATAATTAAAAAAACCACAAGATCTAGGGGTCACCTGATAAAATTAGTAGGCAGCAGGTTTAAAACAAAAGGAAGTACTACTTCACACAACAGTCAACCTGAGGAACTAGTTGCCAGGGGATGTTGTGAAGGCCAAAAATATAAATGAGTTCAAAAAAGAATTTGATGAGTTCATGGAGGATAGGTTCATCAATGGCTATTAGCCAAAATGGTCAGGGACACAACCCATGCACTGGGTGTACCTAAACTTCCAATTGCCAGAAGCTGGGACTGGACAACAGGCGATGGAACACTTGAAATTGCCCTGTCCAGCTCATTCCCTCTGAAGCTTCTGGGACTGGCCATGGTCAGAAGGCAGGTACTGGGCTAGATGGACCACTGGCCTGATCTAGTATGGCCGTTATTATGTAACTTGATGTTCAGTTTTAGTGTTGTGTCATCTCCATGATGCTCTGTTTACCCATTCAAATCAAAACAGATTTTTGTATACTATAAAGTACTCAAATGTCATGGAGTAGTTTTGCTCTTTCCCAGGTGGAAAGGACAGTTCTGAATTCTGGAACGTAGCATTCACAATTGGAACTTGTTGAGCTAGAAAGCAAACAGCTATTTCGTGATGATGCATCCTGATTGCCATTCAGTACAGTGCAGACAAGATACCATTCATGAATATATAAGTCACATGTACATGCTATTTCAAGAACAAAGACCAGCAAAAAGGTCTTTTTTACCAAGTAACTTTCCTAGTTTTTTGTATTGAGGTTGTCCCTACAGACCCCAACCAAGATGGGGGCCCCCGTTGTTGTAGGCACTGTAAGTATACTGAGAGAGAACCCAGAAAAGGTCACAATTTAAACAGACAAGCTTCTGGCATGGGAAACAGAGGCAAGAGAGGTGAAGCAAAGTGACTTGCCAGAGGTAACACAACAGACCAGTGTCAGGAACTGAACACAGATCACTTGACTCTCAGTCCAGTAGACCACTCTGTCTCTCATTCTTCCTAGAATAAATATACTTTAAGGTCCCTTCAATGTAGCCTTAGGGCTCAGTATATTTTCCACTACTTCAAAGGACTGGTCTTTCACTTTCACTGTGGCCAAGATTCTATTTCTCTTAACATTTCTTTCTGAGCCCTGAGTCAATCCCCCGTCCTCTCCTGCTCTTGGCTCCAAACTTTTCTTTCTGCCCTCCATTTTCCACTTGGCTCCTCAGAGTTCTCTGTTTTTGTTACAACGGCTCTGAGGACCACACACACACTCTCATTTCATGGCTCTCCCCTTACCCTTTATAGCTTCTAACTACAATTGGCCTGATTCAGATCTCACACTGATGTAATTCTAATGACTTTAATGGAGTTAATCCCTACTTTACAGCAGTATTGTTGAGCACAAAATGCAGTCCCATATTTCTACTTTCCATGATCTTCCAAATATACATTTTTGGATATGATTTACCTTAACAGCCCCCTAGGCTAGTACTGGCTCCCTGTTTCAAAAACTGTTGTCAACTTTGCCCATATTTCTTTTTTGCAGCTTCCTTCTGAACTCTGGGATGGGTCTTGTCTGATCCTGGCATTGTGTCACTTCTGAAATGGTTCTATTCCTTGATCAGTTGTTCGAGCAATCTTGATTTCCTGCAATATTTCTCTTTTGGACAATGTACAGCTGCTCTTGGCATCAATCCCACATCCTATTTTGTGAACAGTGAAGCAAAGCATTTATTTAATTTTTTTTCTTAGCAGAGCCAGAATCTATTGTCAATAAATTATTACCCTTGCCTTGGATGCCAGCCTGTCTCCTTCACTGACCTATTCTTTTTGTATTTGAAACATTTCTTACTGCTCATCTTACTGAAATCTTATTTCATTCTTATCTTTGCTTTACAGCCTTTCCCTGTAACTACCTTTTTCTTCTCTTTGATTACTTTTTGCACTTCATTGGACAACCATGTTTGCCATGTTGTGATTCTAGTATATGCATTGTTTAATGACATACATAAATCTGTGAGTCTACTCTAATTTAGCTTTGAAGTCTCTCAATTTTTTCTGTGTCATTTCTTTCCATTACTTTATTCCATTCAGTTTCATCTGCATTCGTCCAAAATGATAGCCACTCAGATACAATCACTTCCTTTTTGTTATTTATACTCTTGCTTTATCATGAATTAAATACCTTTGGTAACAAATTTATAGTCACTATTGAAACACTGAAAATGTGTTTGTCATTAGTGTTCAAAACTAAATTGATAACTTCTCTTTCTCCATCCTTGTACTTTTCTGCTTTAAATTTTGTATACAGAAGCAGTCTCATGCCCATCAAAAGGTATTGATCAATTTATTCCTTAGTATGTTTTCTTATATCCATAAAGTTAGCATCTTTCATTTATCACACCATATTACACAGTGTAAATCAATAAAGTAAAAATCAATAAAGTAAAGAACATTTCCAGTCTTGCTTATAATAGATCTTTAAATACAAGATACTCTTATGCTTCACTGAAGGATTATTGACACAGATTTTACTTTCTGGCAAGTATGAAGATCCTGCAAAACCTAACATTTATAATAGTTGCATAGAGGGAATATTAATATAGATCAGAATAAGAATTTACTGAACTCACAAGTGTGTGTGTGTGCTTTGCTTTTATTCAGTAAAAAGCAGTTGTCATTCAAACCTGTATGTAAAGTTAGATCCCTGATCCTGTAATTGATAACGTGTGGATGGGATTGTAGAACATGGAACCCTTTCTGACTTCAGGTATCATTTTGCAAGACTTGAATGACATTCTATGTGAGTATGTGATCAATTGCAGAATCAGAGTCAGAGGTAGCAAAATATGCTCCGACTTACCTCTATGTCTGACCAATACGTGTTCAATCGATGGTATCCCACTTGGAGTAGACACTTCTATAGCTGATTGTCAGTTTTCAGGCATAAGCAGAAAAATAATAATAAGAGAGTACAATAAGGGACCTTATCTATGCACATCAATTTGAAGAGCCGTAATCTATTCTGGATATGCCATTCCAAACAGTGATGGTTTGGAGGTCTAAAGTGGTCTCGGCCTTCATGAAATTCATAGAATGTTCCCCGATAGCTGGGCACATCTTTACATATGATTTATGCTACAAGCTGTACCCCATAAGAATGTCACAGAGTAGACTGAGCATAAGAAAGACTTAGGTTTTCATAAATGAGCAGTTACATCCCAAAAGGTGCCAAATAAATCTACTGCCATAATCATAATTGGTATAAAGCAATAAAGTGGTAACAATCTTTTTTAAATTCCTGCATTATTTTTTTCACCAAATTTCTTTTAAAATCTTGTAATGAAATATCACCTATAAGCAGGATACAGTCTACTGGCAGTAACCTCTATTATTAAAGTGGCCTAAAATTTCTCACTATAACCTCCTGTTTTCATTTTTTTAACTGAATGAGGCAGAGATCCTGTGAGAAAATTACATATGATCATGTAATTAACAATTGTCTCCTAATGCATATGCAGAATAGGGCAAAATTAAGGTTTAATAGATAACTTTAATTCTGGCATCTCCTAACTTTTCAGTGCCTGACTTTGCAATCTTAAGAATATTCTTTTAATGTAGTTTTTGTATGCAGTCTCTGTGTGCTTTTTGTTGTCTTTAATGACAGACAAACATTTTCATCCTGGTTTAAGCCTACTGCTCTCTGAATGCTTTAGTCCACTTGACATTCTGCTCCTCTGCCTGTCAGCCTGTCATACTGTTTTTTCTCCCCTTTTCTTTCAAATCTTACATTTTTCAGTCAATTAGCTGCTTATAAAATGTATCAGGTTGACAACTTTGGAGACTTCAGTCTTCTGTCTCTCCACAGAACGACCACAGCATGGACAGCAGCAGTTCAAAACTTTCCTCTGTCACCCTATCAGAGATTAGAGTGAACTTTAATCTCAGTGACCATTCCTTCCTTCCTCATGGATGACCTCAGAGGGCAGATATGCGACCCTTGTTAACAGAGCCAGTCTTTGAGCTCCATGATAGAGAATCTCAGCTTTCAGAAAAAAAACCAAACCAAACCCCTGCTTATTTTCCTTGTAGAGATTGCTTTACAGATTCAAAACTATGCGCAATAGTTCTACTGTACATAGATCACAACTACAGAAATTAATTATCAACTAGGCCCACTTCTGCAATAGGAAACGGGATAACTTATGGATCCCCATCTCCTGCCACACATGCTATTCAAAATTGGTCTGTTAACACTGGATTGCATCCTAAAGCTTTGTCTTGCTATCCTCCCCTGAAACCTTTAGACCAACCCTATGCATGGAGAAAAAGGGACAGTTTTGTCTGGGGTTACAGGAGGTGGCAAAAAAATTATTTCACAATCCCAGCCAGAATTCTATGGCTGGTTCTGCTTGGTAACAATTTCAGCCCTCCCTGAGGCTGGGACTGTGCCAACAGCATTTCAGGTGGTTCTACTTTCTTCTTGAATCTCTCACTGTGCCTGTGGGAGAACATGGGAATACACTATGTAATCCCAACACATTCCCTTGACAACAATACCAGTAGTACAAGAGAAGTAGAGCAGCCAGGGAGAAGCTGCTGCTGCTGTAGCTTTTCTCCTCACTGGCTGTTCCCTGCCCAGTCCCAGCCCAGAGTCTGAAGACCTAGTGCTGGGAATAGGCCTGGAGCTCTGCTCCCCTTCAGAACAGTGCCACCATCAAGGGGAAGCCTACTTTCATCCCTCTACCACCAGCAGCCAGGGTAGGTCTGTCCCATACTTCTAGATTTCCCACCCAATATTCTACATTACCTAGGAGAGACCTGCCCACCTGAAGCACCAAAAGCAGGGGCAGCTCTAGACATTTCGCCGCCCCAAGCACGGCGTCATGCCGCAGGGGGCGCTCGCCAGTCCTGCGGCTCCGGTGGACCTCCCGCAGGCATGCCTGCGGAGGGTCCGCTGGTCCTGCAGCTTCGGTGGAGCCGCGGGACCAGCGGACCCTCCGCAGGCACGCCGCCGAATGCACCCTGCCTGCTGCCCTCCCGGTGACCGGCAGAGCGCCCCCCTGCAGCATACCGCCCCAAGCACGCGCTTGGTGTGCTGGGGCCTGGAGCCGCCCCTGACCAAAAGGGACCTATTCTGCAAATACTAGCAGAGGGGACCCACACTTCACTCAGCCAATCAGCACTGCCAGCATGCCTAATTTATCTTTTCCGTGCCACTCATTTTGTAATTTTCTCATGTCCTCTCCTTCATTTCACGCGTAAACTAAACAGTCCCAGTCTTTCAATCTCTCCTCCGATGGAAGTCTAAGCATCATCACTCATCTCTGAACCCCTTGTATTTCTGCAATGTCATTTCTCACCTAGACAGACTGGACATGGCACACCTGATCTGGTATACTGTTATAATTAGTGTTATAGTTTCAGTATCATTTTCCTTAGCTCATTTTTTATATATCCTACCATTTTGTTTGCTTTTTTGACTACTGCTCTTCACTAAGTAGTTTCCGAGTGGTTACAGTTAATTTAAAAACCTAGTAATGTGTGAGTAGCTCATATTATTTTTACCAATGTGGCTTACCTAAGTCCATCAAGAACAAGTTTTATCTGCCCCTTCACCTCATTTTATGAGGGCTCTGTTTTATCTAGTCTTACTTAATCTACTTAATTTTGTGCCATCTGCAAATTTTGCCTCCCACTTCCTATTTCAGATTTTTAGTGTGGTCTATTGCAATCCCTCCTCCTACCATGGACTCTTGAGGCAACACATTGTTAAACTTTTAACATGTTGAAATTTAACTATTTATGTTTACTCTATTTTCTACCTCTTAGCCAGCTTCTAATCCACAATACTTCACCTCTCACCCTTGACTACTTGTTTATTGTAATAACATGTTCTAAGAGGCTTTGTCCAGGACTTTTTGAAAGTTCGAACAAATATCAGCTAGTTCCCCTTTATCCATTACTTTGCTAACAAGTTCAAAGAATTCTAGTAGATTAGAGTGACAAAATGCCAAACACCCAAACAAAAAACCCACTATTCAATTTGACAAACATTTATTTGCCACCTTCTCTGTTTTACATATAGGCTCCAGCTGAGTCCCTCTTGATTGAGGCAAATATCACAGTGAAATTGATGAGTTTGATTGTAGTTGGCAGGGCAACACCCATTTTTTTCATGTTCTCTCTCTCTCTCTCTCTCTCTGTGTATATCTATATGTATCTATCTTCCTACTGTATTTTCCACTGCATGCGTCCAAAAGTGGGCTTTAGCCCTTGAAAGCTTATGCCCCCAAAAATGTGTTAGTCTCTAAGGTGCCACAAGTACTTCTCATTCTTTTTGCTGATACAGACTAACACAGCTACCACTCTGAAAACTGACAAGATGGGAGAACTTGCAAAATGCAATGATCTGGCTGGAAGATTAAATTAAATCAACTAATGAAATTAAAAAGGTGAATAGCACATAATAGCCACTGAAAAATACTTACTAGCTATGAAAATGTGAAAAGCATGTAGAAAGCAAGACATGTAAGCAGTTACTGATTAAAAGCATGCAATAGCAAGTCATCTCCTGTCCCACAATTCCCCCCAAACAGCAAGCTAGAAATGTTGGCTCAAACTAGAAGGTATTTATTTCACTCAAAGTCAACGGCAGGATTTCTGCTAACAGCTACATTACTTCTATACTAAGTGATATATGTATATTACAGAAAAAGAAGCATAGAGAAAGCAGAGATACAGATAGGAAAAGGGAGAGAGGAAACCTGCAGCAGGGCATTTTAAAGAATCTCAATCTTAACTTGAAAGCCTTGCTGCTCCCTAAGAGAGTGCTTCTACAACTTAACTTCCCTACCCACCCACCCACCTACAGATGCTCACCAATCTGTAGAAAGGGAGCTATTTTTATAGTAGAGTCTCCACCCCTTTTCCCCACCATGCCTAGCTTCATATATAAACTAAAAGCTGGTGCTCATGGTGGACTACATTTCCCAGCCCACCTTGCTATATGCAGGTTAACCATGATGGTCTCAATAGTGGACTACATTTCCCATCTTGCTTTGCCACAGACCTGCCTCTAAAGATGGACACCAGTGGAGTCTATATTTCTGTAGAGCTGGATGAGAATGATTCTGAATCATCTCTTTAGTCCTTATCTTCCCCCTTATTCCAGAATCTAGCCTTGGGCCCTAAAACTGGGCACAATAGGATGTTTTTCTATTTTAATATCATGGTACTTTCCTGAGGCCATAGCCTCTCGTTTGGTAATAGCTCCTATTGTCTCAGAGTAATGTGACTTTTGAATGAGGAACAAAAGTGTTTGATAATCAGAATTGATCTGATTGTACATTGACCTGTTGTACAATTTAAATTTAACAATGCC
Organism: Gopherus evgoodei; assembly: GCF_007399415.2. Lineage (NCBI taxonomy): Eukaryota > Metazoa > Chordata > Testudines > Testudinidae > Gopherus > Gopherus evgoodei. Next base: position 21,276,310 of record NC_044328.1, on the reverse strand, counting down.
TCTGTTTATCTCGAGAAATACTACAGAGTTAGGCATGGACACAACAACTTCTCTAAAAAGGACTTTAAATGAAAAGCCCTACTTCAGGAGAAAGTCTGTGTCTTCCTGGAAACAAGATCAAAAGAAGAACTAAGTTTGGGGGAGGATTTTTTCTTCTGTCCTAATCTTAGATTTCAGAAGCAAGCTGGAAAATGGAATTGACTGATGTTAAGAAGAGTTCCTAGTAGAAGCTTGTCATCTGTTCCCAGATAAATAAGAATTGTGTCCCAGAATAAGGATCTATTGATGTAGGAGCAAAACTCTTATTGACTTCAGTGCAAGCTCATTGTATTTTTCAACTAAATGAATTGACTTTAACGACAGTTTAGCTCAAGGAAGGCTTTCAGGAATGGTCCTGAAAACATTTATATTTTGAGACACCAAGTCCTTGAACCATCTGTGTGAAAATAAAAGATGGAAGGGGAAAAAAACAGACAGCAGAAATCCTTGAGAAGGAGTAAGTTTGTGGCAAGCTTTTGAGAGTTCATTAAATCATATTTCTCTTTTATTGCATTTTAATTTGTAATTGTGGTTTTATTCATGCTGCTCTTTAAGACTTTGTCTTATAGACAACATGTATCAGATGCTAGTGACCCAGTTGGCTGAGGTAAAATAGTCTCTAGAGAAACAGAGTTGCAAGAGAAAGGAGGTCTAAGATATATTATTCATCCCCTGTTCCAGAGATGTGTGAACAGGAGAGCTACAGTGGAGAAAGTGGGAATAAAATAAAAGGGGTGGGGGGAAAGATCTTGAAGACAGCAGAGAGAGAGGGCACCTTTAAGCCAGTTTCTTGTCATCTCCTCTGAACTCCGGGGCCAAAATTATTCCCCAACCCTCATCTCACCAAAGCCTGTAGTCAAATGCTATAAATAATTTGCTACTCAAACAGACAAGGGTCTTGTTATTTTTGCCCAGATTCTAATGTAATGTCTGTATGAGATGACTATGGGCCAGATACTGCCTTTATGCATGTTGATCAGTACCTTCCTTTGCCAGTAGCTACGCTGCAACTGAAGGGACCACAAACAATGTATAGGAAGGAAATACTCAGTGCCGATAAAAGTTGCATAATCTTTCTTTTTTTGGCGGTGGGAACTGGAAACTTTGTACCCAATATGATTATGAGTGTGATAAATACTTTTAAAAACTGTTTGCAGCAATCCAGAACTCCAGAGCCTTATGGATCTTGAACTTCAAATGTTCTAAATTTTGTTCTAGAACCAAGTAATTAAAAATGTGGAATAAGAAGTTCTCATTTCTTTAAAGATCTATGACTCATTATGCTATTATTTTTATTATATTTATTTTGCAGCTCTCACAATTGTGCTAGAGACCTTGCAATATGGAAAAGAAGGTTTTGTTCCTGCAAAGATGTTTGCATGTGCTTAATTTTATGCCAACTTTGAGGTCAATGGGACTACTTATAGTGCATAAAGTTAAATACGTGCAAAAGTCTTTGCAGTATCTCGGCTAAATTTCAGACATGATAAAGGGGGCAACAAAACAACAGATGGGAATGGGGAAGAAAGGACAGGATTACAGTAATAATGACATGCTTATGCAGTGGAGGCACCTGTGCTGCAGTTGGTGGAAGGCATTTAAAAAAATATCTATCTGTCTATATAAAAAGAAAAAACATGCCTGGAAGCAGGGTTGCTTATTGGCTAGAGCACTGGACTGGGCTTCAAGAGACCTGGGTTCTATTCCTGGCTCTGGTAGGTGACCTTAAACAAGTTGCTTCAGCTTCCTGTGTCTATTACCCTATCTGCAAAATAGGGATAATGATACTGTTCACCTATGTAAACTGCTTTGAGATCTATTGATGAAAAGTGCTTTATATGACCTCAGTACTATTATTTGAGTTATCATAGAGCCTAGTCCTTGACCAGGGCCTCATTGTGCCAGATTCTGCACAAAGACACAGTACCTGCCCCCAAAAGCTTACAGTCTAAATTGGCTGACTTCCAGTGGCATAACAGAAGTGAGATTTGAATGAGGAGATTGTAGCTGCTTGCCAGATGACCTCTGGAAGAGCATTTCATGAACAGGCAGCAGCCTGGAGCAAGGTGCTGATTTCATTGTCAAAGTGGACAAAGTAAGTCCTAAGGCTGGCATCACAATGTATACCATTTTCCAACCAACTCTAACTATTAGGCTGCAAAAGAACAGGAATGCATTGTAACCTTTTGAGCTAGATTTCACTCCCAGTTTCCTCTGTTAATTAAAAGGCAAATGTCCACAGAGGGAATGGAAGATTTTAGCCTGAAAATTAATTGTAAAACACTTGAAAGAAAAAAAAAGTAATATTATAGATTTAAATGATTTTTAAAAAAAAAACACATAACCAAACCAGCAACAATGTGCACTTTATCATTAACACCGGTCCTCCCTCCCTACTTCCCTTTGATCATTTCTTACACCTACTCAGTGTTGCCAGCTCAGGATTTTGTTATGAGTCTTGGGATATTTGGTGTTTAGCTTGAAGCTGCAGCTGCTTGTGACATGTGAGTACATGAGAACCTCAGCTTTCATTTATTAAATAAAAAGAAATTCCTAGTCCTCATGATTGTGAAAAAAGCTTGCAAATATGACCCCAAAAGCAGAGGGCAAATGAAAAGAACCCCCACTTTATTGATTTGAAATCTCATGATGTGAAGTAAATATCATTTTGGAATGTTTGGGCATGTCAATGCTACCTACCTGTTGCATCCTGTCTTCAGTGAGACGACCCTCCCTCATCCCCACAATCTGCTCTGTGTGGCTTGGCCCTTGTGCCCAGGGGCAGCTCTATGGTTTTTTGCCAAGCACGGCAGTCTGGCAGCCTTCGGCTGCGTTCCTGTGGGAGGTCTGCTTGTCACACGGATTCGGCGGCGGTTCCGCAGGCAAACTGCTGCCCTCACAGCGACCGGCACACCGCCCCCCATGGCTTGCCGCCCCAGGTACGCACTTGCTGCGCTGGTGCCTGAGACACCCCTGCTTGTGCCCAGGCAGAGTCTCACTGAAGTCAGTGAGACCCAGAAATGCTAGGATCAATCCAACTGAAAGGTTTTAAAATAATTGAACTAAGGCCTGTCTTTCACTATGGTCTTGTGAAGCAGCTAGTCACACAGGGCTGAGATCCTGGCTGGAGCTCCTGGGTACTAGTGCAATACAAAATAATAACTGTGCAGTTATAACATTCTATATCAAGATATTTGTATATCCTTTGCCTGGGAATACACCAACATCTATTCAAGTATAATAATCTCTGGTTAAAGCAAAATGAAGTCCATGGGGTTTAGATGACATTAGAAGAGTGCAGTGAGTTAGGTAAAATTATCTGGTAAAAGTAAGCTAATGGGCCAAATCTGCAGTGTAACTTCCGTGAAGATGCATTAAAGTAAATGAGAGGAGAAGTGCCCCACAAACTTTAAGATCTTCATAAGTGCAAGTCTCATCAGTTCAGAGTTTCCTGTGCTGAATATATGCAGGGCTGAGCTCTTGGCTTGAATTAAAAAGAGAAATAAAAGCATTGGTGTTAACTCTAAGGCCACGTCCAGACTAGGAATTAAAATCGATTTTAGATACGCAACTTCAGCTACGAGAATAACGTAGCTGAAGTCGAATTTCTAAAATCGAGGTACTCACCAGTCTGGACGGCGCTGCATCGATGTCCGCGGCTCTCCGTGTCGATTCCGGAACTCCGTTCGGATTGATGGAGTTCCGGAATCGATGTAAGCGCGCTCGGGGATCGATACACCGCGTCCAGACTAGACGCGATATATCGATCCCCGAGCAATCGATTTTAACCCGCCGATGCCGCGGGTTAGTCTGGACGAGGGCTAAGACCTTTAGAACCAGATCCCCAGCCATTGTAAGTCGATGGAGCTCCACTGCTATCAATGGAGTTATGGTGATTTACACCAACTGAGGATCTGACCAAGGAAGTTTTATTGGGTACCAAAATATGTGTTGTGTCTCTTTGAGGTAAGTGCCATATAAACTTTTAAAATTACAATTGAATATGAAGGTGAGTGACAGAAGAAAATAGGCAGGCTTCATTTTATTTTTTTTTTTAAAGTGTCAATAACATTCCCCTTCTGCCTCCTCAAAGAAACAACACACAAAACAAAATTTTGTTAGTATAACATAATTAACTTCATCCAAGTGTGTATGTGTGAATAAAAATCAGGAAGTACATTTACTTTCTGAGAAACAATTCATAATTTGAATGTAGCTCAATTTCACATGAGCACTACAAATACGAATCCCTCTTCACAGTTGTTTTTAACAGACTAATTGTTTAGAATTGGTGGACATTTTGGGTAGCTTTGCCTAATTGTCATAATCATAAATACTCTGTGAACGGGGCACAGCTTTGGAATTTACTCATCTCTTCGATCCAAAAGAACCTGAACCAGTGCATATTGCAAAGTTCCCCAGCATTTGAAAATAGGTGACAGAAGGGAATTGCTAGAAGGGCCAGGGGGTTTAAGTTTTCAGGTTGTCTGGTTTGCTGGGTGTAAGTTACATTCAAATGTCATACATTGAGGTCCTGATCCTGCAGACACTTACAAAGATGCTTAAATCTACTACTGCGAGTAGGCCCATTGAAATCAATGGAACTACTTTCGATAGTAAAGGTAAGCACATGTTTGCAGGATCAAAGACTTATAATGTATTTTTAAGTTATGAGTTAAACACAGCATATTCATAGGGATCTTTTTTTTTAGTATTTCTATAAATCTAAATAAACACACTTTCCAATTAAGTGCACTTTATGATTTGGAGGCAACTGTGGAACTAAATACAGAGATAAATCTATATTGATTATTACAATTTTCCCTAGGTTTAAATACAGGACTTCATAATCATACACTGTAGAGTGTTGGTGGTTACCTAGCATGCCTGCATGTTAAATCAAAGTGAGTATGATCAACACTGTTGATGGGAGCATTAATTTTGAACAAATGGTGCTGTAAATACTGGAAAGATGCTATATTCTTCACAATAATGTATGGTATAAACTTTGTATACATATTGGACATTACCTGTGGGCTGCGTAATTATTAGCATTGGTTATGCCAATAATATTTTTCAAAAGTTAATTAAGGAAGGAATATGGACTAGTGGAGCTAGAACACTGGAGTGGGATTCATGATACCTGGGTTCTATTCCTGGTTGACCTGTTCGGTATCTTGGCTGTCTTTCCCCATTTGTAAAATTGGGATAATTGTACTTAACTTCTCTGTAAACTGCTATGAAATCTACTATATGAACATTGTATTCTAAAAGAAAAATGCATGTTAACTCCCTCCCCTGAAAGAATCCCCAAAGGTCTACAACTTCTTATCAGAAGGAAGAGATTAGACAAGGCAGAGTTTGTATTTGCTTGCCTTTGCCCTTGAGAAGTATGTTGATTCACAGCTTTGTACTCTGTTGTATCCACTGAATATTTTTGCATTCTTTATAGATGCCGACCTTGTATGAACTTGGTATTTCAACTGCCTGGTCCAGCCACACACACAGGTACAGATTTAATACATATTTGCAGAGCTCCAGCAACCTCTAGCAGCTTTTGTATTAAATAAAGATACCGGCAGAATTTATTGTAGTGTGGTGGCCTTTAAGAGACACTTTGTGGTATTTCTTTTATGTTACCCCCTAAAAACAATTAAAAAATCGTTTAGATCTTTAAAACAGCTCCACAGACTGAGGCCTTATCAACACACAAACTGGCATTAGTTTATTTAAACGGGTGCAATAGGCTATATGGACACTTCTTCCGATTTTAAAAGTGGCTTGGCCTAAAATTGTTCCTAATTCATTTAAACTAAACTGGAGGAAGCCTGCTTTAAATGGAAATAAGAGTGTCCCCATAGTCTTTTGCAGCAGTTTAACTAACTGGTTTAAAATCATTCCTTTGGTTAAACAGGTGCAATTATACATATAAAAAAGTCAGGCAAAAAGCTCTTGTCTGAGTGTTACTGCCAGTCAGTTTTAGCTGTTGGTGGAGTGCAGCATTTGGTTAACGTGCTTTACTCCATAATTGTCATGTGTTTTTGCTGTAAGAGCTATGCAGCAGGGTGCTGGTGCAAAGGCACCTAATTAGACCCTGCTCAGCCATCCCCAATCAGGGGAAATAGATTGGGGCTGGGGAGAAGTTTGGTGCCTGGCCTTTAGAACTGGCTGCACCTGCGGGTCTGAGGGTTCAAGGGCTATAAAGGCTGGCTGGCAGCCAGAAGACAGGGAAAGGTTGGTCAGTCAGTCTGAGGGTAGACTCTGGGTGGAAGAGGCTACTGTAAGGTCTGCTCTGTATATAGTATATCACTGGTGGTGGGAGAACATGTGTAAATAAAGCCATGGGTGCTGCAGAAGGAGAAGCCTCTTGGTGCTTTATTGGGGCAGCCAGTGGGCCCTAGGAAGAGGGGCTGGCAGAGGACCTGTTACAAGCTACCTTTTATTTCTTACCGACATACTTAATGAAAATAGAGAGAGTCCAGCATTCAGAACCTCCATTTTGTTCTTGCATATAGGGAAGAGACAGGAAAGGAGGGGAGGTGTCCAGCAGTTAGGGCACTAGCTTGGGACTTCAGAGCCCCAGGTTTAATTCTTTGCTCTGCTGGACTTCCTGTGTGAACTTGGGCAACCCATGTAACCTTTGTGTGTCTCAGTTCCCCATCTGTAAAATAGGGATACCTACCTCCCAGGAGGGGTTGTGAAGGTAAATACAGTAAAGAATGTGAGATGCTCAAATACTATGGTAATTGGGGCCATACTGAAGCAACTGTGCCATAGTGACTACTTCCTCCATGGCTCTCAACTGCCCAAAGATGTGCCTGAATTTTAATATGTGTAACCAAGAGTCTACATGGGAGAATGACTGACTGAAAATAGCAGACTATAAAATGTTAACTTCACTAACATTAACTATGCATTTCTTTCAAGACTGAGGATATCTGGCAACAGTGGTCAGCATTGACCAAAACTTAATCTCCAGATCCACCTCTGCCTGACATTTAGAGGTTCAGCTCTGGATTTGGATGTGAACCTTGCAATTTGAACCTATCTTTGGATTGGGGCAGAGGTGAGTTTAATAAGTAATAATTTGGGACTCTGTCAGCTAACATGTTGTTTTAAAATAGTTGACAAGATTCCCTGTTCAAAAAGTAGTCTGTCTAGATTACTATTTGATTTAGCACTGAAACATGTCTTTGGCAGGTGACCATCTCAGGTTGGTGCTGTTTTGAAGATCTTTGCGTGGAGGAGCCAGAGAGAACTGTACATCAAACAGACCCTCCAACCCTGGGCTCATGCCACCTGCAGGGCTGACCCAGGAGCTGCTTTTTGGGAAGTCCTGCTGAATAAAGGGAATTTCAACCATGAAGCAAGTTGCCTCTCTGAAGATGTGAATGGGAAGGATTAGCGGGGCGAGGAACCCCTCTGTGCCATGAGGGTGAGGGAGAAGAAATTCATAGTGAGCATTTGGAACCCCTCAAAACTCCTTTGTGGTAGATGGGGATGGTGTAGAGCCCCGAACCCCTGAAACTCCCCCACCCCTAAAACTAATTTGAAGGAATGGCCCTAATCCTCCAAGGAAAGGCCATTGTGATGATAGGAGGTCCCTCTCTCCCTTCAAAATGGCTGTTGCAGGGATCTGAACAAGAGATGACAGAACAAGGAGTAATGGTCTCAAGTTGCAGTGGGGGAGGTTTAGGTTGGATATTAGGAAAAACTTTTTCACTAGGAGGGTGGTGAAGCACTGGAATGGGTTACCTAGGGAGTTGGTGGCATCTCCTTCCTTAGAGGTTTTTAAGGTCAGGCTTGACAAAGCTCTGGCTGGGATGATTTAGTTGGGGATTGGTCCTGCTTTGAGCAGGGGGTTGGACTAGATGACCTCCTGATGTCCCTTCCAACCCTGATATTCTATGATTCTGTGATTCCATGATCTGTACCCTCTCCGCAAAGGCTACTGAATAGTGATGTAATGAACTAATGAGTGATGCAGTGAAATAATGTTGAATTCCTTTAGTCACACTCACATTCACATTGGAATATCCATCCTCCTCACACTCTCCTCCTATAGAGTGAATGGAGGTGTGGGGATGTGCATGCTGCTTTCAGAGCCTGCCATGAGCATTGTGATGGCACCATCATAGAGTGTAAGGATAGTCCAGTGGTTAAAGTATGAACTTGGGAGATCGAGTTTCAGTTCTCTGCTCTGCCACAGACTTTCTGTGTGACCTTGGGCAAGTTACTAATTCTCACTGTGCTTCAGTTTCCCCATCTGTAAAATGGGGATGCTGTTGTGAGGGCAAATATAACAGACTGAAGTGCTTTGATACAGTGGGATTGGGGGCCTATGGATAGTGCATAAAAGTAGCAAGTACAATGCTGTGCTAATAAGCCTTCTCCCTCTTCCTAGGGATTAGCATATGGAAACAAATAGCAAAACTGGAAAATTGCAGATCAGATTTGAAAACTACTCTCTCGTGTAGGTTTCTAAGTTTTATTAGTAGTGTAACTAAAGGGAAAATGATTTTTAACAATACTGTTTTAAAGACAACAGTGTCCTTTTTAGACCAACTGGAATGCTTCCAGCATCCTTACCTTGTCTGCTGTTTAATATGTGAAATTGCTTGGTGCCTAGCACCTCTGTTTGAGATGTGAACTTGAATTTAGACAATAAATATGCAGTAGCTTTGCATTTATAAATCATAGGTCTACAGTTCATTGTGAAGTTGTTCTTCCAGCCCTGATGAGAATCTATTTTGACTGTAAGTCATTATTTGCCCAATAAGAGTGGTGGAATTAATTACCAATACAAATTGGCCTTTTGTTCCAAGACTAATGAGTTATATTTTCCAAGCCATAGTTATTTAAAGCTATTGGGTTTATGGTATCTACTAATTCTTTCAGAACAGAGCTAGTGGCTGAAAAGATATTGCAACACTGATTGTCGAAAGGAAAATTCTACATTAGCTATATCTAATAGGTTTGTCTCAATGTAAAATCTTTTTCTCCGTAAGAAAAAGCTGATGTGATGAGCTGTACATTCAGAAACAGTAGCTCCTTAAAACTACCAACACAATAATTACATTTATCACAAGCTGTTAAAAGGTTTCAGAAACATGCTCTGTAACTACTAGATAATTTGTTAAATCAGTGTAACAAATTGTCATCAGGTTCATCTCCAATATCAAACGTTCCTAAATTAAACAGAATCTGGACTGAAACCTTCAGAATATTTTGCTTTTAAATATTGTCTTATCTGTTGGTTGCAGAACTCAATATTTTAAACTGTTTACCAGCTTGATATTATCAAATAAAAACATTTAGTAATTTGTTGATTGCATATCAAAAACAAAGGCGGCATAGTATATTACAAAGTGAGATCTCATCTTTAATCTAATTTTAATTGTTTCATCTTGTTTCTTTCTCAAGAAATGATACCACTTCCCTATTGCCCTTACGGAAAACATGCTGGTTTGTTGATGTATGCTGCAGAAAAAGTAAGATCTTATCTCTTGATCTTCTGAAGGTTTAGTGAAGTTCAGGTGTATAAGCCTGGACTACAGAAGGCTTTGCAATTCTAAAAATATATCTATGAAAGAACACCCATTTGTCATACTAGAAAAAGCTTGACACACTGCTTTTGAGGTACAGCAGAGTGAAAGGTTATCTCTGTGTACAAAGTAAGACAGAATCTTGAAGTCTGGGTAGTAAGACATAACTATTGTGCAGGTGGATTGCTCACCCACTGAGGAACTTGCACAGGAGTTAGAGAGGGGTAAAACAAAGTGAGTGGATGGCAAAAAGTGGACACAACAGGTTTTTCAATTACTCTGCCCACTTCTCAAATGTCTGATCCAATTAATGGAAGAATCCCATTGTCTTCCAGGTGCTTTGGATTAGGCCCCTGCTGGACAGTAAATACATCTTTTGTTTACTGGTCCACTGGTTCCACACCAGATTCTCAGCTGGTATAAAGTGTCATAGGCCCATTGTTTGTAAAGGGAATTGAAGTCAATGGGTCTATAACAATTTAGACCAGCTGATGATCCTCAGGCTCCATCTATTTATAGGGACTCATTACTAGTCATAGATTATAAAGCCAGAAAGTGTCATTGGGATTATCTAGTCTGATCTCCTGTATAACACTGGCCATAGAACCTCCCTGAAATAATTCCTATTGGACTAGAACATATATTTTTTAAAAATATTTAAATCGTGATTTAAAAATGGCCAGTGATGGAGAATCTACCATGACCCTTGGTAAATTGTTCCAGTGGTTAATTACGCTTGCTGTTAAAAATGTACTAGCTTCAACTTCCAGCTATTGGGTCATGTTACACCTTTCTCTGCTAGAATGAAGAACCCATTGTCATATTTTTGCTCTCCATGTATTATTAACTGTGATCAAGTCACCCCTTAACCTTCTCTTTGTTAAGTTAAATGGATAGAGCAGCTGAAGTCTATCATTATGTGGCATGTTTTCCAATCTTTTAATAATTCTCACAGCTCTTCTCTGAACCCTCTCCAACTTATCAACATTTCTTGAATTGTCGACACCAAAATTGGTCACACCAGTGCTAAATACAGATGTAATATAACCCCTCCCCCACGCCTACTTGATATACCCCTGCTTATGCATCCCAAGATTGCCCTTTTTGCCACAGCACCACACAGGGAGCACATGTTCGGCTCATTATCCACCATGGCCCCAACACTTTTTTTCAGAGTCATTGCTTCCCAGGTTAGAGTCTCTCATCCTTCCTACTTTCATTATTTCTCAATGCATAACTTTACATTTGGCCAAAGTGAAATGGACATTATTTGCTTGCACCCAGCTTACCAAGCGATCCAGATTGTTCTGGATCAGTGACCTGTCGTCCTGGTTTTTCCAGGTTATAGATAAAAATTGTAAATAACATAGGGCCAAGAACCTGTCTCTGCAGGACCCACTAGAAACACACCTGCTTGATGATTCCCAGTTTGCAATTACACTTGAAACCTGTCCATAAATGAGTTTTTTAATATGTTTAACTTATGTCATGTTAATTTTGTATCATTCTAGTTTTGTATCAAAATGTCAACTCAAATGCTGTACAAAAGTCTAAGTATTTTACATGAATGCTATTAACCAAACTTGTAATCTTATCAGAAAAAGATATGTTAGTTTGACAGGCTCTATTTGCTATAAGCCTATGTTGATTGGCATTAATTATATTACCCCTTTAATTTTTTCCTAAGAGTCCAATATGAGCCATTCTGTTATTTTGTCAGGCTGACAGGCCTATAATTACCCAGATCATCATTGTGTACCCTTTTTAAATATTGGTGCAACATTAGATTACTTTCAGTCTTCTGGAACATTCCCAGTGTTCCAAGACTTATTGAAAACTTAGCACGAATCAATAAACTCTTCAGTCAGCTCTTTTAAAACTCTTACATGCAAATTTTCTGGGCCTGCTGATTTTAAAATTTCTAACACTAGTAGCTGCTGTTTAACATCCTCCTGAGTTACTGTTGGAAAGGAAAGTGTTTCTTCAGTGATCGTCATACGAATATGACTACACGTCTGCTTTTCACCTCAAATACAAAACATTTAATAAATACTTCTGCCTTTTCTGAATTGTTATTGGCAGTTTTACAATTTCCATCTAGCAATAGGCCAGGGATCGGCAACCTTTGGCAACCGGCCCTTCAGGGTAAGCCCCTGGCGGGCCAGGACAGTTTGTTTACCTGCAGCATCCACAGGTTTGGCCAATCGCCGCTCCCACTGGCTGCGGTTCACCATTGCAGGCCAATGGGGGCTGCGGGAAGCAGTGTGGGCCGAGGGATGTGCCTACCCTGATGGGCCACCCGCCAAAGGGTGCTGATCCCTGCAATAGACCAATACCACTGTTAGGATTTTTGTTCCTAATATACTTAAGAATCTCTTTATTGTCCTTAACTCTGTTGGCTATAGATATCTTATTGTGTTCACTATCTGTTTTCTACAGTTCCTAGCATTTGATTTATATTACTTAATATTACATTTCCCTTTCCCTTCCATTTGTTGTACACTGTTCTTTTATTTTTATAGCTGCCTTCACTTCCCCTGTAAACTACCTGATTTCTGAGCTAAGCCTTTAATGATTTAAAATATTCAGAACCAGGGTGGTGGTGGTATGAATTCCCATTCCCTAAAAGTACAGGTGTTTCAAGGGGAGAGTGTTAGGAGAGTCTTTCCTTGTTAAAAAAAAATGTTTTGATGCAAAATATGGGAGAGCAATGAGCAAGAATTTTTATTTGTTTAATGGAACCCCCCCACTTCATAAATCAAAATGATTAATCATGAGCTAAAATGCCAAAAATATGATTCACAGCAGCATATCAGCACTTAATGGTTATGATTTAAGTAAATACTCCAGTTTCTTTTTTCCTTTGTGAGACAAGCAATCAAACATTGGAAAAAAAGACAACAAAAGCAATAAACAAACAATCCAGGTTGCACCTTTTATCACTTGTAAACAAGGAAATTCTTCCATTCTTAACTCCTTATATTAGTAGATTTTGGATTTTCAACCATTCCCCTAACGTCATACTATCATTCATAACATAGCTCTGAGAGAAGTAAATAAGTCAGTAAATGCTCCCACTCTCTTAAAAAAGGACAGTGATTATCCTCGGGCTGCCATTATTCGTTTCGCAATATTTGTACCACTGATTGCAGCTGCAAATCTTTTGTGCGTAAAATACAGCAGTCCAGTATCTCATAATACATATGTTGGCAGGTAATATTGTTGCACTGTTGAGTCTTCTAATCAAAAGGAAGCAAGCTTTCTATCATTATCTTGTATCTCCTAGTTAGGAGACCAGCGTTTGAGGAAGAGTGGGAGATTTTAAGGTAGGGTGTCACAGCTCTCTTCTTAAATTTTGTAAGAATTAAAACAGATGATGGGGAATACATAAGCTCATTGTGACAAAGGAATATAGAAAAGAGTTCATGCCTACCTGGAAACAATCATTTACCACTGACAGTTAAAATGGTTAATTGTACAAAGATACTATCGGTGCAAGAAAGAATAGATTGCGCCTCTCACCCTTCAATTACCTTAGAGCCCTTTGGGCTGAATAATTCACTGAAGTCAACGGTGCTGCAGGTAGAGTAAGATGCTACTCAGCATGAGTTAAGGGATTAGAATCGGGCCCTCCAAATGCCTTCAGCTAGCACATATTTCTGCAACCTTCTCTCTAAATCCCTATGAACTAGATTGTGGACTAGTTACTCACATGAATAGACTCATTGAAGGGACTGGGATTGCCTGTGCAGTAACTACTCCCCAGTGGAAGAAAGGGGTTTACAATTTAGTCCTAGGAGATTATCTATATTATAAAAAAGTGTCTGAAGGCCCCCATTGAGCTTGGAACTATACACATAGAGTAAGAGATTGTTCCTGTCTTGGGAAGCTTAAAATCTAAATAGATAAATCAGACAGAGGGGGGTGAAAAAGGAATATTATCCCATCCTTACAGATGGGGACCTTACAGAGGAGTACCGAGAGATTAAAGTAACTTGGCTAACCATGCAGGAAGCCCTTAGCAGAGCTGGGTTCGAATTCAGATCTTCTTAGTGCCTTATCCATAAATCCATCCTTCTTCAGATTGCAGCACGACAGAATTCTGAGCTTTCATCAGGAGCAGGAGCAGGCCCATGTCGATCATGCTCCATAATTTACAAACACTCCCATACCAGTGGAGGCTCATCACAGGTAGATTAAATGAAGTACCATTAAGTTTAACAATCCTGAAAACTCTTTGGTAGCACAGGTGAAATGAGTCCCTTGTGAACAAACAGTAAAAGGACGTGCATGTTTGCTATGTGTCTCTCCTTGAAAAGTTCAGCTAATATTTTGACATAACAGTAAAAGCTAAAGACTACAAGAAAATGTGCATAATGGCCCTTGGAAGCATATACATGCATTTGCGCCCACAAATCTGGTGACTGGGCAGGCGAATGAGTATTTGAAAACAGGGGCCTCAATCTCTGCTTTACAAAAATGTGAACCCAGATGAAGTAATATTAACAAGAATTGCTGCCCTCAGGTTCAGCCTCCCCAACTAATAGGCATATGTCTTCAATAACGGACTTTACCTTTACATGTTTCTTGAACTGAAGAATGTTAGTTTAAAAACAGAGATCTCTTCTTCCTCACTATTTCCTCCCCTCCCCCTAAAAATAATACAGATTGTTTGTTTGATTTTTGGATTCATGTTCTATTCATATTGGGCCACATTCTCACCTGGTGATATTTGGTGCAGTTCCTTTAAATTCAGTGGATCTACAGCAATATAGAGCCTCTGAAGATATGGGCTTTTATCTACCCACTTTGGACAGAGTTCGATCCCCAGAGACACTTGTGTTTCCCTATGGACAGAATTTGGCTGTTTATTTTTAACATTTGAAATTAAGGTTACTAAATACTAGAGAGAGATTGGAATCTAGATCTAAGACCCCAAAGCTTCCAAACTGGAAATCAGATCTGAATTTCACTACTAGTTCCTTGCCTGTAGTATAGGTTGAGCCAAAATCCTGCTTCCAAGCATCCCAAATATGGGAACCAGTTCTGAATTTTGAGGCTCAAGCTCATCTTTACTACACCCATTGCAATTGTCTCATCAATTTTAAACACACCTGTGGGTTCTGATCCTGCAAAGATCCTATTTTTGCCATAAAACTGGTATTTCACAAAGCTTAAAGCATATTTGGTAGGGACTAGGATATGGCATTCATTGTTATTCTAATGAGATAATGTGTGAGAGAAAGCACGTGCGTTAGAGACAGCAGCATCAGACAGCTTGCCATTTGCAGCTGATGAAGCTAATCAGTGATATGGGATTGTGAATGAGAGCTGCTGAAAGGTTGAGGATGTTAGACCCCCAAGTGGGGCCCCAGGGCCAGACTACGGGTGCTCCGGCCTCCACCCCCCAACGGATTTTTCCCCCAGCCCTCAGAACTGCCACTGGTCACGTAGCTGCTCAGAAAGCAGAACTTGCAACAGGAAAAGCAGCCTTGTGGTCGGCCAGCCTGGAGGGACAAAGTTCCCCTCACGACAGTTGCTTCCTGGGTAGGGATGTTGGGGCCCGTCTGCCTCCCTTGTATGGGCATTTGTCACTCGCGACCCCCCAATTGGCTTATCACAAACTATGACGACAAATTTACTATATATTGCCGGTCCCCTCCCGGGGACGGGCGGAGAGCCCCCGAATTCCTGTCGAAACCGTATCCAGGCCTGATCACCCTGAAGACTCTCTCGGCTCACGCGTTTCCTGAAGCCTAACCGGTTGCCGGCCGTAATGAAACTTTTGTGGTTTGTATGTGTAAGTATAATTAGCTGTTAAGTATTCTGTACTGGTAGATAAGAGGCAAAGACTGATTCCAGCCGCCCCAAGACTCCTGCTAGGGGAAACCCGTTGACCAGGAAATCTTGAAAGCAAGGGGGATCAGTTGAGCCTCACACTTTATTTAGGGAAATTAGTTGCTGCATTTATGATTACTAATAGCACCAATATCACTTCTACTAACCCCTGGAACGACCTGAATAACTATTGGGACTTGGAAAAATACCAAGGCCAGCTTTTATTTGTAATTGCAGTATTTGTATTATTTGCTTTGGTAGTGTATTGTAAGCCCCAGCTGTAACTAATCGTGTTATCCCTTATCCTTATCTGTGATTCATTTAATAAACCCTTATTCTCTTAAACACTAAGAGTGATTGCTTGCGTGTTCCCCGTCACTACCCGTGGGCACTTGACACCCCCCCAGGGCATCCAGTGATCGAACCTCCGCCCTACCCCAACGCTCATTACCCGGTAGATAACGGGCACCTGGTGGCCATATCGGTGGAGCAAGGGGCGAGAGTAATCGGTAATCAACAGAGGATTGTACTAAAACAATTGAAAATGATATTAAAGTGACATGTATAGTAATACATTTGATGGAATTTAATTATTTATTAACTGCAGTACTGTTAGAGAAGGCAGTGTAGGTTAGCAGTTGTTAACATAAATTCCTTGGATAATTAAGGATGTGATTTTCAGTACCCAGACAGATGCTTGAATTCTTGATGTGCATTCACATGGGTAGATGTGTTTCTCTGGTCACGTGTGCAAATCAGGGATTTGCTTGTGCATATCTGTTTTGCTTACGTGTTTCTCTGTGTGTAAATACACACTGATCTGGGTACTGAAAAACAGGTCACGATTATTGTGAAAAACCAAAAGTCTTCATCAGGGACAGCTCTAGCTTTTTTGCTGCCCCAAGCATGGCAGGCGGGCTGCCTTCGGTGGCGTGTCTGCAGGAGGTCCGCTGGTCCCATGGCTTTGGCGTACCCACCACCGAATTGCCGCCGAATCCACGGGACTGGCAGATCTCTCTCAGGCAAGCCACCGAATGCAGCCTGACTACCGCCCTCATAGTGACCGGCAGGAAAGATGGGAACAGTAAATGGGGGGAGATAATGAGGAAAGCTTCTTCTCTTACCATCTACATTGATACATAACCATCATCACCCTAGTATCTAAGCATTTCCTCAGTATTTAGCCTTACAACCCCTTTCTGAAGTAGAGAAATATGATCCCTATTTCACAGATGGGGGACTGAGGCACAAACTGATTAAGTGACTTTTGTAAGCTCTCCTGAGCTCCAATCTATAGTGCCTTAACCACAAGACCATCCTTTCTAGCACCACATGTCATGTCTCAGTTTCCCACTTGTGTTCTCCCATAGGTGGGAGTTTTATTTTCACCAGAGGAAAAGAACTTTTTTAGTTGATCTTTTTATTAATCGTCATACAAATGAACATATGGTATAACTCCCCCAAAGTACAAGTCACATGAAATAATGCAGATAAATGTACAGATACAGCCTATACAAATAGAATCCAATTGGTTTCAGTAACTCCCAAGTTACAAAATGTAAATGACAAGACAATTAGGCCTAATGATTGGTTTTTGTTATTTTGAAATGATGTCTATTAGGAATCTAATTTTGTTCAAAAGCATTTTAATGAAGCCCACTTGGTTCAGGCATATTAGTTTGAGAAGTATAATTTTGAACATTGTAGCATATATTACCACAACATGCCAATACTCTTATTCTTAACCAGTCAAAACTCTCATTGACTTTAATGGGTGTGTAAGCAGGTAGATCTCCTGCCATGTTTAAATATACATACACTGCAAATTCCAGACTCACCCTCTTCCTTGGGATTGGCCTGACTGGTGACAATTGACAGAATGTAAACCTCAGTTCTAGGCTTGGCTGTTCCTGAAATATCCCTTCAGGATCCCTCTCTCTCTATTCCCAATTTCAATCTGCCAGCCACTCCTTATACTTCTAGATTAGAACTAATCTGACCTAACTTGATAGATGTGATGTAACCTCACAGAAACTCTGTGAACATAGTTCTGCAGCTCTGGGTGAGGTTCAGGAACCTGACATGAGGATAACTTTGCAGAAGAGTGCTAGCATGTGCTGTTCTATCACAGAGATTTGATGGATTTAAAGACCACAGGGTTTGGAACAAAGATTTTACAGTCTTCCCTGATCAATATATGTATCTGCAAGCTGCCTTCCTTCATCTTTCTCAGCCTTTAAGGTAACTGATATAATGGCATAGCCTAGTGATAAGTAAATTGCCACACTGAAAGACTGCATTATGTGTCTTGTTCTCCTCCACCCCTTAACTTCTTAGAATTTTATTGGGAATCCAGGTGAGGTTGGGTCTTTTCCATTTTTGAAAGCTGAGATTGCCTCTAGTATTTCTTCTTGTGGGAATTCAAGATTATTCATTTGAGGTTTCTCTTTTTTCCTTGTATGTGTTATGTTTCTGAACAGAAATTCTCAGAAAAAGATGTGAAGGATCTCTTTAGGATGCTGTTTGCTCTTAGCTCTTCATTTACTCTTGTTTATGGATGAACTTTTGCTACTTCAGTAAAAGAGAGTTTAATTTTGGATTCTTGGTTTCACTAATGGAACCCCTTTTATACTGTGAACTCTGAGCACTGGTGGGTGCTGTTAGAAAGAATGATAGCTAATAGGTGTTGCAATCATGAGCAGAATCTAGCTCATTTTCATTAACAGCCAGATTCTGCTAGTCTTCATGTTGAGTACCTTGCTCTGCAAGGAGACACATGGTAATCAATGGAATAAGGCCCTTTAGGTGTAGCGAATTTGTATAGAATGACATAAAATGTTGAAAACATGATGATCTATCAGGAACTCAAAGAAACATAGATGCTGAAGGACTTTTAATAGGAAAAACACAACTGTCCCTTCACTCCACATCTATTTTCCCTTGTCTTTCAAGGACTAATATTCTCCAAACCATTCTCCAATGACCCCACTGAAGTCAACAGCAAAACTTCTATTGATTTCAGTGGAGCCAGGATTTCACTCAGAGGCTCTAACTTGATCTCACCT
Organism: Gopherus evgoodei; assembly: GCF_007399415.2. Classification (NCBI taxonomy): domain Eukaryota; kingdom Metazoa; phylum Chordata; order Testudines; family Testudinidae; genus Gopherus; species Gopherus evgoodei. The sequence goes on along the minus strand of NC_044328.1, from coordinate 21,257,823 downwards.
CTCCTAGCCCCCAGTACAATATTCTGCCCAAGAAACTTCACATTACCTCATCAAAGCCTGTTGTGATCTTTGATGATCAGGCTTATGTAGCCCGATTCCCAACATGACTCCATGAAACAAGCAATTTTGACCAAATATCCAGTGAAACTGAGAACCCACCTGACTCCAAATCAAGCCAGTTTACCTTCACCTTACTTTGCTCCCATTGCAATTCACTCAAAGCCCCAGCAGCCTTTGGATCATCTCCTTGCTGCACTTTCCTTCCATTTCCTTCTGTAGCAAAGCAATGACTCACTGGCATAGCACCTCCTGCTGGTCATCCTGGGAATTAGCTCTTTATCAGCTCTGGAGCACCCTCTGGAGACTGGTGGCTCGCCTGTCACTGTCTTCCACCCCCTGGCACCCCCCCCATCTCCCTCCTGGACCCCAGTGTCCTTTACACTGGGTTCTGCCCCAGCAGTATGCCCCCCTCCTGGGTCTGCCTTCCCTGGTGAACTCCCAACCCTCTACAGCCACCATGCCTCAGTGGCAGTCATTATCTAACCCCTGCTCACTGGGGCAGATTGCAGTCTGTAAACCACTCATCATCACCAAGGGGATTAGGACCTACTGCCTTTGTCTATCTCTGGGCTGCCCCTCTGCAGCCCCAGTACCTTTTCATAGGCCCTTTTCAAGGCCTGCAGCCTGGGGTTTTTCCAGGCTGGAGCTCCCCAGTTCCCTCTGCCCTTCCCCAGCACTGCTCCACCTCAGGTACCCATCTCTCCCAGGCAGCCAGGTTCTTCTCTCTCCACTGTGTGTGTACATGAAAGAGAGAGAGACTTAGCTTCTGGCCCACAGCCCTCTTTAAAGGGGCAAATGAGCCCTGATTAAGCTGTCCACAGCTGTGGCTGCTTTCTCAATCAGCCCACCTTTTCCCAGCCACAGCTCTCTCCAGGGCTGCTTTTAACACCTCTTTACTGGAGTGGGGCAGCCACCCCATTACACCTTCCCACTCTCAAACCCTTTCTTCAGTTCCCAGTAAGTCCTGGAAACACAATCTGCAGCTGAAACTTCTTTTCTGCCCACTGCAATCAGGGGCGGCTCTTGGCTTTTTGCTACCCCAAGCACGGCAGGCAGGCTGCCTCCAGTGGTTTGCCTGCGGGAGGTCCGCCGAAGCCGCGGGACCAGCGGATCCTCCGCAGGCAAGCCACCGAAGGCACCCTGCCTGCTGCCCTCGCAGCGCCGGCAGAGCGCCCCCTGAGGCTTGCCGCCCCAAGCACGCGCTTGCAGTGCTGGGGTCTGGAGCCGCCCCTGGCTGCAATATCCCAATCCTTGACCACCCTCGCTATTGCTGCTCTAGTATCTCAGTAGCAAAGATCTTGATCCTGAGAGAGGCTCAGCATTTACAACTCTCAAGATTTAACTCAAAGTTCTTTTCCTCTTGTGCTGCATTTTATCTCCCAGACCCAGGGCCAGATTAACTCTCCTGTGGGCCTGATTTTGTGGGGCCCTGGTCCGAGGGGATGCGGGCTCTGGGAGGGAGTTTGGGTGTGGGAGGGGTGCAGGATCTAGGCTGGGGCAGGGAGTGGTCGACCCTTACCTTGGGCAGCTCCTGAAAGTGACTGATACACTTCTCTGGCAGTGGCTCCTGGGGGGTGGGGTCTCTGCAGTGCACCGCTGCCTGCAGGCACTGCCCCACAGCTCCCATTGGCTACAGTTCCTGGCCAATGGGAGCTGCGAAGTTGGCATTTGGGGCAGGGCAGCGCATGGAGACACCCCTCCCAAGAGCCACAGGGACATGCTGGCCGCTTCCAGGACTGACACAGAGCGAGGGCAGCAGGAAGCTGCCCTAGTCCCACTTTGCTGCCAGCGGTGGCTGGGGCCCCCAGGCCCTTTTAAGTCGCCCTGGCCCCTGGGCAATTGTTCCCTTTGCCCCCCCATTGGTGGGCCTGTTGTGAGGGCCCCCTTAGCCTGAGGCCCTGGGCTGCAGCCCCTGAAACTCCTGCATTAATCTGGCCCCGCCCAAACACCAAAAGTAATAGGAGACTCTCAGGGGGCTACTGATAGCAAATTCCCATGCCCTTGTCAAAGTCATCTTTTGACACTTTGTGAGGGCCTGATCCTTCCCCTGGAATTGGCCTGTTTCCTTCTGGGAACAAACACTTCACTGTGGAAGTACTGGGGCAGAGGAAGCATTGGAGCAGCTAAGAGCACTTTCCACGTGTACACATTGCAAATTCATGTGAGCATGCAGACTTTAAAGGTAAATGATTATATGCTAATACTGTCAGCTCCTCGTCAGCTTATTCATGTTGTTTATTTCACTTTGCTAATGCACTTCTATTTATAACCAAGGATATATATTTATTGTCATGCTTCAAGAATCCTCTATCTAGCCTGCATGTGTTTACTATTTTTCTTCCCTTTTAGAGAGAAGCAGAGCTTGAGATGAGTTGAAGCCATTAGCAGGAGATGCTTTTTGCACTTGCATTATGTCAGTTTACACCAGCTGAGGAGCTGGCCCTTGGAGTTGAGGTTCAGCTGTGCTACTTATCTTAGTCTATGTGCAAGATTTGTTTGAAGATCTTGTGAGACCACATTTTCTTGCCTGGTTCCTGATAGTTCCTGCTTCAGGTTGGGCTGGAAATACCACAAGAGGAGAGATTCTTGTGGCACTGTTTTCACTTAGACCTGAACTTAGGAGAGCACAGGATATATGGAAATGAAAAGTAATGGAGGCAGTAAATGGATAATTCAGAATCTTGTTTTGTGGTTTGGTTAACTGTCAGTTCTAGAAATGGCCAAATAGTTGAGGGGAGGAAGAGGGGGTTCTTATTTTTTGTGACTGGTTCACCCATCCTTAGCTCTGAAAGCCCGGCTTCTCTGTTCTATGTACAGCTGCCAATATTTATATTTACACTGTTGTGTGTTTGAAGTATTACACAGACTACTCATTACTGTAGGCATTCCCATATGTAATGCTCTCTTATGCTAAGAGATGCTACATAAGAGAACCCTAGCAAACCTTGTTCATTACTGTTGTACTTTTAAATGAATTTTACCATCTTTTGACCAGAGACAACAGGCTTTAGCTGAAGGGCTCACTAATTTAGCTTGTTAGGATTTTACAAAATTGCGCCATCTTAGATGGAAATTTGCTGGTTTTTTTTTTAAATAATGTGAATGAACTTTGTAATATATAAATGCAAAAAGGATAATAAAACATAAGCTAAAAACTAACTAACTAACTAACTAACTATATATATATATATAAAATAAACAAGTGTAATTAGTTCATGTTCAGAAAATGTGCCTACCATAGGGGCCACTCCCTCCCTCCCATACAGATGTAATGTAATGCAGATGTACATTTGGGCCTATTTAAGTTTTAATGATGTATTAACCATACTTTGGAATGTGTAGTACAGTTCACCATCACAAACCAGGCTCATACAATGTGAAGGGTCTGATTTTGCTGCCTGTGAACATCTCTGTTTTATGGGTTAAGATTCAAGGCCAAATCTTGCTTTCTCACCTACACTAATATAAAGCTCAGTTATTCCAATGGAATTTACTCACCAGTGTAGAGATGAACAGATTTTGGTCCCCACTGTTGGTTATGTGCATCATGGCACTGTCCCTAGGTACTGCAGAAAACACTGGCATGGTTGTGATTTAGCCACTTTGTCAGGACCTGTATAGCACTTACTGCATATAAACCGGGCAGGTAACGAACAGAATATGAGCTTTAATTGTAATATAATAATAATAATTAATAATACCTAGCTTTTATATAGCACTTTTCTTTGTAGAACTCAAAGCATTTTACAGCAGTGGGAGTATCAGACCCATTTTTAGATGGGGCAACTGAGGCATAGAGAGATGAAGTGATTTGCTTGAGGTCACTAGCAGGCCAATGACAGGGCCAGGAACAGAATCCAGGTCTTTTCCACTTCAGGGCTCCATCTGCAAAGCTACATTGTAACATTACTTGCTTTTATGGATGTGAGTCTTAAAAAAGCTTCAGAGAATGCATTTTTAACTCAGAATGGGCTTAATCCCCCCATGCCCCATGTGGATCAGGAGTAACACTACTGAAATCAATAGCATTTGCTACATTAGCATAAAACTAGGGTTGTCAAGCGATTAAAAAAATTGATCGTGATTAATCACACAATTAATCACACTTAATAGGCTAGAATGGTGATTACTTTTTAAAATCATGATTACTTTTTGAGTTAATCACATGAGTTAACTGTGATTAATGGACAGCCCTACATAAAACCTATATAATCGAAAAGAGAATCAGGCCCATTAATTTTGGGTCTGATCCTCAGAAGGGACAAGCAGTATGCTGGAAGCTTTAAAAGGTCACATTTTGTTTTTGTTCTTTATCTCTGTATAATCTATTTTTATAATCAGAAAAAAAGGATAGACATATCAGATCTAGCATTTTTTTTTGGTGCGTTCATAGTGTCGCTGTTGCAGGAGGGCAGCAAATTGTGACTGTTGGCCACATGGTGATCAAGAAAGACACTACAGCCATATTTGATTTTTGAATACAAACCCATTCTTATGGTAATTCTAACCACATGCTAGTTTGCATTCTTCGAGGAGGAGTTTCCGTGAACCTCCTTTAAATATCCAAACCAAAGAAAATATTTCTCCTTTCGAACTGGAGCCATAGCTTTGCTAACAACCATTTTCTGCTGCCTTGAATTTTGGTTTATGAGTAAAGCATAAATTTCACAGACTGTCACTTCTGCATTGAAAATATAATTTAAGAGATATATTATCCCCTCAAAGAAATATGGTTTTCCATCTGCTAATATGAGTAGAGGGAGCAAAACTCAATAGAAACTAATGTAAGGGTGATGAAAGGAGGGACAGTAGCTCTGTGCCATGCTCCAGCTTCTGCTGTTCCCCCGGAAGCAGGGCCGGCGCTTCCATTTAGGCGGTCACCTAGGGCGCTTCCATTTAGGCGGTTGCCTAGGGCGCCAGGATTTGGGAGGGCGGCAGACTACTCCGGTGGACCTCCTTCAGGCATGCCTGCGGAGGGTCTGCTGATCCCGCGGCTTTGGTGGATCATCCACAGGCATGCCTGTGGCAGGTCCACCAGAGCCGCGGGACCAGCAGACCGTCCGCAGGAACGCCTGTGGGAGGTCCACCGGAGCCGCGGGACCGGCGAGCCGGCCCTATGCCTAGGGCGCCAAAAACCCTGGCGCTGCTCCTGCCCGAAAGCCTCACCAGAACTATGTAGGTTACATGGTGATGGCAGGAGATGGCCACACTGCATGGCGTTGTCCTCTGCAAACCCACAGAGACTTCCTTACTGAAGAATTATCCCTAAAAGCTGTGAAATCTCTCCCAAGGAATAGCATTTTTGGGCAGCCACTGGCTGGGAGATCAAAGCAATGTAGGGAAGGAAGAAGAGGTATCCGATGAGCAGTGCAGTCTGTCTATGCTGATATCCCAACATCAGAGTTTCATGTCCGAGCAGCATATATGGGTATGTCTACACTATGGGATTATTCTGATTTTACATAAACTGTTTTTTTAAAACATATTTTATAAAGTCGAGTGCACGCGGCCATACTAAGCATATTATTTCGGCAGCGTGCGTCCCTGTACCGAGGCTAGTGTCGATTTCCAGAGCGTTGCACTGTGAGTAGCTATCCCATAGCTATCCCATAGTTCCCACAGTCTCCCTCACCCATTGGGATCTCAACCCAGAATTACAATGCAAAAACAGTGTCGCGGGTGATTCTCGGTAAATGTCGTCACTCAATCCTTACTCCGTGAAAGCAACGGCAGACAATCATTTCGCGCCCTTTTTCCCTGGATTGCCCTGTCAGACACCATAGCATGGCAACCATGCAGCCTGTTTTGTCACTGCCTTTTGTCACTGTCAACGTATGTGTACTGGATACTGCTGACAGATATAGTACTGCAGTGCTACGCAGCAGCATTCATTTGCCTTTGCAAGGTAGCAGAGACGGTTACCAGCTATAGTACTGTCTGCAATTGGAAATTGGTGATGACATTTACCAGTCTTTTTGCACCGTTTGCAATTGGAAATTGGCGATGACAGTTATCAGTCCTTTTCTACCGTCTGCTGCAGTCATGGGTGCTCCTGGTTGGCCTTGCTGAGTTCGGCCGGGGACGCATGGACAAAAATGGGAATGACACCGCAGGTCCTTCCCTTCTTTATGTTTTGTCTAAAAATAGAGTCAGTCCTGCCTAGAATATGGGGCAAGTGTACTAGAGAACCAGAGAGCACAGCCACTCTGGGTCAGAGCCCCAGAGATCCCGCAGAAATGATGATGCCATTCTAGGCAGTGCCCCTGCAACAACCCCACCTGTTGCTTCCCTCATCTCCAAACCCTCCTGGGCTACTGTGGCAGTGTCCCCCCATTTGTGTGATGAAGTAATAAAGAATGCAGGAATAAGAAACACTGAAATAAAATGAGATAAAATGAGGAGGAGGCAGCCTCCTGCTGCTATGATAGTCCAGGCAGGACAGAATCTTCTTTAGACATGAAAGAGGGGGGGGGGGCTGATGGAGCTCAGCCTTCAGCTGCTATGATGAGGACGGTTACCAAGCCTTTTGTACCGTCTGCCGGGAATGACCAGGAGTCATTCCCATTTTTGCCCAGATGCCCCTGGCAGACCTCACCGAGGCCAGCCAGAAGCACCCACGGGATGATGATGATGACGACGGAGATCAGTCATTTTGCACCGTCTGCCACTGGGGAGGGTTAGGAGATGCTGCTGTTCAGTGCTGCAGCACCCTGTCTACCAGCAGCATGCAGTAGACATAGGGTGACATTAAAAAAGGCGAGAAATGATTTTTTTCCCTTTTCTTTCGGGGGGGGGGGAAGAGGGTAAATTGACGACATATACCTTGAACCACCTGGGAAAATGTTTTTGACCCTTCAGGCATTGGGAGCTCAGCCAAGAATGCAAATACTTTTCGGAGACTGCGGGGACTGTGGGATAGCTGGAGTCCTCAGTCCCCCTTCCCTCCCTCCATGAGCGTCTATTTGATTCTTTGGCTTTCCGTTATGCTTGTCACACACCACTGTGCTGAGTCCCTGCTGTGGCCTCTGCTATCATAGCCTGGAGATTTTTTCAAATGCTTTGGCATTTCGTCTTCTGTAATGGAGCTCTGATAGAACAGATTCGTCTCCCCAAACAGCGATCAGATCCAGTATCTCCCGTATGGTCCATGCTGGAGCTCTTTTTGGATTTGGGACTGCATCGCCACCCGTGCTGATCAGAGCTCCACGCTGGGCAAACAGGAAGTGAAATTCAAAAGTTCGCGGGGCTTTTCCTGTCTACTTGGCCACTGCATCCGAGTTCAGATTCCTTTCCAGAGTGGTCACAATGGTGCACTGTGGGATACAGCCTGGAGGCCAATACCGTCGAATTGCGGCCACACTAACCCTAATCCGACATGGCAATACCGATTTCAGTGCTACTCCCCTCGTCGGGGAGGAGTACAGAAATCAGTTTAAAGAGCCCTTTATATCGATAATAAAGGGCTTTGTTGTGTGGACGGGTGCAGGGTTAAATCGGTTTAACGCTGCCAAATTTGGTATAAACACATAGTGTAGATCATGAAGCAGAGAGGACATGATTATACCCTGTGCTGGGTGCTGCTACTTATCACTGCTTCTGAAAGTCTCACCTGAATTACACAGCCCAGAACCCCCAGATAATGATCTTGCATCAGTTCACTGCTCTTCTGGCTCCCCAACCTGGCAGCCAACTCACAAAGACAAATAAACAGGCTTTTCGCTTCCTTAGGATTTCACCCCATCTTTCCTTCTCCAAGATACACTCGTATCTATCTCAGTACTTGTCTTTTGTGTTCTTGATTCTGCAGCCACAGGTAAATCAGGTGGTGAAGCAGCATGGGATGGAACTGAAGGTGGGGAAGAGAGATGGGATTTTTGAGAGAGAATATGGAGAATGGAGTTTTAATGGGGGAAGAGGAGAGATGGATTTTGTAAGGGGAAAAAGGGATAGATCAATATCAAATGTGTCTGTGTTTAGGTTCTAAAGCGATGCAATGAAGAAGGTACTCTCCATTTTGAGAAAGTGGAATGCAAGTGAGTACATAAATTATACTTCTTTACAATTTTTATGAAGGACCTAATTTTACCAGAGTTAAAATAATTCATTAAAGTGATTTTAAACAGAGTATACCTCTGCCTCTTCTGAATGAGGAACACAGGATTTGTCCCTTCATTAAGAGAATGTAAAGGCTGCATGGGTGATCATTCAAATATAGTAAAATTACACTTTTAAGTTTGCCTGCACAACCGTAGCTCCACCTCTTTGTACATATGCGTCACGGGACAGTTTGCAATTACAAGATTACATGCTATTTCTGAAATACTACTGTTTATAGTATGTATCCCATGTCAATCCACTCAGCAGTGCTGAATGTCAGGGCTCAGATGACATGATGTAGATAGCCATACATAGGCTTGGGAGATTTAAAAAAAAAAAAAGATGTTTACTTTTAAGCATTGTTTTCATTTTTTATTGATTTAAAAAAAATATTGATATTGTGGGAAATTATGGGGAGGTCAGGCAATGGAGGGATTAGACAATAATTGTTTAAGGATTGTAGAGGTTGAGATTCAAAAGTTAAAGCTGTAGAACTGTTTAAACACAAATTGTTAACATATCAGAACATACACGGTAAATATCCTTAAATCAAACTCCAATAGGTTCTTAAGGAGCATTTTTCTGCTTTGCCTATCTGTAAATTTTGATTATTATTGATGGAAATATTTTTCATTGGTTTGTGTATGTACAGTGAAATAGGCTTTTATCACTAAAAATCTAATCCTTCCAATCCCAGCCATTCAGGTACAGAGGAACACTAAGTACTCTAGGGTAGAACGTAAGTACTGGAGTTTACAATGTTCACACAAAATCCTAACTCTAAATGTTTTAAAATTTTAGTGGTTACAATAAAAAACAGTATTAACCCACTGGATGTTACCTGAGGGAAATACTTTTAATATCCCATCCAGACAGAGTTTTCTAATATCTTCTTTTGCTTCTCCATGGCATGCACGCATGTGAAAAGGGAACTTCAAAAAATCTAATATGAATTATCTTCTTATGATTTGTTAAGTAACCTAAAAATGTACATAATTTTCTTTACAAAGATAAAATGCTATTAGCTCCTCTATTTCACATTTCAGTCACTACTAAACCTCCCTCTCACTCTTCAGATATTGTTCTGATTTGTTCAGTTTTGAAACTAGAAAATTAAAAGAAAAGATTGAACTTGCAATCTAACATATGTCATGAATGATTTAAGAAGACCAGATTGACAAAGGAACTAAGGAAGCATGCAGTACCAAAGCCCTTTGATATGATACTGTTTATAATTATATAGAACTACATTAGATGTATTGCATTTGACTTGCTTAATATTCTGCAATTATCTACCAGCTGAAAAATGAAAGGGAAAAGCAAACGTCTTTTGAACTTTGATTTCACAGAAGGATGTTTTAACTCCTACATAAACCATATTATCATGTGGGCTTTTAGGCTAGAAAAGCTACAGGGAAACCAGAGCTGATTTACAAATATACTGCTTTAAAAATAATTTCCCCCCAAAGAACAGAGTTTTATGATTCAAAAAGACTTTTTGCATACAGAATAAAGGCCAGATCCTGCAAACTCCTTAATCATCTGAGTAGATGTCAAAGAAGTCTGTCAAAGAAGTCTGTTGATTTCAATGGGGCTACTTGGGTGAGAAAAGATTATTCAAGTGAGTAACATTTTGCAGGATCTGGCCCTAATAGACAATATGATCAACTAACAACAGATAAAACATGGAAAATGGGAGTTGGCTGGGAAATAGTTACTACAGTGCAGATGATACAAACCTTTACTCATGAGAGTAAATCCTTATGCAAATAGTGCCACTGATCAATTGACAAAGGACTATTGGCTGCTCAAGCAAATTTATCACCATTGTAAGCCTCCTCCATGACCAGATCACTACCTCCATCCTGTGCAGCGGATCTACCAATGAGCTTTTTGTCTTCTGAACTGGGGTGTAAAACAAAGTTGTGTATTGGCACCCACCCTTTTCTCCATTTTCTTAGCAGCTATGAAAACATTAACCCACGACCATGTACCACAGGGCATTGGCATCCAGTATCAGACTGACAGCAACCTCTTCAACTTTTCTCGTCTCCATGCCAGAACTAAAGTCATGTCGGCAACAATAACCGAACTCCAGCACGCAGATGATTGTGCTGTAGTTGCACACTCGAAGGAGGATCTACAAACAGCCCTTAATTGCTTCTCTGGAGCTTACAAAAGCCTAAGGCTAACTTTGAACATCAGCAAAATGAAAGTTCTCCACCAGCCAGTACCCGGTCAATCATCAGACCTAGCAAGGAAGATCTACATCGACAAAGAAGAACTGGAAAATGTAGAATACTTGGCCGATCTTGGCAGCCGTCTCTCACAGAGGGCAGACACAGATGTCGAGATTCAGCACAGAATCCGCTGTGCCAGCTTTGGCTTTGGCAGACTGTCTTGCCGGGTGTTCAACAATCACAACATCAGAACACACACTAGACTTTTAGTTTATAAAGCAGGGGTAATCCCAACTCTCCTCTACGGCTGTGAGACTTGAGTGACCTATAGAAAACACCTGAAAAACCAGTACCAGCAACTTTCTTCGGAAGATCCTCAACATAAAGTGGGAGGATTGTCACACTAATGTCAGTGTCCTCACAGAGGCCGACATCTTCAGTGTTGAGGCCCTGATTATCCAGCACCAGCTGAGATAGAGCGGGCACTGTGTGCACATTCCTGATGTACGCTTACCAAAACAACTGCTGTATGCCCAGCTCACCAAAGGAGAGAGAAACGGGAGGCTAAAATAAATGCTTTAAAGACATTCTCAAGATAAACATCAAGAGATGTGGCATCGACACCACATACTGGGAGACAGCAGTCCAAGATAAAGTAACTAGCGAAGGCTTGTCAGAGAGGGAACATCCACTTTTAAGGAAAATTGCCTTCCCGTGGTCACAGAAAAACACCCGAAAAGAAAGGAAAGACAACCATCAGGCAGCCACTGCGGCCCAACCTTGGCTTCCAACATCACCTGCAACATCTGCCAATGAGTCTGTGGCTCAAGGATTGGACTCCTCAGTCACCAAAGGACCATGAAAAAAAAAAAGAAAGTGCATCCTCGATTTGATTTGATCATCTACTAACGATTTTGCACAAGCAAGAAGAGTTTTCAGGACTGGCCCCCAGTCACTCTAGCTCCATCCTTCAAACTGTGAAATGAATTGATGAATTGTTATTATCAGAGTGGCATGTTCTCACCCTTGATTTCAGAGGCTTATAATTCATCAGAAAAAAAAACTGTCATAGGCTGGGACTTGGTAGAGAACATCTCAGTCTGGGAACAATTTATATATACATAAATAATTTAAGAAATCTGTGCAGCCAGTTAATTGATGAACTGGGCAAATGTCAATGGTAAAATTAAATAGAAATTCATTTGTGCTGGGGTATTTCTTTTGGACATTTTTTTGAACAGGTGTTTTCTGCAAGAAAAACGCAAGGAATTTCTAGGGTTTTGGAGAAGAAATCAGCAGAGAAACATGAGACTGATCCACAACCCATTGCAATCAGTGAGAGACGTTCAATAGTCTATAATGGGCTTTGGATCAGGCCTCATATGAGCAGCATGAACTCACTGAAGGAAATCATCTCTGAGAAAGCCCCTCTTGAGATCAGAGCTTGTCCAGTTGCCATCACTCCAAGGACTGACAGGTGCTGCTTTCAGACTAAATCTAAATGGTACTGAAATAGTTTGCTCATCGTAAGCAGCAATTGAAGCCTCAAGAATTAGATTTGGTGGGCTGTTATGGGGTCTACGGGGTGATGGAAAAGAGGCTCAGACATGACAAACTCCCCTACAATCAGTGCCTAGTGATACACAATATAAAACTATGTGAAAGATTTAGTAAAAACACAAAAGGAAATGGAATGAAATTGGGGGATGGGAGAACCAACATGCAAGTACATTCAATACTGGGTTGCAGGATTCTGCACCCAGCAAAGTGAATGGGAGTTCTGCTTATGTCACTGGGCGCTGGCTTGGGCCCAGTGTCATCTCTATCTTTACATTTCTTGAATTTCTCATTTTTCTTGTTAACAATAATAATTACATGTACGTGTAGCTTTTAGTCTTCAGTAAAAATGACCTTTTGTGCAGAATTCTAGAAGAAGAGCTGTAATTTCAGCCTGTCGTTTCTTGAATAACATGCAATTTTAAGTGTATGTGAGACTTTGATGTTCAAGAAAAATACAGGAGTAACAGCACTGTCATGAGCCGTGGAGGGCTCCTATTAACTTCACTGGGCTTTGGTAAGGCTCAGAGTCAAGACAGGTTCCACACATGCTTCTCTGAACAGCTCTGTGAAACTACCTTATACCTGATTTAAAATAATATCATTAAATTGTATGAAAGAAGACCGTGGCTTTGTGATACGAGCAAATGCTCATTCAGGACTAAGTTTGCATACATAAGCATCCAACGCCAACACCGGAAGTTGTTTCAAGTTGGGCACCCTAAAAATGAGCCATCTACAATTATTGGCTGCATCTGAAAATGTTGGCCTAGCTCATTATAACAGATTTGACCATCTACACTATTAACCTAGTAGAAAATCTTGCAGTTGTTTCTATTTGTTTTTAGTTTTATTTTATTTTTTACGACAAAGATGAAAAGTAAACTTTTAATATACTGTTATTATCATTAGATAGTCTATTTCCAATGGCTGGAAATTACCAACCATTTCTCTGCTACAATTAATTGAGCTATTTGCGTAGAAAAAACAAAAGCATTGAAATATTATCATGTGACAAATTACTGGTTTCATATACCAGATTTGAAAAATAGATGTCAAAAACTGTGTAAATATTTAATGATGCAGTTATGTGGCTAGCCATGTCATGGGAAATTTCCTGGGTACAACATTTTTAGTACTTTACTGTTCTTATTAGAATTACTGCTCTCGTTTATATTGTTTAGTGATTTTATTCATTGCTATTTCAAAAGCTGCTATCAGGTAGTGTGCAAACGTAGTAATGCAAAAATATCAAAGCATTTCTAGATAGGAGGCGGCATCTGGTCCATCCATGTTGATCCAATCCAAAGCTCTCTTCAAATGACAAAGGACTCAAGATTTGGGTTCACTTGTTTTTTCAGATTATACTGTCTTAATAGGAAATGTATCATGTCCTTTGCACCATAAGAAAATTTAAAGTGCAATGATTTAGGACAGAAAAGGTTTGTATTAATTTACAGTTAATAGTGTTCATGCCTTAAAAATGAGAACGGGATGTAACTCTCTGTGCCTTGAAAGGCTGAGCAGCTCAAGCAAACGGTTTTTAGGTGGAGTTCAGTGCATATTCTTACATGCCTGTTCTAATTCAAAACATCTGCCCAAAACATGGGGTTACTGGCATGCCTAGACTTAATGCAACAAAGTCTGGATTGTCGAGTGCTAGCATGTTTATCGATAGGAAGAATTGTTACAAGGATGTTTCACTGATTGTGCTTTAATAAAGACTCGTTTGTTGCAACTAGAAACACTCTACTCTATTCTACCAAAGCCATAAGTAAAGGTAAATAGAAATGGTGGAATTCAGTCTATGATCTTATTTATATAAATGACTTTCACATTTCTGTGGGTTTTTTCTCCCTCGAAAAGCAAATTTGTCCATGTTTTCATTTCCTAAGTGGAGATAAGAATCCCAGTCCTTGGGAAAAGGCCATTAAAAAATCAACCTCAATATGCTTTAACCCATAAGGCCTGATTGTATGAAAATCACATGAATTATATGTAATTACAAGGTTCTGCTTCATCCTATATATAGAGTGAACAGATGTTTTGGTCAGTTATATACAAACCATGGATTTTTCTTGGGTGAAATGTAACTGGCAGTCTGTCTGGGCACCACTCCTTGCCCCCTGCCCTGCCCTTTCCCTGCCTACTTCTAGCACTTACTGCAGTGCCTGTTTTTCCCTTTCCCCTTCATAGAATCATAGAATATCAGGTTTGGAAGGGACCTCAGGAGGTCATCTAGTCCAACCCCCTGCTCAAAGCAGGACCAATCCCCAACTAAATCATTCCAGCCAGGGCTTTGTCAAGCTTGACCTTAAAAACCTCTAAGGAAGGAGATTCCATCACCTCCCTACGTAACCCATTCCAGTGTTTCACCACCCTCCTAGTGAAAAAGATTTTCCTGATATCCAACCTAAACCTCCCCCACTGCAACTTGAGACTATTACTCCTTGTTCTGTCATCTGCTACCACTGAGAACAGTCTAGATCCATCCTCTTTGAAACCCCCTTTCAGGTAGTTGAAAACAGCTATCAAATCCCCCTTCATTCTTCTCTTCTGCAGACTAAATAATCCCAGTTCCCTCAGCCTCTCCTCATAAGTCATGTGCTCCAGCCCCCTAATCATTTTTATTGCCCTCCACTGAACTCTTTCCAATTTTTCCACATCGTTCTTGTAGTGTGGGGCCCAAAACTGGACACAGTACTCCAGATGAGGCCTCACCAATGTTGAATAGAGGGGAATGATCACGTCCCTCAATCTGCTGGAAATGCCCCTACTTATACAGCCCAAAATGCCATTAGTCTTCTTGGCAACAAGGGCACTCTGTTGACTTATATCCAGCTTCTTGTCCACTGTAACCCCTAGGTCCTTTTCTGCAGAACTGCTGTCTAGCCATTTGGTTCCTAGTCTGTAGCATTGCATGGGATTCTTCCGTCCTAAGTGCAGGACTCTGCACTTGTCATTGTTGAACCTCATCAGGTTTCTTTTGGCCCAATCCTCTAATTTGTCTAGGTCCCTCTGTATCCTATCCCTACCCTCCAGCGTATCTACCATGCCTCCCAGTTTAGTGTAATCTGCAAACTTGCTGAGGGTGCAGTCCACTCCATCCTCCAGATCATTAATGAAGATATTGAACAAAACCGGCCCCAGGACCAACCCTTGGGGCACTCCGCTTGATACCAGCTGCCAACTAGTACTGGAGCCATTGATCACTACCCATTGAACCCAACGATCTAGAGGGCTTTCTATCCACCTTATAATCCATTCATCCAGCCTATACTTCTTTAACTTGCTGGCAAGTATACTGTGGGAGACCGTATCAAAAGCTTTGCTAAAGTCAAGGAATAACACATCCACTGCTTTCCTCTCATCCACAGAGCCAGTTATCTCATCATAGAAGGCAATTAGGTTAGTCAGGCATGTCTTGGCCTTGGTGAATCCATGCTGACTGTTCCTGATCAGTGTTTCAGAATTGATTCCTTGAGGACCTGCTCCATGATTTTTCCAGGAACTGAGGTGAGGCTATCTGGCCTGTAGTTCCCCAGATCCTCCTTCTTCCCTTTTTAAAAAATGGGCACTACACAGCCTTTTTCCAGTCATCTGGGACCTCCCCCTATTACCATGAGTTTTCAAAGATAATGGCCAATGGTTCTGCAATCACATCTCCCAACTTCTTTAGCACCCTCAGATGCAGCGCATCCAGACCCATGGACTTGTGCTTGCTTTTCTAAATAATCCTGAACCACTTCTTTCTCCACAGAGGGCTGGTCACCTCCTCCTCATGCTGTGCTGCCCAGTGCAGTAGTCTGGGAGCTGACCTTGTTCGTGAAGACAGAGGCAAAAAAAGCATTGAGTACATGAGCTTTTTCCACATCCTCTGTCACTAGGTTGCCTCCCTCATTCAGTAAGGAGTCCACACTTTCCTTGACTTTCTTCTTGTTGCTAACATACCTGAAGAAACCCTTCTTCTTACTCTTAACATCTCTTGCTAACTGCAATTCCAAGTGTGATTTGGCCTTCTTGATTTCACTCCTGCATGCCTGAGCAATATTTTTATACTCTTCCCTGGTCATTTGTCCAGTCTTCCACTTCTTGTAAGCTCCTTGTCTGTGGCTGGAAAAGGAGGGACTGCGACTAAGGTGGGTGACTGGCAAAACATGGAGGAAAAGAACTATGGAGAGAACAATGGCTTATTGTAGAGTGCAACAGCATTCTACAGGAATAGCCCCGAATACAGCAGTAGCACCACTGTCAGCTGTAAAGTTTTGGAATAGTGCTGTAGGGAATTTTACAAAGGTGAGGGGGTAGAAACTGGGGTTGGGAGGGTGGCAGTTGGGAGGGGAAGGAAGGTTGAAGGAAAACGCAGAGTTAGTCCTGCTGGACTATACATGACTGTATATAGCATCTCCACACCTTTCCTGACAGGTGCTCCAGATGTTTAGCTTGGTCATCCCTTCTGAATTTGAATTCTTCCTATCCTATCAAATATCCCTTAAAACACAAAAAAAGCTCCATTGTCTGTCTATATCAGGCCACTTTTTGCATGTCCTCTGTGTTGTTAAGTCCCATCAGTTTTCCCCTTTCTAAGAACTGTTGGATGGAAGGATTCTTTCAGTTGCCCCATTTACATGTTCCTTCAGCAGCCATAGCATGACTACCAGGGCAGACAGTCTGGTTTCATTCTTAACATGTCTCCAGACATTTCTGTCTTCTTTTCTGGATAACTATGGAGATAAGTTATTGAACTCTATGATGAATCTCAGCATTTGGTATAAATTCATTCCATTTAATACCTAGTATCTTCCTGAGGCATTTGCTTCCAAAGACTTTTGTGTGTCCATCTATGCTTTTTGTGGATTTCCACTTTTCACATCCCTATGTTAAAGTGGAAATAACATTTGTGTTGAAGATTCATAGTTTGGTCTTTAAGTTGTAGATTTCTGATGACTAAATTTTGATAAATGCAGATGCTGTCTTGTGAATTTTTGACATTAATTCTGAACATTCAAATTGGCTTGCATGTTACTGCTAAGATGACTAACCTTTTGTACTCCTTTGCCTTCCAAGTTGAGAGTGGCTAGGGTTCTCAGATTTGTTTTTTCCCCATAACTAATTATGAACCCTATCTTTGTTGTGATGCTGGACTTTCAGACTTTACTTGCATAATGCTTGAGCTGTCACTTATCAAGGCTATGTCATCAATGAAATCTAAATCTTCTAATTTACTGTTGTTAAGCCACATGGTGCCACTATTGTATCCAGCCACACTTTTTCTTATAATGATATTAATGGCAATGCCAAACAGGAGAGGTGAGAGAATGCATCCTTATTTGATATCAAGTGTCTGTGTTAAACCATTCTCTCAGCTCTGCATTTACTTTGACTATGCATTTCAATAGATGCTAGAGTGAATGATGATGGAGGCTGTCAAATGCTTTCTTCAAATTTATGAAGCTTATGATGAGAGGTTTTTTCCATTCAATGCTCTCTTTGATGATTATTCTTAATGTGAAAATCTGGTTGACACATGATGTTCTGGGTCCAAATCCAGCTTGCTGTTCCCTTAGCATTGCCTCAACCACTTCCTTTATTCGGCTTAAGATGATACTGCAGACAACTTTATGTACCCTGAAAAGAGTGTAAAACCTCAGCAACTGGTCACCCTGCCCACTATATATACACGATATGTACAGTATCTATGACCTTTCTAAACTCCTGTTTTCTTAGTAGTTGGGTGTCATGACTCACGAAAGCCCTAAAAGCAACAAAATTAAAAAATGAGCCTGCAATTCCCAGCTTCCACTCCTCCCTTATCCCACCCGATTATACCTTGTTTTTTCTAGTATGATGATCCTTTTATCAGAGCTTGAGGTTTATTCTTGCTTTCCCCCAGTAACTGTATTTCCTTGGTTGGATTATTAATCTAATATTGTAGGTAAATTTTATAACCTAGTCTTATTAGAGTGTAATGCAGCTTTCAGACAGGTATCAATACTACTCCGCCTATAGAAGACTGGTGAGTGGGGTGACAAGGTCAGTAGGCCTCCATTTTGAGGGTGAATACCCACTCCGGTGCAGCTGCCACTATGGGGTCCTCTTGGGAGCTTGATTGGTGTGCATGTGTAATTACCTCTCTGCCTGTTGGGCCAGTCACACCTGAATTCATCTTGCCCCTCCTGAGGGAGGCCAGGTGGCAGTAATGTCATTGCACTGTCAGGGGTAGGCCACTTTAGACTAGCTGGGGATCCCTGACATCTCCCACCTGTCATGGGTCCATCCCTCCCTAGCCGCCCACACTCACTCATTAAATAGCACTAGCTGACTCTGGGGCTGGGTTTTAGGTAGTTTGTGCCACTGCCATTGCCTGTAGAGTGAAGGGACCACTTCTAGGGTTTCCATGCCTGGTAAATCCCTTGCATCGCTGATGAAATTGCCAATAATGCTGCTTTTTGTGATGGTGCTTTTTGTAATGGGAATTCCTGTCCAATTGGAAGTCGACTGAGACAGGCTGATTTCACATAGGCAACTAGAAAGCAACAGCTGCTGGCTACTATGGGTTTGGACTGGATTTGAATTGGTGACATAAGTAAGATGCACTACACCCCATTAATAATCCTCTCAGTCATTAAGTCCCCCAGACTAACCACATTTTATGAGATGAATTATTTGAATGAACTCTATGTCATTAACAAAAGTCATTGTGGTGGTATAAACATACACTTTCACGTCATTTGCAGTGCTGGTGTAGTGATGGTCCCAGGATAGTAGAGACACAAAAAAGTGGGTGAGATAATATCTTTTATTAGATGAACTTCAGGTCTCCTTCACCAACAGGAGTTGGTCCAATAAAAGATTTTACCTGACCCACTTCCATATCAGCTATTTAAGATCATGTGAAGGTTTAAAAGCCCTCACAAACTTGAATCCCTTGAGCTGATAGTAGCCTGATTCTTTAATAGTTTTACATGTTTATCAGTTAATACTAATTTAATGAGCTGGGAATAATAGAGTTCTTGTCCCAAATCAGACATGAATATTTATTCAGATGCCCAGCCTTCCATGTCCATGTTTTACTTCCTTACCCCAATAATATTGGGGTGCCTTTAGCATATAGGTTAACATATTAATGCCTTTTAGTTCATTACCATATACTTCAACTATTGCTAAAGCAAGTTTGTGGTTAAACATCTGCCAATGATTTTATCTTAAAATATCCAAGCCTAGTATCAGCTCAATATTCCTGTGGTTGCCTGGTATCATTATGTACCAACAACCTTCTTAACCAAAATCTAGGGTAAGTGTCAAGCCATTTTGTCTATGGTAAGTGTCATAGACCTAAGCTTCACTTATACTAACCTCCTTAAGCCAGTGTCTTACAAGATAGGCCTGTAGGTTCTTTGCATTATTACTAAGTAAAATAAAATGCCAAGCAAGCTCTATGAGGTGTCAAGTAATCTGATTTGGGTGCTGGCTTCCATTTCTGTTCAACTTCATTTTACAGCATTTCAGCCACTCATCTAATCTCTTCTACATTCTGAAAACCATATTGAAAGGGGTTTGACCTGACTCCTCCTGAAAACCTTTCCTGCTACCTGTTGGGAAAACAATTACTCATCTCAAATTGAAATCCAATTCATAATAGTTAATCTGTTCAAAAGAGCTTGCTTTGCAAAACATGCACTTTCCTTTCACTTACTTATGAACATGTCTACACTCATTTTGTCCCTATTCCTACTCCCCTTCATATTTTTTAAACATTAAAAATAATGTTTACTTCCATATGTCAAGCAATAACTATATTTTATAACACAAGAACACATAGTTCTGGTCTTATTCCAGAAAAGACATATAGGAGTTGAATTAATTTACAGCTGGCAAGCATGCTGATAAAACAGCCCTACAAAAGTCAAATACTAAGTGGAATTTTAGGCTGTCAAGTAATGATCACTTAATAGCAGAGCTAGTTTTTTTAAATGGAAGAAAAAATTATATACATTTTTTATACCGATTAGAGCTGTCAAAATTTGAGGAAAACTATCTGGCAAGCAATATTTTTCATTAAAAAAGTGGGTGACATGAATTGTTCTTTAACTCGCTTTTATCCTTTGAGAGGTATTCAGATTGTTTTTTCCTCTTCCAAAAGTATTTCTGTTGAAGGGTTTCTCTCTTTTCTCTTGCCATATATTCCTAATTCTCCAGACTTTGGGCCTGACTCTGAACTCACTTTGCCCTGGATTAACTCCACTGGAGTCAATAGAATGACACTGGAGAAAAAGTGGCTTGGTATCAGAATCAGCCTCTATTAACTCTATGAAAGATATGCCCTCATTCAAACAGAAGTTATAGGTGGGGTGCAGAAGTTACTGGGTGAGGTTCTATGGCTTGTGTTATGTAGATGTTCAGACTGGGTGATTGTAATGGTCTTTTGGCCTTAAAATCTACTAAACTGATCTCATGCTGATAGGAATCATTGGCATCAGAGTGATGCTAGTATACCATGGGTATAAGTGAGCCCAGGATCAGGTCTTGCTATTCTCCTTCCTGCCCCTTCCACTCAGCTAACTCTATTTCCTACACATGCCTCCTAACAACCTAGCCACTACTGATGCAAAAGCCTTCTCCACTACTCTTCTTGCCACCTGCAACATGCTTCTTTTATTTCCTGCTTCACTGATTCTCCCTCTCATTTCAAAACTCAGCGGGAAACATTTTGTCTCCCTTGCTTATACAGAACCTATTAATTTTCTTCTGATATTATTTAACAGTGTAATTATATTATTTACAGTCACTCTGTAAAGATCTTGCGTACAATGGCTTCAGCCTACAGTTCTGTGGATGTGAGTCTGAATATTTAAAGTAATAGAAATTAGCACAGTTAGTACTCAATATTCTGTTAGGGCAGATCCAGGACAGATTAAGATTAAAGTCCTTTGTTTAAAGCTTATTGCAGCATGTAGAATCATGGAACCAGAGATGGAAAAGACGTCTTTGGGTATCTAGTCCCATCCTCCTTCCCATGCGAGACTGTCTACTGCATTTTTTCTTTAACAGTCCCATTGTAATGGTTTAAACAATGGAGGTTTTACCACTTTCATTTGGAAAGGATTCCCTAATTTAGTATTGTAGACAGAAAGGTTATTTCAGTTTTAGGGGGTGGATAGGAGCCATATACCCAGTAGTGCAGATGCCCTGTACCAAACTTTTGATACTATAATTGCCTACAGGGAGAAGAGATTTCCTGCTTCACTGATGTGACAAAGTTAATTAAATTCAGATTTATTTTTTCCATTTGGGATTAAAAGATAGGTTTGGATTAAAAAAAAAAAAGACGTGAAAATCATGCAAACAGCAAAACTTTTGGCATGAAAGATGCAGTGTATAGCATTGTTCCATAGAATATTTTCTCTTGATTAACAGATCTTCCTTTGGCTCCAGTTTTTATATTATTTGAGCTAGAAAACTGAAATTAAGTTCTCTCCTCTCTGTCTAATGTTTTACATTTTTGGTGTACTTTAATGTAAAATGTTAATAAATAACCAAGCAAGCCTTTTCTCTGCTTTTTATGGTGCAATGAAGGAGGAGACTAGTGGAAGGGACACAAATGTTCACACTTCCTGCATTTTGCTTGCTAAATGTTCCCTGCACCACAAATCTTTAATGTGGATGACCTGGATGTTAATAAATGAATTAAAACTGATTTCACGCTACAGCTGAATGTTGTGATAAAAAGGAAAGATGCCCCTCCCTTTTTTTTTTGTAACAAATTTAATACTAAAATCAGATGGCACCTCATATGCACGTTCAGTAACCACTAAATAGTAATGTTTCTTGCACTTATTTGGAGAGAAGCAAGGGCTAGTGGTCCGAGCACAGGACTCAGTGTTAAGAACCTGCAAATTTGTATTCTGACTGGCACCAACTTCTTATGTGAGCTTGGGCAAATCCCCTTCACCTCTATGATTCATCTTCCACTCAGTAAAATGGCATAAAAATATTCACAGAAAACATTGCAGAGTTTTTGGAAGGGCCAATTAGCTAAAAGCACAAAATTAGGATCTGATCTCATGGGCTCTGCATAAATGGAATGCCCATTGATCTTCAGAGAGAGCTCTGTTAATTGTGTCTGATTCAATGGGAGTCTTTTCACTGAAGTCAATGGGCGTTCTGTACATGGAGCACATATGGGACAGGTGCCTTAGTGTGAAGGGCTGTACAAACGTGAAAAGGATTATTCTCACATTTCCGATTGTATTGTATAAAAGAAATGTAGAGAATAATGTAAAGTTATTTATAACATTATATTTGTTGAATCCTGCAACAGAATCAGTATACAAAACAGAGGCCAAGATTCCCAGCTACAGCCATAGAGCACCCAGGGGCTTTTGGCTCTCCCTCTTAATCCTAGGGCTGGCTGTGTGGTGGCCCGCTATCCATCCTAAATTAGAGCAACCTCAGGGCTGCTCCAAACTATAGGACCCAAAAATTGGGCCTGAAGCATTTATGAGCAGTAATAATAGGCATCTCTGATTTAAAAAATCCCCAAAAATGTTAACCTTCAACATAAGTAATTAATTCTGCAGTATAAAGCAGCTCAGAAAAGAACATAACATGTTTTAAGCAATACAATTCAGACAGATATAGGAAAATGAAAACAGTGAGTCACATGTTGTTCTTGATTACCTCCATAGTAGCAGTTTAAGATGTCAATGTCCATGTTTTCTGCTGGCTGGGGCAAAGTAAGGATGCCCTGCAAGGCACTGGTACATTTTACAGGGATGTTTGATTATGAAGGAGCAAGTCAGCTAAATGCTCAGGATTTCTTCTACAGTTTGGAAGCCAAATTCATTGGTAGTTTCTGGCACTCTGGTGATGCAAAGGAGCCATAAACTTGGCTTAGTGCACTGAAGACAGGTTTATAAGTGTTTTGCATCATCTAAGAGGCACAAAGCAGCCTGAGCATACTGATAACTTTGGCCCAGCGAATCATTCAGACAGGTTCTAGTTATCAATATTTTCCCATTTCTAAACAAAACTTAGCCAAACCATGTAAAGATTTAGTTACTCTGGGTAAAAAAAAATTGCTGTTCAGATAACCAGCACAAGTCCTATGAACCACTCGCATCTCACTTAACCTGAGGCTTAAGACAGACAGAAATGACACCTAGCTCTTGTTAGCTATCCACATAGGGGTGAATTTCATCCTGTAGGATTAAAGGGAACATGACACAGATATATGGCAACAGTATACAAGAAAATGGACTCTTCTATAAGTTTCAGTCACTGAACTCATTTAAATGTAGTCACAAAAAGTAGTTAGAATCAAAATACAATTCCAACATGCATCATTAAAATGACTTACACTGGCACAGTGGTTTATGTTAATTACTTATTGAATATTAACTCAAGAGACAATAACAGCATTTTGGTGGTCAGCATTCGATTAAAAAAGTCAATTATACTCAATTGATTTTTCTGATTAAATCATAAATCTGCGTTACTTTCCCTGCAAACTGTCTGACAATATAGCCTACAATATTTCTTAATAATTGTTAATAGAAATTACTATACTTCAGTAAGAAGATTGAGGTTATCAGACTCACTTTTCTTTGAGTGAATAAAAGAATTAATTATTTTCAGAACTGTACAAAGGACTTACAAGACCTTTGTTTATATAAGTGAAGCACAAAGTATAGTCTAAACACAGCAAATACTTACCCTTGTTTAACTTTCCTTCTGTTTCTTATGCACAATTGTGTTTGCAGGTTTGGAGTGTTATTTTCTTTAATTGGCCTATTGAGTATTCTTAACAAGTCTCGAGGAAACAGTTTCATAATGTATTACTGAGTTTCCTAGTATAGAGCAATTTTCCTCTCAGAGAAAAGTTTTTCATTACAAAAGGGAGGTCTAACTAAATATAATCCTGTTTTCAGAATTCATTACTTTCCCAAGAAAGCATTTTATTAGGAGTTTTATTCAGTTACATATATTGAATAGGATTTCAGAAACAGTTGTGTTTGTTTTCTGGAGCATGTTTAATGTGAGCCTAACCATTGAACACAACTGCTTCATTACCATCCTCGGCAATGGGCTTGAATAGATTAACATTCATTTCCACATCCCACAGAAGATTTTCAGAAAAAATGAGCATTGCATTAAATACCCCATTTTATGTGAGGAGAAGAAGTTATAGCCAATTAAGCATGCTAGCTTTCTGTTCCGAGTGATATCAGAAAGTTGAGAAAATGGGAGAGAGCATTGCCTCTTACCTATTCCCTTAAGTAACTTGCCATTCCTCTGTTTTGTTTTTCTGTGAGTAACCCAGAAGGAACTTAATGTTTTTAAATTAAATTTATAATCCCCTAATTAATTCTGTAAAAGAATCACTAATGAATGTAAAGGGGAAGTTTTTGAAGTCTCTTGAGAGAAAGTTCAAATATTAACAATTAACTCACAAGTGAAGATTTCTCTTCGATTTAAGCCAGGGATGCTGATAGCTTTCCTTTCTTTATCAAGAATAGACAAATGCAAGTAAACAAAATGGGGGGAGCAGAATAACACCACATAGGACCATAACATATGCTTTTAGAAAGTATTCTTTCTAAATAGAAATGAGAGCAACCATAAAATGTTAGCCAGTACTCAGGCAGTTGATGACTAGATTTTAATGTGACCACTGAGGCTTTATACAAGAAAGAGGGCAGATTCTTGACAAGGTTAGGTAAGAAGGCCACATCACCAAATGGTATAATGGAGCTATGTTGATTTGCACTAATTTAGGATCTGGCCTAAGGATCTAGAGAGGAGCTAATCTCAATCCTCATTCTCTCTGCCAGGAATGCCTTTCTTAACTCAGCCTGTGTTCTTAAACCAAAATGTGAACTGGGGAGAGGGCCTTTGCCAGCAGGGCCGGCTCTAGGCACCAGCCCTCGAAGCATGTGCTTGGGGCAGCACTTTCTAAGCGGCGGCAACCCCCTCCTTTTTTTGTTGTTGTTGCTTGGAGTGGAAAAAGCCACTCGCCCCGTCAGTGCACGAGCCAGGATCCGCGCTCCCTGCCCAGCCACTCGGGCGGGGAAACGCTGTGCTGCCCTGGGGAGACTCAGAGCAGCAGTGGCAGCAGGATCCCTCCCGCCTCCTTGCATCCCAGGCCCTGCTTCCCTGGCTCCTCTCACACTCTGGGAGCCCTTCTCACCACCGCCGCAGCCGGTGGTTGGCTCCAGGGCCTGGGCTGCGGCAGCGAGAGGGGCTCCCGGAGCATGTGAGGAGCTGGGGAGGGAGGGGGAGCCGAGCCCGGGCTGTGGCGATGAGAGGGGCTCCTTGAGTGTGTGAGGAACCAGGGAGGGAGGGAAGCGGGGCCTGGGATGCAGGGAGGCATCCTGCTGCTGCTCTGAGTCTCCCCAAGGCAGCGCGGCGCTTCCCCGCCCGAGTGGGCTGTTCAGGGCGCCACTGGGCTGGGCAGGGGGCGCGTATCCCGGCTTGTGCGCTGACAGAGCGAGGGAGAGAAGCGGGGTCCCCTGAAGCCGAGCCCGGGCTGCGACGGCGAGAGGGACTCCTGGAGTGTGAGAGCAGGTGAGCGGCCGGCTGGGCTTGTCGGACCTGAGCAGGTAGCCCCTCAGCCGGAGATCCTCGCCTTCCGGCCCACCGGGGCTGGGCCAGGGCACTGTGAGGCTGAAGAGCAGCAGGTCCGAGGGGCTCTCCAGGTCCTCAGCTGCCAGCATGTCAGGTGTGAGGGCGGTGAGCACGAACTGATCCACCTCGGCCACCAGCAGTGCCAAGAAGCTCCAGGAGGGGGCTATGTTCTCTGTGCCGCTGCACTGCCACCTGTAAGTACTCCTGCTCCATGCTGCCCAGCAGCTCCACTCACATGGGGATGGAGTCGTGGCTGCGCCAGAGCTCAGCTGCCATGTGCTGGGGGTGGGGAGCCTAGTGCTGGGGCGGCTGGGGTGTGTGTGGGGGGAGAGGGCCCAGTGCTGGGTTGGCAGGGAAGGCGGGGGGGAGCCCAGGGCTGGGGGGGGGGGGCAGCCAAAAATGTTTTTGCTTGGGGCAGCAAAAAACCTAGAGCTGGCCCTGTTTGCTAGGTAAAATTAAAGTGTAAATCAGCATTGTTCCATTGATTTTAATAGTGCTACCTCATTTACACCAGCTGAGGGTCTGCCTCAAAAACTCAGAAGTAATTTTTCCACTGCTTCAAGAACAACCCAGAGAATAAAATAAGACAACCAGCAGCCTAGGACTTATGGTTTGCCAAATCCTGATGGAACTTGAACCTCGACACTTCAAGTTCTGGTTTGATTCCTGAACCAATTATTTTTGTGGAGGTGGGGCATAGTCTTGGTTAAAAGATTTCTCCCATCTGTGAAGTCAGCTTAGTTGGGGTAGGGAGCACCCTGACTGGCCCATTTGGAGCTTCCTTCCTTACTGTTTGCCCTCTGGCAAATCTGTTTTTCCTCCCCTAAGTAAATCCCTGCTAATAAGAACAATTTTGAAAACATTATAGAGAAAGATCTGAGGCAGAATACAGTCTGCTTGTTGGCACATCTGTACATAGGAAACACCCTTGGAAGCAAATGTGTTCCAGTGAGCAGGAGCTGGCTGTTCTATTCCTGGCTCTGCCAGTTATTCACTGTGTGACCTTGCCATTTAAACACTCAGTGTCTTAGTTTCCACATCTACAAAAAAACATGTGGGTGATTAAACTTATCTGCATTGTGGTGCACTAAGCTATAGGTATGAAAGACTGCTGACACCTGTGGGATCATCCACACACTTCTTCTTACAAAGAAAGTGTGTATTTGTACACAAGATCTTAGCTCAAAGAGCCTAGTATTACAGCTCTATTAAATCCAATGGGAAAGGCTAAGAAGGTAGATTTTAGTTTTCAGAATATTTTCTTCACAAATGTACTGTAAAATATAAATTGATTGTTTTCTTATTTTCTTGGCTGAGACTACCTTATCCCAGATAGCCCATGATTTGGTTGAATAACCTCCTCTGTAAAAGCTGAGGCCTTCTTAGAATCCAATTAAAATGAAAATATTCAACATTTATGTAAGGGGACTGTTATCCCCTTACTATCATTCAGTGGGGGTGTTTCGGTTAGCTAGCTCCCAGTACCAAAAGGGGAAGGGTCGATGGGAAATCAGGATCCTGAGACTGACGGTCCCCAGGGGCAATGGGGAGAGGCCAATGCTCCAGATCAGCCTGATTGACAGGGCAGGCAGGCTAATCATGGAGTCAGAAGGCCAGGGGAGTCCCGTTCTTCGTGTGAGCTGGAATTGCCTGGGTGAGACGGAGTGGGGCCGAGCTAAGGAGAGAGCAGGGGCCCAAGCTGAGCTGCTGGGAGCAGAGCTGTAGCCCCAAAGCCAGAGCACAGCCCAGAGAGAGCAGACCTGTCCTGGGAGTAGGGCTGCAGCAGCCAGAGCCAGAAGGGTTGGAAACAGGAGGGAGCACGGGCTATAATGGCAGAGAGGAAGGAGGGTCAGGGCAAAGCTGGGAGGCAAGATCAAACCAGTATCTTAGATGCCTGTATACAAATGCAAGAAGTATAGGTAATAAGCAGGAAGAACTGGAAGTGCTAATAAATAAATACAACTACGACATTATTGGCATTACTGAAACTTGGTGGGATAATACACATGACTGGAATGTTGGTGTGGATGGGTATAGTTTGCTCAGGAAAGATAGACAGGGGAAAAAGGGAGGAGGTGTTGCCTTATATATTAAAAATGTACACACTTGGACTGAGGTGGAGATGGACATAGGAGACGGAAGTGTGGAGAGTCTCTGGGTTAGGCTAAAAGGGGTAAAAAACACAGGTGATGTCATGCTGGGAGTCTACTACAGGCCACCTAATCAGGTGGAAGAGGTGGATGAGGCTTTTTTCAAACAACTAACAAAATCATCCAAAGCCCAAGATTTGGTGGTGATGGGGGACTTCAACTATCCAGATATATGTTGGGAAAATAACACCGCAGGGCACAGACTATCCAATAAGCTCCTGGACTGCATTGCAGACAACTTTTTATTTCAGAAAGTTGAAAAAGCTACTAGGGGGGAAGCTGTTCTAGACTTGATTTTAACAAATAGGGAGGAACTTGTTGAGAATTTGAAAGTAGAAGGAAGCTTGGGTGAAAGTGATCATGAAATCATAGAATTTGCAATTCTAAGGAAGGATAGAAGGGAGTACAGCAGAATAGAGACAATGGATTTCAGGAAGGCGGATTTTGGTAAGCTCAGAGAGCTGATAGGTAAGGTCCCATGGGAATTAAGACTGAGGGGAAAAACAACTGAGGAAAGTTGGCAGTTTTTCAAAGGGACACTATTAAGGGCCCAAAAGCCAGTTATTCCGATGGTTAGGAAAGATAGAAAATGTGGCAAAAGACCACCTTGGCTTACCCTTGAGATCTTGCGTGACCTACAAAATAAAAAGGCGTCATATGAAAAATGGAAACTAGGTCAGATCACGAAGGACGAATATAGGCAAATAACACAGGAATGCAGAGGCAAGATTAGAAAAGCAAAGGCACAAAATGAACTCAAACTAGCTATGGGAATAAAGGGAAACAAGAAGACTTTTTATCAATACATTAGAAGCAAGAGGAAGACTAAGGACAGGGTAGGCCCACTGCTCAATGAGGAGGGGGAAACAGTAACGGGAGACTTGGAAATGGCAGAGATGCTTAATGACTTCTTTGTTTCGGTCTTCACTGAGAAATCTGAAGGAATGTCTAGTATAGTGAATGCTTACGGGAAGAGGGTAGGTTTAGAAGAGAAAATAAGAAAAGAGCAAGTAAAAAATCACTTAGAAAAGTTAGATGCCTGCAAGTCACCAGGGCCTGATGAAATGCATCCTAGAATACTCAAGGAGTTAATAGAAGAGGTATCAGAGCCTCTAGCTATTATCTTTGGGAAATCATTGGAGACGGGGGAGATTCCAGAAGACTGGAAGGGGGCAAATATAGTGCCCATCTATAAAAAGGGAAATAAAAACAACCCAGGAAACTACAGACCAGTTAGTTTAACTTCTGTGCCAGGGAAGATAATGGAGCAGGTAATCAAAGAAATCATCTGCAAACACTTGGAAGGTGGTAAGGTGATAGGGAATAGCCATCATGGATTTGTAAAGAACAAATCGTGTCAAACTAATCTGATAGCGTTCTTTGATAGGATAACGAGCCTTGTGGATAAGGGAGAAGCGGTGGATGTGATATACCTAGACTTTAGTAATGCATTTGATACAGTCTCGCATGATATTCTTATAGATAAACTAGGAAAGTACAATTTAGATGGGGCTACTATAAGGTGGGTGCATAACTGGCTGGATAACCGTACTCAGAGAGTAGTTGTTAATGGCTCCCAATCCTGCTGGTAAGGTATAACAAGTGGGGTTCCGCAGGGGTCTGTTTTGGGACCGGCTCTGTTCAATATCTTCATCAACGATTTAGATGTTGGCATAGAAAGTACGCTTATTAAGTTTGCGGACGATACCAAACTGGGAGGGATTGCAACTGCTTTGGAGGACAGGGTCAAAATTCAAAATGATCTGGACAAATTGGAGAAATGGTCTGAGGTAAACAGGATGAAGTTCAATAAAGATAAATGCAAAGTGCTCCACCTAGGAAGGAACAATCAGTTTCACACATACAGAATGGGAAGAGACTGTCTAGGAAGGAGTATGGCAGAAGGAGATCTAGGGGTCATAGTAGACCACAAGCTTAATATGAGTCAACAGTGTGATACTGTTGCAAAAAAATCAAACATGATTCTGGGATGCATTAACAGGTGTGTTGTAAACAAGACACGAGAAGTCATTCTTCCGCTTTACTCTGCGCTGGTTAGGCCTCAACTGGAGTATTGTGTCCAGTTCTGGGCACCGCATTTCAAGAAAGATGTGGAGAAATTGGAGAGGGTCCAGAGAAGAGCAACAAGAATGATTAAAGGTCTTGAGAACATGACCTATGAAGGAAGGCTGAAGGAATTGGGTTTGTTTGGTTTGGAAAAGAGAAGACTGAGAGGGGACATGATAGCAGTTTTCAGGTATCTAAAAGGGTGTCATCAGGAGGAGGGAGAAAACTTGTTCACCTTAGCCTCCAATGATAGAACAAGAAGCAATGGGCTTAAACTGCAGCAAGGGAGATTTAGGTTGGACATTAGGAAAAAATTCCTAACTGTCAGGGTAGTTAAACACTGGAATAGATTGCCTAGGGAAGTTGTGGAATCTCCATCTCTGCAGATATTTAAGAGTAGGTTAGATAAATGTCTATTAGGGATGGTCTAGAAAGTATGCAAATCTTAGGAGACAACGTGACCCTATGGAATTTCTAGCCCACTTTTGCAAGCTCAAGTTCAGCTGGAATAAGGTTCATATAAACATATGAACTTAAGGGTACTTTTTCTGAAACTTTCTTGCTGTTGCTCTTAACATACTGAGAACTGAACAGTTCTCCTCCTCCAGGCATTCCAACTGTGAACATTGTGACCTGTCGGTCTCTGGTTCTCCTCAACTTCACAGACATTCTGAAATTGTGATTATACTCAGAAAGCTGGCTCTGTATGTCAGTGAAGTAGGCAGATGCTATTCAGAGCACATACAGGAAGCAGATCAGTTGTGTAAGAACATTCCAATTTTACAGATACTTTTCTGACTTTAGTGACTGTAACGCATTCACTAGTGTTCAGAAAAGCTCTGTTGCAGTTTCTTTTTTTACTTAGATTTCTAGAATTAGTTTAGGGCTTGTGAAAGGAGCTGGATCTGACAGCCCTACGGTGGAAGTCCCTTTAAATTGACAACTCACATGGAAAATGGATATGACCAGCGAGAGCTCCTCCACATCACCCAATCAATGTACCTCTATCATGGCATGGGCAGATTACCACTGGAGGTTGAAGAGTAGTTCAGTCTCAGCCCACCCTTTTATTAACCCTGGCTATTAACATCAACAAAGATTAGTAGATTCATAGAGTTTAAAGACAGAAAGGACCTTTAGAATTTGTAATGACACTGACCTGGGATGGGTTGTGAGCACTTTGGAGGATAGCATTAGAATTCAGGACTAACTTGATAATTTGGAGAATTGGTCTGAAATCAAGATGAAATTCACTAAAGACAAGCACAGTACTTTGTACTTAGGGGGGAAAAAAATCAAATGCACAGTCCAAAATGAAGAATAACTGACTACATAGTAGTACTGCAGAAAAGAGTCTGGGGGTTATAGTGGATCATATAGCAATTGAGTCCACAATGTGATGCAACTACAAAAAAGATGAATCTTTCTGAGGTGTATTAACAGGAGCAAGCATTGGTAAGGCCTCAGCTGGAGTGCTGTGTCTACATTTTAAGAAAGAAGTGGGCAAACTGCAGAGAGTTCAGAGGAGAGCCACAAATATGATAAAAGGTTTAGAAAACCTGACATATGAGCAAAGGTTAAAAAAAACTGGGCATGTTTACTTTTGAGAAAAGAAGACTGAGAAGGGACCTGGCAAGTTTTCAGACATGTTAGGGCTGTTAATACAGGATGATGATCAACTGTTCTCCATGTTCACCAAGGGTAGAACAAGTAGAAATGGTCTTAATCTGCAGCAAAAAAGAGATTTGTTAGATATTAGGAAAGTCTTTTGAATTAAAAAGGATGGCTAAGTACTGGAGAACATTACCAAGGAAGATTGCAGAATCCCTATCAGAGGTTTTTAAGAGCAGGTTAGACAAACACTTGTCAGGGATGATCTAGGTTTACTTGGCCTTGTCTCAGCATTGGTCTGGGAGGCAGGACTTGGTGACCTCTGGAGCTCCCTTCTAGCCCTACATTTCTGTGATCATCTAGTCCAGAGGTTGGCAACCTTTCAGAAGTGGTGTGCCGAGTCTTCATTTATTCACTCTAAGTTAAGGTTTCGTGTGCCAGTAATACATTTTAATGTTTTTAGACGGACTCTTTCTAGAAGTCTATAATATATAACTAAACTATTGTTGTATGTAAAGTAAACAAAGTTTTAAAAATGTTCAAGAAGCTTCATTTAAAATTAAATTAAAATGCAGAGCCCCCTAGACCGGTGGCCAGGACCCAGGCAGTGTGAGTGCCACTGAAAATCAGCTTGTGTGCCGCCTTTGGCACACGTGCCATAGGTTGCCTACCCCTGATCTAGTATGATGATCTGTATATCACAGCCCATTAAATTTCCAGCCAGTTACCTCTGTATTGAGCCCAACAACTTGTATTTGACAAATGCATCTTCCAGAAAGTTATCCATTCATGATAAAGACATCAAAAGAAGGAGAATCTACCACTTCCCTTCATAGCTTGTTCCAATGGTTAGTCAAAGATGCCAATTGTTAACAAATGTGATGGGTGTTTCTGTAAAATGGACACCTGCCTAGGAACTGGACTGAAAACTACCAACAAGCTTTGCTTAGGCCAATAAACACGTGCAAGATAGCAATGATTTTCACTTGCTGCTGAGATGGGGTGGATTCAGACTGTTAACCTAGAAATTACAAATCCTGGAGTTTACCACAAAACCACTCAGAGCCATCTCTACTGTATTTTACCCAGACTAAATAACACCACAGATGAAGAAAAGACTTCTTTCCACCATGACAAATATTTCACTCATCTCTAGATTGGTCTCTGTCTGAACAGATGGGCAAATAAGACTCCTCATCAATGAGAAACAAAGTGACACTCATTTCAGAGAAAAAATAATCAATCTGTGCAATGCTTGATGTCAGGAAGCGAGATATACAATATTGGTGTCTGAGTAAGTACAGAGAAAAAAGCCATGAACATTGGACAATGCAGTATGGAGGCAAGAATTAAAGGAAAGAAGATGAATATTGTTAAATAATTCTACTATCTAGGAAGTATATTCTTCAAAGGAAAGTAATCTAGGTAGATATTCTAATTTATTGTAGAATTTCTATCAATTCTAGATCTTAGCCAGCACACATATAGGAGAAACATGGGGCCAGGTTGTCTGTCCCAATCACCTTACTTCGGGTGAGATGCCATCAGGGATCCACTTCTACCTGTCCCAACACATCTCCGCTGATATGCCCCCTGTGTAAGGGGTGCAGGAGTTGGCTTTCTTATAAATATCATATTAATATGAACCCCATTACCATAGTATCTGAGAATCTCACAGTCTTCAATGTATTTATTCTCACAACACCCCTGTGAGGTACAGAAGTACTGTATAGGTGAGAAACTATAGAAACATTTTATAGGTGAGAAACTAAAGCACAGTGAGACTAAGTGACTTACCCACAGTCACACAGGTCTCCTGAGTTCCATGCAAGAGTCATGTCTGCTGGGGTCTTATTCCCTCACACTTGGGCTATCCTCAAAAGGGGCTTAGAGTAGCTTTCCAGTCTCTGTCCACCTGAAATTTTCAGAATTGTGCACAAGGAGTCGGCAGGGCTGTGAATATGGCCCATAGTCTCACATAATATAATTGAAACACTCTTAGCATAAGAATCTAAAATGGCAAAGTAATTCGTGGAGGAATACTGAGCTGGCAAGAGACTGTGGTGAAAGATTTCAAGGTGATCAAGAACAACTGGAATAGCAACCAACAGATAGCTTATGGTCACATTTGCTGAGCAGCCAGGCATGATTTAAAGCTCAAGTACTAATGGTAAGTTATTTTTTAAGTTTCAATGTAATAGCTGATGTATGCATCTGATTATGACATACAGTAATAGAAGCAGGATTATTAGACGGGCAAAACAACTTGTCAGAGATGTCCCCTGGGGCAATATTTACTTAGCAGGCATCTCTTTTTTGTAATTAAGATTTAAGATTTCTAATTACACACTTCAAGTTTGCAAAAATAATAAAGGGGGCAATCCAGCACCATGTCTCCAGCCAACTTCAGCTTTATACAGAGACACAAGCTATTGTCCACAAAGACAAAACATTCCCCGTTCCCATTTATACGTTGATAAAGATGATGTAGAATGGGGACAAGGTGAAACAAGGCACATACCAATCAAAGCACAAAGACCAAGGTGTAAAACCTATGTCACAGGAGGTTACAAGATCATCATTCATCATCTAAAGAGAGATACTGAAAATGCTTCTGAGTTACCTCATGCAGGAAGCTTTCAGACCCAGGCTTCAGTTAAACAAAATACGGAGTTTCAAATGGATCAGAGCTATTCTCTCCAAAGATTACAAGAAGGATTGGGTGTTGAATCCATTTAAGATTAATTGAATGGTTGCTGTCAGGGTTGTTTGAGATCATAGGCAGTCAGCTGGTGCACTGCTGCTTAGTACACTGATCTGAGATCTTTCACTGCTTCCTTGTGCTCCCCCCCCCGCTGATTGTGGCATTCACTTTGACTTGTACTTAGACTGTAAGCTCTTCAGGGCAGGAATTGTCATTGCATTATATAAGCACCGAGCTTAGCACAATGGAGCCTCTGGGCACTAGGCCAATAAAAATATTCAATAATTATGAAGGGGCTGAGAATGTCAAATATTTCTCAGTCCTCACTATCGGCAGTAATGTAATCTCAGTCCTCCCCCATGATTCTGGGAGATCCTGCCTATTCCTGGCTACCCTGTCTTGCAAAGCCTTACCCTGCTAACCTGAGCAGGAGCAAGCTTTGTTTACCGGGAACCGGTTCATGATTGGTCTTTGGCAGGGATGGAAGTGCCTTTTGCAGAGAAACAACACTACTATGAACAATCTTATGTTGACTTTGCCTGCAATGTTTTGCACAATATTTGTGAAAGCAAAAGGGACATGTTCCATAGGGACTGGATGGTAGCTATCATGTTCAGAGGTGAAATATTGGCCTTCTGCAGGGCCAGGATTTCACCTCAGGGCTCTATAGCTGCTGCCCAAAGCACGTATGCTAATATCAGTCAGGATGTCCTCTGCCAGCAATTTACAAAGTGAGGCAACAGAAAGTGTCAGTGCTCAGAACAGTGAAACCAGGTACCTATGTGCTGGGTAATAGTGATCTAGTCACATGTGAGTGATGGAGTCTTGTAATGGGAATCTCTTTTGAATGCTGGCAAATTGTAACTAGAACATGAAATCACCTTGCACCTTAACTGATGTTTTAAAAAATTGAGTTTTGTTTAATCCATAAAAAATAACCTCATAACAGACACATAACTCAAAAATAATAGTAGTGCTGCAACATAGCAGATAAGCATTAAAGTTGACCCATTGTACTGCACTTTAATGTTCAGGGCCAAACATCACATAGGGGGAGAGAGGAAAGATGGATTGCTAGGGTAGAAATACATATGGGAGTAGTGGGGACTGTTTGTGATTAGGGCTTCCAGTGCTATCTGGCTGGAAGCTACTCTTTCTGCCTGAACCCCCAGCTTGGCAAGGAAGGAAGAAAATGCAGTGACATCACAGATGGGAACAGGTCTTCATTACACTCTCTAAATTCTTAACAGATATGCACTGAAAATTGATGAGAAATGATTTTTCAATCATTTAAAATCTTTAATTTTATTCTTCCCCCATCAATCAGCCAAAGACTATGCTATGTCCATACCAGTTTCAAGTGACTTTCAAGCCTCACCTATTTGTAATGCATCCCTATTCAAAAAAAGCACTGGGTCACAGAGACCCAAGTGGCTTTATAAACAACATCTGTTCCAGTTCAGATATATAAAACAAATGGAATGTATTAGCCGTCCACCACCATGGCAAAGGATAAACAAACAAAAAATACCCCACAACTAAGTCTTCTATAAACTGCTGCATAACCAACATAACAATCTTAGTTTACAGTTATATTGCTTACACTCACTAATCACCTCTGAACTAGGGCTTCCCAGACTAGCCTTAGTGCTCCTAAGGTTTCTGGTTTTTGTTTTTTTAATCCTCCTTCCCATGCCTCAGTTTCCCATTTGCTCACCTGTGAGGCACATGCCTCCAGGCCAGCAGGATTTAGCAAATCTGATTCTTCCAGTCATTAGTATACTGACAACCATCAAGATTAGTCTTTTACAAAGGGATGTGTGTGTGGCAGGGGGTGAGCTGGGGGATTGGTTATCCTTCCCCTAGTTTTGTGGGATGGATGAAACAGAGACAGAAGGTTGAAAAAACTCTCCCCCCTCCTTCTCCCCAAACTGAGTAAAACCAAAATAATATTGTACTGCCTTCATTTGCAGCATATTCACTTACATGCTCAGACTGCACCAAACAAGAAACCCAAAACAGGAAAGACAACTTAATCTCTAATGAGATGGGAAATCCAAATAGTTTCTTAAAGAGTCAGAGCACCCTATCACACCCTGCTATTTATTTTTAAAATTTGGAAAAGTTTATATAAATGGATGAAGGGATAAATATTTAAGCGGCTGTAAATCAGAGAGAAGCAACAGTGTGATTTACATAACAGCCTGGCATTGATAGATTTAAAGGTATTAAAATGATCCAGCCGGTCGGGATGAGAATGCATCCAATCTTAATCAAATTGGAATTTTTGAAGAGGAAGAGTCTCTCTATAAAATTTAAAAAATTTAAAAAATAAATCTACTGCTGGAAAATATCTCTAAATTAACTCTTACTCCATAGAGCGGTAAGAGACTTATCTCAACCCCTTTCAGACATGAAACTCCCCACATTTTCAGAAGTTAGAAGCTGATACCAACTGCATGGCTCAGTAATGTCTGGAAGAGCTCAGAGAAAAACAGCCAGTATGTTACAATAGATCCTTAAGGTTGCATGGTTAAATAATTAAATGCCAAAGTTATGGTTACGTCAGCAACTTTAAATCTCTTCCTTTTGCAGATGCATTATGCTACTCATTAGATATGTGATCAAATACATAATATTGTTTGGGAAATGGTAACAGCAAACAGTTTTTCTACATCATTAAACCAAGATGCCGAAAGCATTAAGTGTCAGCAGAACAAATCTATATCTATGTAATATGAAACTACATGAAAAACGAGGGTATGCGAGGATATTGGGGAAAATGAATGGGAAATTTTGTCATTAATATTTACAGATTCATGAGGAAAGAGTAGAGGAAATAAAGAAATTAAGTTTCAAATGCAGTTAACATACACCAGTAACTGACAACCACCACCTATATAGTTAGGGAAACAAAGATGAAACAGTTCCATTCCTGTCAGCTTTCTCCAGTGAAAGTGAGGCATATACAGACCTTTTCTCAGTGAAAAAAAATATAGAATCACAGAAGTATAGAACTGAAAGGACCTCAAGAGGTCATCTAGGCCAGTCCCCTGCACTCAAGGCAGGCAGGACTGCATAACAACTAGACCATTCCTGACAGGTGTTTGTCTAACCTGTTCTTAAAAACCTCCAATGAAAGAGATTCCACAACCTCCCTAGGCAATTGGTCCCATGCTTAAGAAGTTTTTCTTAATGTCCAACCTAATCTGCCCTTGCTACAATTTAAGCCCATTGCTTCTTGTCCTATTCTCAGAGGTTAAAGAGAACAATTTTTCATCCTTCTCCTTATAATAACCTTATATGTACTTGAAAAAGGTTAGATGTCCCCTCAGTCTTCTCTTTTCCAGAATAAACAAACCCATTTTTTCCACTCTTCCCTCATAGACCTTTAAGCATTTTGGTTGCTCTCTGGATTTTCTCCAGTTCGTCCACATATTTCCTGAAATGTTGCGCTCAGAACTGGACACAATACTCCCGATGAGACTTTATCAGGACAGAGATGAGTGGAAGAATTACTTCTCGTTTCTTGCTTACAGTATTCCTGCCAGTACATCCCAGAATGATATTCATTTTTTTTGCAACAGCGTTACATTGTTGACTCATAGTTAGCTTGTGATCCACAATAACCCCCAAATTCCTTTCCCTAGTAATCCTTCCTAGGCAGTTATTTCTCATTTTGTATGTCTGCTTCTGATTGTTGCTTGCTAAGTGGAGTACTTTGCATTTGTCCTTTGAATTTCATTCTCTTTACTTCAGACCATTTTTTCAGTTTGTTCAAATCATTTTGAATTGTAATCCTATCCTCCAAAGTATCTGCACCTCTCCCAGCTTGGTATCATCTGCAACAACTTTATAAGTGTACTCTCTGTGCCATTAGCTAAATCAGTGATGAAGATATTGAACAGAACCAGACCCAGCACCAATCCCCGCAGGATCCGACTCAATATTATCTTCCAGTTTGACTGTGAATCACTGGTAACTACTCTCTGGGAATGGTTTTCCAAGAGTTACGCACTCACCTTAGAGAAGCTCCCGATAGGCTATAGTTTCCTAATTTGTATATGAGGTCATGTGAGATAGTATCAAAAGCCTTTCTAAAGTCAAGATATACCACATCTACTGCTTCCCTGCTATCCACAAGACTTCTTGTTACTCTGTCAAAGAAAGCTATTACATTGGATTTATCAAGAACACATCACGTCAAACCATGTTGACTGTTATTTATGACTTTATTATATTCTAGGTGGTTGCAAATTGATTGCTTGATTATTTGCTCCATTATCATTCCACGTACTGAAGTTTAACTGACTGGTGTGTAGTTCCCCCTGTTGTCCTTATTACCTTTCTATAGATTGGCACTATATTTGCCTTCCTCCAGTCCTCTGGAATCTCTCCCATCTTTCAGGAACACTTCCTGTAAAAAAAGGACTACAATATTCTGGTATTTTACAGCAATCATATATGATACTGCAGTATTGCTGTTTTACATTGTAATGTTTTGTATCTGTACATATTGAAGAATACTATAGTACTTTTTAAAAAGAGTATAGTAGACCTACAGTGGAATCCTGGCCCCACTGAAGTCAATGGCAAAGCTCTCATTGGCTTCCATGGGGCCTGCATTTCATCCCTAGTTCACAAAGTTATACTGCTTCACCTTTTAACCTTCATTTTCTGTGTAATAAATGATATTTGAGCTGTATGCAGTTTGGACTGATCTGAAGTGATGTGAGTTAACTAAATGGTGCATATTCATCTGCTGCTGGTATTTGGATTACAATCTTTGTTGCTGCTTGTTAGGAGTTTCTGGAAGAAAGAAAATGCTAGGACAGATCAGCAGTGAGGAAGGCCACTTTCTCACCTACCTTCTGCTGCATTTTTGCCTGGCCTGTAGTGCCTGTTATAAAAACTAGTTTCAAAATTATATCCCTGCCATTAACAGAGATGAGCTCCCAGAGAGTAGGAAGCCACTTTATGATGTGCTCTTTGGCAATGAAGTGCATTTCCTCTTCCTGCAAACAGAGATGCTAGAGTAGTTTAAAGGAGAATTTATTTTTCATGTCTGAGATGATGTGGTAGAAGATACAAATTTTGCCAAGTGCATTCAATCTTACTGACCAATTATGCTGCTATTTTACAGGAATTTGCTGGCAAGTGCCAGAATGAACTCGGTAAGATGATTCTGGAACAACTTGTTGGGGGTTGAGAGGGAAACTACCACAGCACATGCAAAAGGTTGGGTACTATTTAAACTAGAATTAACTATAGAGAAGGCTGTACTTTTATTGCTAGCTAAATTGAGTCTGCTAAAGGTGAGGCTAAAAATGGTTCAGGGGACTACAGACCATGACCAAGCAGCTATTTCAGTGATAATGGCACCAGCAGATCAGCATCAATGTAGATAGCATCATAGAATTAACTTTGTTTTCTAAGCGAAAGGCAAGTTTTTCACTTTGATCCACATGCATAGAGACAAGACAGACCATTGTGATTAAGAGCCCTCCATTACTACAGGCCACATTCTTAGAGTTGTCAGGCATAGGATGTTCAGTGTGTTGGATGTGTAGACTGGATATCAGACTTCATTGCTGTCTGCATGGATAGCTGGGATGTTGCATGTTTTATAGCCTAGGAAGAATTTTCAGCATAAAGAAACTTTGAGAGCTCTTCACTATAAAATATGAGCTTGCTTGATGATCTTTTAGCGAATACATGGCAGATGTGGATAAATTGCAGAAGACTTCTTGTCTCATTTTCCTTGGTCAATCATTGATACCGACTGGGCCATGATGTTGCACTAGAATCAGATGACATTACTGCTGTCTCTACAGAATAGTTCAAATCAGCTTTAGAATTATGACCTGTGCTACAAATGTGTCAGATAACACCATTTTGATCCCGATGTCGTGTTCTGCTTTCTCATCTGTGAGGAGTTAATGTCACGTGATGTGTGCATGATGTATGACATTCAGTCTGACTGCTCCTACTGAAATCAGGTGAAGCATTTGATCTTTCTTCTGGTGGCCAGGGAGAGGCTCACCAGTACTATAAAATAGCTTGCCAGTTGCATGGTAAAACAGCTAACACATGTGCATCTAGATGTCTTGATTTTATAGGGACAGTCCCGATTTTTGGGGCTTTGCCTATTAGCCCCCCCCACACACACACCTCAATCCCAATTTTTCACACTTGATATTTGGTTGCCCTACCTCACCTGCATAGGAAAAGACTGCTAAGTGAAATGTGAAAACATGCTAGTGGATTGCTGTCATGCTATGGCTGTAATTGATTATCTGAAGCATTAAGGTTATTTCTGGCCACTTGCTGAAGTAATTTCTACAGTGGTAAACAACATTTTTTATTTATCTTTTGTTATGAAGGGAGGCTGGAGGTATTAGGCTTTAACAATATAATGGACACAAGTTCATATCCGTGGAATTTCCAGAGTTCTTGAAGACATGTAAATAAAACAGACATTTTTCCATTTGTTATCCTCAACATGACAGGGAAATAGAATATTGTAATCACATTTTGAAAGACTGTTCGTAAATGGACCTAAATGGGAACCTGTGGAAATAATTTGTCAAATTTAATACAGATCTGGAGAGTAGTCCACAATATCTACATCAAAATTTAGTCCACGTGCTTTGCCTGTGAAACTATTTTGATTCTAAGGCTGATAAATAGATAAAAACACAACTCAGCACAACAAAACATGCCAGGAAGAAGCCGACACATGCAGAATAAAAATAAATGGTTCACAGATAAACCCAGTAATACCAGGTACAGAAGATACTCCTCCCTGGGTGTTGGTAGCTGATGGCTGCAATAGTGAACGCCATAGCGTAGACGCTGCCAGGTGTTTTCTTCATAGTGTTGCCTAACCCCAGATGGTGAAGATACCTGACTGCACTGGTATCTTCCTGACTGTGACAGGGCTACATGTGAAGTAAGTTATCAAAGAAACTGTTCAGGGAATATCAGTTTAAGGGAGACAATTGAACCTATAATCAGAGGTCCAAGTAGTCGGATTTGTACCTGAGATTGAACTGCACTCTTGACTGCACCTGCAAATGAATTGTGTAAAATGTGGGCACAAATATTGTGGCTAAAATTTGGGTGCACCAGGGATGGCTGTATTAATCAGCAACAAAGCCATGAGTGGCTTAAAGTAGGCCACAGCCGTGAGTGCCAATAAAAACGTTAGACAATGTCACAACTGCCATGCATTCTGCATATGCCAATCTGTTATGCAAAACTGTTTTTGTGGGAATGGTTTATTCAGATTCCTTCACTGAGTCATTCAGACAAGCCTAAAACACAATGGATATTATTTTGCTCTCACATCTGTGCAAAATCACTGATAACTGCACTATGTAAGAGCAGGTTACACTTGTGTAAAACCTGTGCAAGTGAGATTAGAATCAGGGTCATGTGTTGTCCAGAGCACTAGTCAGTCTAATTCAAAGCCCACTGAAGTCAATGGGAGTTTTCCACTGATGGCAATAGGTGTTAGATTGAAGTGAGAAATCATTATGAGCCTACAGAAAACCGTTTCAGTGATTTAAAATTGCAAGTGATTATATTTCCTTATACAGTTGCTAGGACATTTATGAATAGTAAGTGGATAAACCCTATCTAAATTCATATAAAATAGACAAACTGTAAGATGGGTACATTCTAACAACAGTAAGCAACTTAGATGTGCTGTTTCAGGGTCAAGCCACTTTTCTGTCTGCACAGATTATTACACTCACTTCTGCAGGCTCCTACAGTCTTGCGGGTCCCTTAAAGGGAAATAGCTTAATTCATTTTTCTACATAAACTATTTCACAAAACACAGAAGAGGAGTCATGGGATGAAATTAAGAAAAAATCTCTGCTGAATCTGAGAAGATCCTTAATGTTGAAATTTGTTAGCTTGTGTAATTGTTCTCAAAGGAAGTGACCGAAACCCAATCACATGATTTGTTAAAAAATTAATCTGATCAATCCTTCACCTTCTACACATTTAAATAAAAACATGACTTCTGGTGCTTTCCTGCTATTTCTTGGCTGTTTGTAAAGTTACAGGAATGTCTTACCAGGCTGCAACTGTTTGGACCCCAAATGTCAAATAAAGACAATGGGGCTGAGAGGTGCCTCAAATGCCAAGAAGGTGACCAGTGAAGAATCAAAATATTTTAAGCATTAATCACTTCCACAGAATATCTGAAGGGGCTAATGGCACTGCTCAGCCTTACAGAAAGTATTTGTTTTCTTCTATTAGTAATTTATGTCCTCCTAGCAAACTCTCAACTACTATTAGAGCAGGACAATTTAGTACAGGCAGAACTGTGTATAACACCTGGAATCCTAACATTATTTAGATACAGTTGTAGAGCTGTAATATTACCCATTGTTGTAGCAGCCTTCAAACATATGAATGTGGAATTTCTGTAACCTTTAAGATATGTTCTGTGTCTTATGGCTTGGGTGCTTATCTCTAAGAGGTTTAAATTTCCACTCTATTAATGTAATTCCAGCAATCTTTTATTTCTAGGCCATTAAGAGGAAGATTAAAATGAAGAGATGGCTGGGGACACAACCCCATGGTCTGGGAGTCCCTAAAGCTGACTGCCAGAAGCTGGGGCTGAATGATAGGGGATGGATCATTATATATTATCTTGTTCTGTTCATTGCTTCTGAAGCATCTGCCACTAGCCACTGTAGGACGACAGGATACTACGCGAGATGGACCATTGGTGTGACCCAATATGGCCATTCTTATGACCTTTTTAATTTTATCTGCTAACAATCGGGTTCCTTTCTGGTTTAGGCCCATCCTTTCTGTATAGGCTCCTCCTTTCCCCAAAAGTTCCCTGGTTCCTAATAATAGTCTCATCCACTCGTTGACATCCTGCATTTCTGCCTGTCTAACTGGCCATGTATGTGGAACTGGAAGCATTTCAGAGAATGCTACCACGGATGTCCTGGATTTAATCCCTTACCTAGCTCCCAGTTTGGCCTTCAGAACCTCTCTCCTACCTTTCCCTATCTCATTGGTACCTACATATACCACAACCACTGGCA
Organism: Gopherus evgoodei; assembly: GCF_007399415.2. Taxonomy (NCBI): domain Eukaryota; kingdom Metazoa; phylum Chordata; order Testudines; family Testudinidae; genus Gopherus; species Gopherus evgoodei. The sequence continues at coordinate 21,214,697 of NC_044328.1, read as the reverse complement.
ACTCCCCAGCAGTGCACATATATCTGTTCAGATGTCTTGAGGGGTCTGCAGTCTTTGCACCCAACAGGCAATTCATCACAATGTTCTCCCAGTCATCATAAACCCAACTATGTATATTTCTAATGATCAAATTCCGCATTACTATTTCCTATCACTTCCTAATAACTGGGGATCTCTCCCCTGTAGGGTTATCCCTAGTGTGAAGAGAGAACATGACATCATCTGGAAGGAGGGTACCAACTATGGGAATGTTTTCCTTCAATCAAGCTTCATGTTCTGTTTCCAAGATTTTCGTCCTCCTTAACAGCACAGAGGCTGTCAGACTGGGGATGGGACACTCTGTGTCCTTTAAAGTCTCCTGTATGTACCTTAGATCCTCCAGTTCAACCACTCTGTGGACACTGTGCCTTTTGAATATTATATACCCATTTTCCAAGGTATAGCTCCAACATGCCCATCCTGGCTAATGCACTTCTGTGAGAAGCACAACTTACCTGAACCCTGGTTGCTTCTTTCTTTGAAAATGCTTAGTGGAAACAAATGGCACTTGTTGCAGGCACACATACCCACTTTAGAAGCACAAAGCCTTAGAAAAAAGTTTGCCGTTGATGCTAGTTATGCTTATTGTTAATACAATAGCTGCATTTTCTTCATTAATTTTTACAGTGCTATCGGGAAATTTTAAAATACCTATAAAAGCCAGTTTAAAAACTCTAATTGTAGTATCTGCTTAGTAAATGCATACTCTGGGATATGTTAAAATGTAGATTAATCAGCTGGATACAGCAATTACGGTGCAGAATTTCATGCTTTCAAAAACACTGATTCCTAATACCATAGACATTGATTCTTCTGGGGATGAATATGCCAGTGCTTACTAAAAGGATATTTTTGTTCATTGACCCACTAGTCTACTAACAGCTCCTTCTGAGCTGCCACACATGCAGAGTAAATTGCAAGGCACCAAATTCTTGTCAGTTGTGTGATTGCATAGTGAGTGGTTTTAAAACAAATAATTACATCATGTTACATATTTTCACATAGTAAAACTGTTTAGTTCACATTATGGATAAATAACTTCTTCAGTATGACAATTTTGGAGGCAGTGGGCATAATTCTTAGTAAAAGTGGTATCACTTTGTGCTTTTCCCGGAACTGGGAGTTGGATGTGTGTGTATGTTTGTGCGGGGGGAGAGGGGGGGGCGCAGGTTTCTGATCAACATGGAAGAATTGCTAGATATGAGGAGGGGACAGAGAACACTTTCACTAATAGAAATGCAAAACAGTCACATCCATTCCTTTCCTCTCTACTTTTATAAAAAAAAACTTATGAGTTGGTAAGTTGAATTTCTCAGTATTTTAATAACCGATTTGCTTAACATACTACACTGTATGGCTGAGATTTTCAGATTTAATAAACCTTTAGTTAATTACAGGCTTGGTTATAAGCCTCGTCTTTGGTGTGAGATCTAAGGTGCAAATTGACCTGGAGGTAAATGACTGGTCCTTTGGGGCTGGGCATAATGTGAATATTTTGTGACCTTTGTTATAAAGTAACCATCTATCACAGTGTCAAGCCTGCCTGGGTGGCAAGATAGGAATGCCCAATGGAACTGTCTGGGACTCCACGTTAAGCCATTATAGGGCCTGAGGAGATTACAATTCTTACTTGGTTGGTGAAATCTAATTATAGAACTCAGCGCCAGCTTGAGGTTTGTGCCCTGCTTCTGAACAGTCTGCCCTGAGGTTGATATTCTTGCTTGTGAGCCACTCCAGACAACATGGCATGCTCGCCATGTAAGTTACTTATAGACTATAATCAACTCATCCCATTAGCCCTCTCTTTGTTTAGCTAAATAAATAAACTCCTTGAATCGATCACCATAAGGCATGTTTTGTAATTCTTTGATCATTCTTTTGGCTCTTCCCTGAATCCTCTCTAACTCATCAACCACCTTCCTGAATTGTGAGCACCAGAACTGGACACATTTATTCCAGCAGCAGACCAACCAGTGCCAAATAGAGAGGTAAAATAACCTCTCTACTCCTACTTGAAAAACGTCAGCAGGTGAGACTGAGGGGAATTTCATTATTTATCCAAACTGGAATGAGTCATTGAAACGGGGCTGGATTCTGGGTCTCCCAAGCGGGTGCCTTAACAACAGTCAGTCTCTCTTCCTCTGAGACCCAATGACCACTGAAACACAGTGGAACAGCTTCAACACGGTATTCACCAGAATAACCCATAACTGAATGGCTGGAGCACTCTCCTGAAAGACAGGGGATCCTTTCTTCAAACCCTCTCCCCCGCATCCCTCAGGCAGAGAGGGTAGTTGGACTTGGGACTCCACATCCCAGGTCAGTGCTCTAAGCACTGGGTTAAAAGTCAGAAAGTAAGCAGCAGCACCACCACCACTTCCTAACTCCCATTATGAATCCATGCCTAAGTGACTTGCACATGGTCACATAGGAAGTTTGTGACAGAGCAGGGACTTGAACCCAGGCCTCCCAAGCTCACACCCTAGTTTCCATACCATCCTTCTCCTTGCTATAGCAAACTAGCTTTACCAGAGAGCTTCAAACTGCTCCAAAATTAATGTGTGGGAACAAAATTGTTTTTGCGCAAACACTAAGATAAAAAGGCAATATTGTCATTGTCATGCTCTGGGCCATTTTCTTTGTACAGCTCTATTAAAAAGACACTATAGAGAGGTAGACAGAGAACCCAGTTATAGATCACTGGAATATATACCAAAGCAAAAAGTACAGTACTGGCGGCCGAGAGAGAATATGTTTTTTTTACACCAAGTTCAGTTAATGAGAATAAAAATGTTATTTTCCCCAGAGTAATGAGCAGCCAATGAGCAAAAACAAGTTACATTTGTCAGAATCAAAGTAGCCATCTGGTGGCACACCCACCTGTTTATGTCTGCTATATCTTTGTAGAGTGAAAACTGTTGTGTCAACATGGTGCCTCTCCAACTGAGGACTTTTTTGGAAACATGACTCATGAGGTAGTGCAGAAAGATAGTCTTTTTCAATCATGAGACTATTTCTGAAAGCATGCTTGGCACCTGTGCTGAAATCTTGCCTGAAAGAGAAAGTTATAGGGTATAGTGGCATTCACAATACCCAAAGGCAGATATTCTGATGAATTTGTGACAGGGAAGATTTGGTTGATAAATTCATCATGCATTTTGAGAAGGACTCAGCACATCTCTTCCAGATAATTGAACTTAAATGTATTTAAATTTAATGGAAAACCATATGGAGGGGAACAGAAAGCTAATTTAAAATAGTGCTCAAAGCAATCAATATGTTAACAGATTCCTTCAATTTTTCACACTTGGTTGCTGAAAGATCTTTAAAATGTAAGGTTGTTTTTTTTTAAACTGGTATTATGAAAACAGTTTCTGGCACGTTGCAGTCAATCCTCAAGAGCTCAAGTAAGCCTATGTTGTGAAAGTGAATATGTATTGTGAAGACACAAATCATCTTATTAGAAGGAAAAATGTCAGCTAAGCCAACTTTCATCAAGCAATGCACATTCTGTAGCCTTTTGGGAAGACATGGAAAATCCCTTGGATTCAAATTGATGGCCTTTATATGGTCCAGAAAAAGCAATGATATAGTATGAATTGTAATAACAGATTGCAATAAATTGTGAAAGTAGGAGAAGAAGCCTGTGCATGTAAATGGATCTATGGATATATATGATCAGGAGACTCTAATTTTATCAATTATAAGCATGCATTAAAAAACACATGAAAACTAGTAAAGCTTTATGTCCCTTATTCCTTAATGTACCTCAAGGTCAACTCTTTCCATACTGAGGTTTGAAAAAGGCTTTCAAGATTTTCTCAGAATGATTAATACTAAATTTCCACTCTCTAAGGCTGACCTTCTAACTCCGGCCTCTTCTGCATCATGTATTAAAATCCATATACTTTCTTTATTATTTCTTTTTGGCTCATAGCCAGGAAAAATAGATTTAATTAGGTTGTATATTAAAATAGCTGCAGGACAATTTAAGAGTCTAGTGTATAATCAAAATGTTCCTAATTACATTACATCTTATGAAAAGGAGATGTTTTGATATCTGTTTAATCTAACTGAACCAAAGAGCCCAGACATGTTCATGTCTGAAGTTCTTCATTTAAGCAGCATTTCCCTTCATGTCACTACCAAATGTATGGAACTAGCAGAAAGAAGCAGAAGCTCATGGTTTTCTGGTGCTTTACATCCTATTTACCAGAGGTTTGTAAGCTAAAAAAAGGAATAGTCAGGGAAAACAGTCCCTTTAATGATCTTCCAACAACATGTACACACTTCTCAGCCAGCTCTGCAGCAAGGGTGTGGTTTAACTTCACTGAGGGTGGGATTAGCTTCTGTGGCTTTTCTTAAAAGGAATTTTTTGTAAGAAGTTTTTTAAATCTTTTTTTCCCTAAGTAAACACTACTGCTATCCCTTTCATCCTTTGATGCATGGACTACATTTGAGAGTCACTAACCCAGTCTTAAAGAACCACACTGACATTATCGTATGGATCCGCAATTAACAGGCTCAAAGGAAACAGTATTTCTGATTACAGCAGGACAAACTATCCATAGAATAACATTATCAAAAATAATGTAACCCTCTTTTCTCTTTTTTCCCCCTTGTCTTTCCCTTTGCACCTCTCACACTCACCCTCCTTCCTTCCAAGTACTTCTGTGCTAGGACACTCTTGACTAAAGAACATTAGGTAATTATGCAACACAAAACTGAGGTATTGCAATCACAACTAATCCTGAGAGATCAACATCACAGCAAGATTATTTGAAATGAGATGAGAAGCTCTTAAATTTAGTGTCATCATAGTACTGATCTTATTAAAACATTTGTGTTCCGATTGCTGGTCTACTGCAAGTAGACTCATCTTTTAAAATCCTGTCATGGGTACTTACAGATTGCACTACAGCTGACTGAAAGCATTTCAACTAAACCACTATGAGAGTTGGAAGTTGCAGCTCTTACTACTTCTCAGAGTCAGAGTTTAAAGCCAGAAAGGACCATCAGATTATCTAGTCTGACCTCCTGTATGTCATAGGCCAACACCACCACCCGACACCTGCACACTAAACCCAGCAACCAAAATTAGACCAAAGTATTACAGCCCACAGGAGACTTATGTGCCACAGCAGAGAATAAGAGGGACTGAGGTGCACCAATGTTCAATACCCTCCGCCTGTAATGGAAGAGAAATGGTTAAGTGAGATATACTTAGATAATCCTGGCAAGAGATCAGCACCCACACACTGCAGAGGCAGACAAAACAACCCCAAGGTCCTTGACCATCTGATGGGATGGCAGTTGGTTACACCCCAAGCATCTGAGAAAGAACCAGCCAGCCAAGCACCAGAGAGAGAGAGAGAGTGCTCAGTGCTACCTTATAGCACTGGCCCTCCCAGTCCAATGTCCTTTCTCCAGCTGTGGCCACCTCTTGATGCTTCAGAAGGAGATTAAGCCACACTCATCCCTCCCAGAATATGGGGGAAGGCTCTCTTCCTGAGCTCTGCAGATGTCTAGCTGAAACCCTGAAGCATGAGCTTTTTAGGAACTTAATACTTAATAATTAGGGCAGAGCTCTAGGAGCTGTTGCTGACAGGTTGCATGTGTTAAATGCACAATACAGCATCAGACTGGTTCCCTACAACTTTTGCTATTTCTATACTAATTGGGATTAGCAAGGCAAAACATGCAAGATGAAGAGCGAGTGAAAGGAGCAGATTAAAATAAGACCAGTGGCCTAACTAATGCACATAGGATATTTACTCAGATAGGTCACTAAGACTGTATTAGTATTTTTATAAGACTATTGAAATCATAGAGTTTGCAATTCTAAGGAAGGGTAGAAGGGAGTACAGCAAAATAGAGACAATGGATTTCAGGAAGGCAGATTTTGGTAAACTCAGAGAGCTGATAGGTAAGGATGGGAATCAAGACTGAGGGGAAAAACAACTGAGGAGAGTTGGCAGTTTTTCAAAGAGACGCTATTAAGGGCCCAAAAGCAAGCTATTCCGACGCGTAGGAAAGATAGAAAATGTGGCAAAAGACCACCCTGGCTTAACCACAAGATCTTGCATGACCTACAAAATAAAAAGGAGTCATATAAAAAATGGAAACTAGGTCAGATTACAAAGGATGAATATAGGCAAACAACACAGGAATGCAGGGGCAAGATTAGAAAGGCAAAGGCACAAAATGAGCTCAAACTAGCTATGGGAATAAAGGGAAACAAGAAGACTTGTTATCAATACATTAGAAGCAAGAGGAAGACCAAGGACAGGGTAGGCCCACTGCTCAGTGAGGAGGGAGAAACAGTAACAGGAAACTTGGAAATGGCAGAGATGCTTAATGACTTCTTTATTTCGGTCTTCACTGAGAAGTCTGAAGGAATATCTAACATAGTGAATGCTTATGGGAAGGGGGTAGGTTTAGAAGATAAGAAAAAAAGAGCAAGTTAAAACTCACTTAGAAAAGTTAGATGCCTGCAAGTCACCAGGGCCTGATGAAATGCATCCTAGAATACTCAAGGAGTTAATAGAGGAGGTTTCTGAGCCTCTAGCTATTATCTTTGGAAAGTCATGCAAGACGGGAGAGATTCCAGAAGACTGGAAAAGGGCAAATATAGTGCCCATCTATAAAAAGGGAAATAAAAACAACCCAGGAAACTACAGACCAGTTAGTTTAACTTCTGTGCCAGGGAAGATATTGGAGCAAGTAATTAAAGAAATCATCTGCAAACACTTGGAAGGTGGTAAGGTAATAGGGAATAGCCAGCATGGATTTGTAAAGAACAAATCGTGTCAAACTAATCTGATAGCTTTCTTTGATAGGATAACGAGTCTTGTGGATAAGGGAGAAGTGGTGGATGTGGTATACCTAGACTTTAGTAAGGAATTTGATACGGTCTCGCATGATATCCTTATCGATAAATGAGGCAGATACAATTTAGATGGGGCTACTATAAGGTGGGGGCATAACTGGCTGGATAACCGTACTCAGAGAGTAGTTATTAATGGCTCCCAATCCTGCTGGAAAGGTATAACAAGTGGGGTTCCGCAGGGGTCTGTTTTGGGACCGGCTCTGTTCAATATTGTCATCAATGACTTAGATGTTGGCATAGAAAGTACGCTTATTAAGTTTGCAGACGATACCAAACTGGGAGGGATTGCAACTGCTTTGGAGGACAGGGTCAAAATTCAAAATGATCTGGACAAACTGGAGAAATGGTCTGAGGTAAACCGGATGAAGCTCAATAAAGACAAATGCAAAGTGCTCCACTTAGGAAGGAACAATCAGTTTCACACATACAGAATGGGAAGAGACTGTCTAGGAAGGAGTATGGCAGAAAGAAGTCATAGTGGACCACAAGCTAAATATGAGTCAACAGTGTGGTACTGTTGCAAAAAAAGCAAACGTGATTCTGGGATGCATTAACAGGTGTGTTATAAACAAGACACGAGAAGTCATTCTTCCGCTCTACTCTGCACTGGTTAGGCCTCAACTGGAGTATTGTGTCCAGTTCTGGGCACCGCATTTCAAGAAAGATATGAAGAAATTGGAGAGGGTCCAGAGAAGAGCAACAAGAATGATTAAAGGTCTTGAGAACATGACCTACGAAGGAAGGCTGAAAGAATTGGGTTTATTTAGTTTGGAAAAGAGAAGACTGAGAGGGGACATGATAGCAGTTTTCAGGTATCTAAACGGGTGTCAGGAGGAGGGAGAAAACTTGTTCACCTTAGCCTCTAATGATAGAACAAGAAGCAATGGTCTTAAACTGCAGCAAGGGAGATTTAGGTTGGACATTAGGAAAAAGTTCCTAACTGTCAGGGTAGTTAAATATTGGAATAAATTGCCTAGGGAGGTTGTGGAATCTCCATCTCTGAAGATATTTAAGAGTAGGTTAGATAAATGTCTATCATGGATGGTCTAGACAGTATTTGGTCCTGCCATGAGGGCAGGGGACTGGACTCGATGACCTCTCGAGGTCCCTTCCAGTCCTAGAATCTATGAATCCCCATCCCCAACACGGGTGGCTCTATGTATTTGGCTACCCCAAGCATGGCAGGCAGGCGGCTTTCAGTGGTGCGCCTGCAGGAGGTGCGCTGGTAACGCAGATTTGGCGGCATGCCTGCGGCAGGTCCACCGGTCCCGTGCCTTCGGCATCCCCGCTGCTGAATTACCGCCCAAACTGTGGGACTGGCAGACCCCCCACAGGCATGCCGCCAAAGGCTGCCTGACTGCTGCTCTCACGGCAACCGTCAGGCCCCCCCCCACATGGCTTGCTGCCCCAGGCACAGGCTTGGAGCACTGGTGCCTGGAGCTGCCCCTGTCCTCCAAATAATTTAAGGGATGTTGGATGCTACTTGGATGTTACTCCAGAGTGAGTTACATTAAAAAGGAATAACTGACACTAAACTGTCTCCTATTAGTAAACCTATTAGGGTGACCAGGTGTCTGGTTTTTGACTGGAACACCTAGTAAAAAAGGGACCCTGGCTGCTCTGGTCAGCACTGCTGACCAGGATGTTAAAAGTCTGGTCAGTGGTGCTGCGGAGCTAAGGCAGACTAGTTCCTACCTGTCCTGGCTCTGTGCTGTGACCCGGAAGCGGCAAGCAGGTCTGGCTCTTAGGTGGGGGAGGGGGGTGGGGGTTACAGGGCTCCGTGCACTGCCCCGCCCCGAGCGCTTGCTTTGCACTCCCATTGGCCAGGAACCTAGTTAGAACCCTCATCTGCTCCCTCACCGCAAACCCCTGCCCCAGCACAGTGAAAGTGAGTGAGGGTGGGGGAGAGCGAGCCATCGAGGGAGGGGAAATGTAGTGAGCCAGGGGCAGGGCCTTGGGGAAGGGGCAGGGCTAGGGTGTTCGGTTTTGTGTGATTAGAAAGTTGACAATCCTGTTCTAGATAGGACTGCACAAACAGGCTCATAGTGTAGGGCTAAGGGCCAAAGAACTTGGGATGCGGAAGGGCCCTTCACCTAGGTACAGTATGATCGCACGAGCCCACACAGGGCTCCCTCACTGTGCATTGAGAATCAGAGCTTCCAACCTGACTGTGCACAGATGGGGCATGGCTGAGAGATCTGCCACTATGCAGATCCTCTGGTATTTCTACCCCAGTTTGTGTGTGCATGGGCAATTGCAGCACTGAAACTGGAGAAGCAGCAGCAGAGCAACTCCTCTACAAATGTACTTTGCTTATCATGTCACTCTGTTTATTTAAACTGTGTAGCCTGGGGACATATGGATATAGGGAGTCATGTCAGGCCAGTGACTGATAGAACACAATTTTTAAGGTGTTTGATCCATAACAATGCAACTGATTTAATTGTTGCAGGATGAAGAAAGTAATAATATTGGAGAAGAGGGTCCTCTGCAAAAGTCTAAGTTTACATTGACCAGATCTGAAAATAGTACCATTCACTCTGCCTTATATAAACACATAGCACTAGCTATGGAATGGGCCATTGGCAGATCTGGCATGTAAGCGTCCATGACACCCTCACAGGCAACTAAAATTTGGAATTCCATCTATTTGGTACATACCATTCTCGTTCTATTAATATGCAGCACCACATTACCACCACTCTATAGCTCATCTTTTTAAATGAGAGAATGAATTTTTAGTTAAGGGACCTTGCAACTCCATTTCTACAAAGATGGTCTAATTCATTATTCCCTACAGTGGAGAAGGGTGCTCAAAGTTGTAATAGCTTTTTGGGTTTTTTTTGAGGGTCAGCATGATAGCTGCCCTTATCTTCTATTTGCCCCCCCCCCCACCCAACTATGTACAGTTTTACTATCCAGGCATCTCCTGTGAACTGGTTTCATGGGACTGAACTTCTCACAGTAGCTCATTATAGCAAAGTGACTTTTGCTTTGTGTCAAGGTTCCTTCCCCACTCTGAACTTTAGAGTACCGATGTGGGGACCTGCATGGACACTTCTAAGCTTAATTACTAGCTTAGATCTGGTACACTGCCATCATCCAGAATTCCAGTGTCTGGAGCACTCTGTCCCCCAAAACTTTCCCCTCCCTGGGTTGCCTTGAGGGACTTCACCAATTCCCTGGTGAACACAGATCCAAATCTCTTGGATCTTAAAACAAGGAGAAATTAACCATCCCCTCTCCTTTCCCCTCACCAATCCCTGGTGAGTCCAGATCCAATCCCCTTGGATCTTAAAACAAGGAAAAATCAATCAGGTTCTCAAAAAGAAAGCTTTTAATTAAAAAAAGAAAAGTAAAAAATCATCTCTGTAAAATCAGGATGGAAAATACTTCACAGGGTAATCAGATTCATATAGCCCAGAGGAACCCCCTCTAGCCTTAGGTTCAAAGTTACAGCCAACGGAGGTAAACTCCTCTCAGCAAAAAAGGAACATTTACAAGTTGAGAAAACAAAAATAAGACTAACACGCCTTTCCTGGCTATTACTTACAAGTTTGAAACATGAGAGACTGATTCAGAAAGATTTGGAGAGCCTGGATTGACGTCTGGTCCCTCTTAGTCCCAAGAGCGAACAACCCCCAAAACAAAGAGCACAAACAAAAGACTTCCCTCCACCAAGATCTGAAAGTATCTTGTTCCCCCATTGGTCCTCTGGTCAGGTATCAGCCAGGTTTACTGAGCTTCTTAACCCTTTTGTTATAAACAGATAGCTAAGGGTTAATGTCTTTTTCACCTGAAGCACCTGACCAGAGGACCAATCAGGAAACCGGATTTTTTCAACTCTGGGTGGAGGGAAGTTTGTGTCTGAGTCTTTTGTCTGTCTGCCTGCTTTCTCTGAGCTTTGGAGAAGTAGTTCTGCTTTCTAATCTTTTGTTTCTAAGTGTAAGGACAAAAAGATCAGATAGTAAGTTATATGGTTTCTTTTCTTTGGTATTTGCATGAATATAAGTGCTGGAGTGCTTTGATTTGTATTCTTTTTGAATAAGGCTGTTTATTCAATATTCTTTTAAGCAATTGACCCTGTATTTCATCACCTTAATACAGAGAGACCATTTGTATGTATTTTTTTTTCTGCTCTCTCTGGCAGTTTGTGGCTTGCATGTTAAGCAAGAAGTCATTAAGGTGCTAATAAGAGTCTTTTGTCACACAATAGCACTCCCATTGAGAGTCATTACCAGCACTATATATATGCAAATAAAGTGGTTTTCCAGGTTTACTTAACATTGAAGATTAGCTAAAGGCACTGTTGCTAGGCAGACTTCAGGAGGCAACAGAGAGCCTGCAGTTCAGAAGATAAACACCGGAGGGCACCCCAACACAAGAAAACAGGAAACATGACTTCTAAGGCAAAAATTAAGGCCGAAGAGCAATTCAAAGAAGCTGAACACAGGCGACAAATGGAGATGAAAGAAAGAGAAGAACAAATCAAACAGGCAGCACACAAAAGAAAAATAGAAGAAGAAGAGGTGGCCCACCGAAGGAAGCAAGCAGAAGAAGAGTTGGCCCACAGAAGGAAGCAAGAAGAAGAAGAGGCAGCCCACAGAAGACAGAACTCCAGAGGGAAGCCCACCAACAGGCCATGGAATTAGAAAAGGCTAAGCAACAAACTCCAGCCAACCCTAACAACCCGGCGCCAATTATTGCTCCACAGCACAGGAAATTTCCCACCTACAAGGCAGGTGATGACACCGAGGCCTTCTTGGAAAATTTTGAAAGAGCCTGTCTTGGGTACAGCATCCCCGAAGGCCAGTACATGGTAGAATTAAGGCCACAACTCAGTGGACCTTTAGCAGAGGTGGCAGCTGAAATGCCTAAGCAGCAAAAGAATGACTATAAACTTTTTCAAACCAAGGCCAGATACAGGATGGGGATAACCCCAGATCATGCCCGTCGGCGCTTCAGAACCCAAAAGTGGAAACCAGAGGTGTCATTTCCCAAACACGCCTACTACATTGCAAAAAACTATGAGGCCTGGATAACAGGAAACAACATTCAAACCTTGGAAGAACTGCACCTCCTCATACAAATGGAGCAGTTCTTGGATGGTGTTCCTGAAGACATCACACGGTACATACAAGATGGAAAACCCAAAGATCTCGCTGAGGCGGGGGAGATTGGAGCCAAATGGATGGAACTGGCAGAAAGCAAGAAAGCTACTGTCAAGGGGAACGATTACCCCAGGGGGCACACAGACCATAAACCCTACAACCGAGGACAGCCAAAGACCCCACATACCCCCCCCAAGTAAAGCCACAGACACCCTACCCTTCCACCTCACCAGTCTCCAGTAACTCACCTCGGCCCAGTGACCCATCAGATGGAAGATGCTTTAAGTGTAATGAACTGGGACATATCAAGGCCAACTGTCCAAAGAACACCATGCGAGTGCAATTCATTACACCACCATCACACCAAAGATCCCCAGGCCCAGATGCCTCTCAAATACCCTTGGAGCGAAGGGAAAATTTGAGAGTGGGCGGAAAGAAGGTTACTGCTTGGAGAGACACGGGGGCACAAGTGTCAGCTATCCACCAATCCTTCGTAGACCCCAAATTCATCAATCCAAAGGCCAAAGTTACAATTTACCCCTTCATGTCACAAGCTGTAGACTTGCCTACAGCTGAACTGCCTGTCCAGTACAAAGGCTGGTCAGGAAGGTGGACTTTTGCAGTCTATGACAATTATCCTATCCCCATGCTACTGGGGGGAAGACTTGGCCAACCAGGTGAGGCGGGCCAAGAGAGTGGGAATGGTTACCCGTAGCCAAACCAGGCAAGCTTCCAGACCCATTCCTGTTCCTGAGCCGTCCACAGAGGCCCCGTCTGTGTTACCAGCGACCCAGACAGAGGTAGTGGACCCGGATTCCATGCCTACCACTGAAACAGCCACAGCACCTCCAGTCCCAGGCCCGGAACTGGAACAGCAACCCGCACCAGCAAGTGCAACCACATCTTCAAACTCAACGCCAGAGGGCACCAGCGAGCCACAACTGGCAGAAGCAACAGACAGCCATACCCAAAAGGCTCAGCCAGAGCCTGAAATATCCTCAGGTGCACCAGCGGAGAGCGGTTCACCAGCAACGGAAACAACCCCATCACCTACATCGCTTCCAGATGGACCAAGCCCAAGTCCCCAGTCTGAGGAAGAACTGGTGACCCCAGCCTCAAGGGAACAGTTCCAGACTGAGCAGGAAGCAGATGACAGCCTTCAGAAAGCTTGGGCGGCGGCACGGAGCACCCCACCGCCTCTCAGCTCTTCTAATCGATCCTGGTTTGTTATAGACCAAGGACTTTTATACAAGGAAATTATTTCTGGTGGACACCGGGAAGAATGGCAGCCGCAAAAACAGTTGGTGGTTCCAACTAAGTACCGGGGGAAGCTCTTAAGCTTAGCCCATGATCATCCCAGTGGCCATGCTGGGGTGAACAGAACCAAGGACCGGTTGGGTAAGTCCTTCCACTGGGAGGGGATGGGCAAGGATGTTGCCAAGTATGTCCGGTCTTGTGAGGTATGCCAAAGAGTGGGAAAGCCTCAAGACCAGGTCAAGGCCCCTCTCCAGCCACTCCCCATAATTGAGGTCCCATTTCAGCAAGTAGCTGTGGATATTCTGGGCCCTTTCCCAAAAAAGACGCCCAGAGGAAAGCAGTACATACTGACTTTAGTGGACTTTGCTACCCGATGGCCAGAAGCAGTAGCTCTAGGCAACACCAGGGCTAACACTGTGTGCCTGGCCCTAACAGACATCTTTGCCAGGGTAGGTTGGCCCTCCGACATCCTTACAGATTCAGGGTCTAATTTCCTGGCAGGGACCATGGAAAAACTGTGGGAAACTCATGGGGTGAATCACTTGGTTGCCACCCCGTACCACCATCAAACCAATGGCCTGGTGGAAAGGTTCAATGGAACTTTGGGGGCCATGATACGAAAATTCATCAACGAATTCTCCAATAATTGGGACCTAGTGTTGCAGCAGTTGCTGTTTGCCTACAGGGCTGTACCACATCCCAGTTTAGGGTTTTCACCGTTTGAACTTGTGTATGGTCACGAGGTTAAGGGGCCATTACAGTTGGTGAAGCAGCAATGGGAGGGGTTTACGCCTTCTCCAGGAACTAACATTCTGGACTTTGTAAGCAACCTACAAAGCACCCTCCGACACTCTTTAGCCCTTGCTAGAGAAAACCTAAAGAATGCTCAGGAAGAGCAAAAGGCCTGGTATGACAGACATGCCAGAGAACGTTCCTTCAAGGTAGGAGACCAGGTTATGGTCTTGAAGGCGCAACAGGCCCATAAGATGGAAGCATCATGGAAAGGGCCATTCACGGTCCAAGACCGCCTGGGAACTGTAAACTACCTCATAGCATTTCCCAATTCCTCACTAAAGCCTAAAGTGTACCATGTTAATTCTCTCAAGCCTTTCTATTCCAGAGATTTACAGGTTTGTCAGTTTACAGTCCAGGGAGATGATGCTGAGTGGCCTGACGGTGTCTACTACGACGGGAAAAAAGACGGTGGCGTGGAAGAGGTGAACCTCTCAACCACCCTGGAACGTCTGCAGCGGCAACAAATCAAGGAGCTGTGCACTAGCTTCGCCCCATTGTTCTCAGCCACCCCAGGACGGACTCAATGGGCATACCACTCCATTGATACAGGTAATGCTCACCCAATCAGAACCCCACCCTACCGGGTGTCTCCTCATTAACCCTTAACTATCTGTTTATGACACTTTGATAAATTTTCCAGTGTTTCTTGCCACAGGGAGGTACCTACAGTTCCTTAGGAAGATAATTGCATGCACTTATTGTGATGAAAGTTGCCCAGTTACTGTACCTACAGTGACAGTATGCAGAATTCATTCCATTCTTGAACATGAGAAAACCAGAATCAAGGACAGGGAACTCAGTTCTTCCCAGTTACATCTATGCAACCTGATTGGGGGATGGGAGTGGGGGCTGGAAATCAGTCTTACCAATATAATTGGGAGTGGGAATAGGCCCATTTATAATGGTGCCCAGGTGTACTGTAACTGAAAGAATATTTTGACCTACAGTGCACTGTCACACAGCAGTGTGCTAATACATTGTATTTTGTGCTTTGGAACTGATGAATCAAGCATCTGATTTAAAAAGGAACTAAAATTTTTCATGTTTTGTCTTCACAGATTAGTCCAAAGAAACACTTTTTTGGCAGAAAACTCCCAAGCCTACAGGAAGTACCACAGGGCCTGCTGTAGTCACACAACAGAGTTAAGAGAAAAAACAGAATATGGCAACATCAAGCCACATGCAGTTTGAGGTCTTCTGTTCCAGAAGAATCTTAACTCATTTTGTGGTCAGCTTTCCAGACATTCGTTCCCAGACAGTTACTCTTAGTTGGAGAAGCGTGTACAATATGTATATATATAGTCTTGACGGGGTCTAAGGTGAAAAATGTTATTTTAAGAAGACATGCTCTATGCTGTACAAATAGGAAGAGTGTGGGGGAAGTGTGTGCTATTGGGGAGCATATGTGCATGACAGAAATGGAATCCACTTGCAGTTTGCATTATGTCTGTGTATAGACTATATCACGAGTTGGAACTCTGTAGTGAAGTAACCTGATCTATTTTAAATAATCCCACAAGGGCCACAAAAATCCTTTGAGTTGACATTAGCTGGTATGTATGATATCAACTTGTGCTGTTGCTTAAACTGAATGTGGAATTTAAAAAAAAAAAGTTTAAAAATATTTGTGCTGGAGTTGCATGTGCAAATTCCATTTATAAATTGGAGTCAACCTTATATCCTGATATCGCAGGTCTCCCCGTTAATGTGCAATCCCAATTAACTTCTGCATACCTAACAAGGGGTCCAAGTACTCGAGTCTCAGGCTATCAAACATCCTGTAGAAGGATGGTGAGTGGTCATAAAAGAGTGGATGCATAAACACACATATAGACATGGGATTATCTCTCATAGCATTTGGGAACATTTACATAATTAAAAAGAAGGAAGTAATGCAGCAAAGAATAAATAGCAGTAATGGATAGATGGCCCTATTACCCAGCCATCATTTATTCATTATCTCCCTGGCAATCTGCAGAAAGCATTTGTTGTGTCACAAAATACAATTCTGGAGTAAGATTTAAGGTGGATACTAACTGGAATAAAGAGTGGTATTGTCTTGTGCCTTGACCCAAGAAGTGCCATAATCTCAGGAGCATCTTGGTGAAGTTTTGCAGAGTGCTACAACCTAGAACCACTGCATTAAGTTCTCTGCAGCAGTTAGCTCCTTTCTTCGCTCAGTATTCTCCTGCCCATCTGCTTCCTCCATTATCTGCACCTTCAGCTCCTCCATCTACTCTGCACTTCACTCCTTTGTGCTTTATTTTATTCTCTCTATCACCCAGATTCCCCTAGGGTTGCCAACTTTCTAATAGCAGAAAATGGAACACCTTTGCCCTGCCCCTCCCTCTCACTCCATCCCCCTCGCTCTGTCACTCATTCTCCTCCACCCTCGCTCACTTGCTCATTTTCACTGGGCTGGGGGAGGGGGTTGGGGTGCGTGAGGACTCTGGCTGGGGGTGTGGGCGCTGGGGTGGGCTGAATATGAGGGGTTTTGGGTGCAGGAGGGGGCTCTGGGCTGGGGCAAGGGGTTCAGAGTGTGGGAGGGGGCTCTGGGCTGAGGCAGGAGGTTGGGGTGTGGGAGGAGGTATGGGCTCTGGGCTGGGAACATAAATGAGGTGTTCAGGGTGAGGAGGGGGCTCTGGGCTGGGGCAGGGTTGGGGTGCAGGAGGGTGTGTGGTCTCCAGAAGGAAGTGAGGGAAGTGGGTGCCGCTTACCTCAGGCAGCTTCTGGGATGGGGTAACATGTCCCTCTGGCTCCTAGGCCAAGGGGCTCTGTTCCCTGCCACTGCCTGCAGGCGCTGTTCTCATTAGCTGCAGTTCCCAGCCAATGGGAGCTGTGGAGCCGATGCTCAGGGCAGGGGCTGAGGTACATGCCAGCCACTTCCTGGGAGCTGCGTGGAGCCGGGCAGGGAGCATGCCAGTCCCACTGCACCGCCAACCAGACTTTTAACAGCACCGCCAGGGTTCCTTTTCTACCAGGTGTTTTGGTCGAAAACCTGACACCTGGCAACCTTATCAGCTTAGATAATATTTGACCCAGCCATAAGCAAGTCTTTGAGGACATGCGTTTAGGCAAGCACTCAACCTCAGGTTTTACTGGACTACTACCTGGGGAATATATTTGGTTGTTTTCCACTGTGGGGTCATGTGTTTCAGCCCCAGCGCCTCTTAATTTAAAATAGGTTAAAAATGGATTGATAGAGCTGGTTCTGTGTTCTTTAGTTATATGGATTGACTGTTCAAAAGAGAAATCTCTCCATGAGTGTAACTTTTCCATCTCTGTTATAAATACCAGAGGTCTTCACAGTCACTGGTTTCCACACAGAGACCAGTTCTTGTAATACATAGTGAGAAATTCCTGTGGTGGTGTTTTAAAGTGCCAGCACATGCAAATAGTTGTGTACATATTTTACTGTTTCCATTTTCAGAATAATTTAATGCTTTCCAGAAAATACTTAAGAGGGGGAAAAAACTCTTAATCATTGCTAATTATAAAACTAAGATGACCAGTTGTAGCAATGAATCTGCACTAGGATCATTAGACCTAAAAATCTAAAGAAAAAAGAGATGTTTTAAAACCTGTACAGTAAAGATTCTGCCTTTGATTGTGATAATTTTGACAATTTTACCTCATTTGCTTTAATTTGTGCTGGAATGTAATTTGAGGTAAAAGTCTGCTTTTTTAAGGAAAAAAAACCTTGAAAAGGAACAAATAGCTTGCAAAAGCTAGCAAGATAAAAGGTGTAGTTAAGCAAAAAATTAATGAGTTTTACGCTCTGTAGAGCTTAAACTTAATCCCAGGCTACAACAGAAAGGCCATTAGAGTATATGATAAACTATTAATGCACACAAGGATAAAAAATTTCATCATTTTGTTTCCATACTGATGATAATTCAGAGATGTGAATGGACCTAAAAAATTTTACAAAACTTTTAAAATTGGTGTGGAAAGTCATTATATGTGGAGTTTCATAACTGTGTATTTAGAATTCTTCATTTGAGTACCATATATGTTTATTGGGCCCAAGTGAAGTCAATGGAGACCCACTCATTTACATCAGCTGAGGATCTGGCCCTTATCCATTGTAATGAGCAACTCTATCCCCCGTTTTCAGGAAGCAAATGTGATAGGAAGATCAAGAATAAACAAACCAGTTATGGGAAAGTAAGCCAACTAAACCACACAAGGACTGGGGAATTACGCAGTCAATTACAGGAAATGGAAGGTCAGATAAGTATGCAGTACCCAAGTGGAATTTTGCCATCCCCCCCCTCGACTTTCCAAAAACTTCATTTGGGAGCAGCTGAGACGATTTCAGACACAGAGGAAAGTTCTGTGGGAAAGATGTAAATGCTTCAAAATGGGGGGTTATTTAGTGAGCCTTGTCAGCTCTAACTGAAGGGTTACTAGAATGCTGTGATCTCTCTAAACTATTAGAAGAGAAGTCAGTAAGGGTCCAGCTTCACATTGTAATTGCACCATTATACATTCTTATGTGAAAAGAAAATGGAAATGCAGCTGCACAAAAATACGAGAAGTCAGACAGTGCAAACTGCAAGGTGTTACAGTACTGGCTTACAGTACTGAATCTTCCATTTTTCATGTGAAATTTATGGTCTTGACTATGCTCCCTTGTACTGGTTAAGTACAAAAAGCAAATGTAAGTCTGCAAAAATAAAGGGGGTTACTATGTTCAGAAATCTTTATTACATTAACTTACTAATGCAGATCCTATTATTGGGACCGCCAAATGTATCACGAAAGTTGATATTTGATATTATGGAATGCTGTATGGATAGCAATACAAGAAAGGCTAATAAGGTACTGAACTTATATGTACAAGTTGTATTAATCACTCGGACTTAACTTACCAAGTGGAGTAATACAATGTAATGTTTTACGGTAAAACTGTACATGATTCTATTTCCTTTCTCCTATGTTCAAATAGATTTTTTTAAATAAAAAACATATGGTTAAAAAATGTTAAGGGATTCTATATATATTGCCTCAGAACAATATATTATAAGACTCCCAGCTGAAGTTAACCTAGAAAAATAAGAACAAGAGTACTTGTGGTACCTTAGAGATTAACAAATTCATTTCAGCATAAGCTTTCATGGGCTACAGCCCACTTCATCAGATGCATAGAATGGAACATATAGTAAGAAGATATATATACATACAGAGAACATGAAAAGGTGGGAGTTGCCCAACCAACTCTAAGAGGCTAATTAATTAAGATGAGCTATTGTCAGCAGGAGAAAAAAAACCTTTTGTAGTGATAATCAAGATGGCCCATTCCAGACAGTTGACAAGAAGGTATGAGGATGCTTAACATGGGGAAATAAATTCAATTTATGTAATGACCCAGCCACTCTCCATCTCTATTCAAGCCCAAGAGAATCCCCAAAAATTGCCTCCCTGTCCTCCATCACCCAGCTTCTCCTTATAAACTACATATAAAGAATTAGGAAACTTTAACAGTGGGCTCAATCCAAAAACCTTCAGAGTCATTTGCAACATAATGCATTACAAAATATTGTCCACAGAATTTGATGTCATAGGATATTATTGAGCCAGGTCAACTGGCAAATTTATGGTGCAGTTCTGCTCTGAATAGTAACTGTGTAGGAGTGGCATTACGGGATCTTACTCTTATTGTGTCTTAATTACTACTTCATTGTCAAGTTCACTCAGTATCTATTTATAATGCCTATCACCTTACTATCTTACCATTGAATCTACATAGAAGCAGATGGTTTTTCTAACTGCTAATCTTACTAACCCATTGTAGGTGTCACAGTCAAACTCTGTTCTTTTGGGATTATACATCACCATCAGTAATGAACATTCTGCAAATGGAATTTGGTTAACAATTTTGTTGATGACATATGAGCCAGACTAGAATCTGGATCACTCTCCCCTTTAGCTGTGCTGCCTCTGCAGGGACCAAAAATGTGATGGCAGCTACCCAGTTCTGTACCTGATCCTTAAGGCAAAACACCTAGGGCCTTTGATGGGAGTTCTACATGTATAAGAACTGTAGGTTTTAATTAGAGGCCTGATCCTGCCACACTACTCACATAAGAAAACCTTATTCAAACAAAGGGTATGTCATGTCAACACTTGGAGCTGCAGGTGTGATTCACAGTTTGAGGAGACATAATTGCATTAGTTCTCATTGTGTTAGCATGCTAACAATAGAATGTAGTCACCAGCAATGTGAGCTGTGGGACAGGCTGGCTGCCCTGAGTAAATGCCTAGGATCTTGTAAAGATGTTTGTAGAAGATTAAAATTGAGAGATGCTTCCTCCTAAGGGACAGTATTGTGAACATAGGAAGTTGGAGATGTGCTGTAAAGGCAGGGGTTGGGAACACCGCATGGTGGGGTGCAGCAGTTCACCACAGTAGCTCTCCAGTTTGTTTTGTTCCTTTCTCATTCACTGCTTTGTAATGTAATGAACCCCAAGATCGTTACAAGATGGGTCCATATTTGGGGCAGCTAGCCTGTCCAATAGTTACATTAGATTTTTAGCATGCTAGCTTGATGAGAACTAGTGTGAGGGAGCCCAAACCACAAATATATGTATTAACTGTATTGATATTTGGGTTTCTGATAATCTTTTTGTTATGCAAACAAGAGAGTTTTGTGTAGGAGCTCTCCAGGTGAAGAAGGAGGGACTATGTGACCCTTTGGATGAGTTTCTTGTGTGTTTGCTGATTGACTGTAATATATGGTGTGCTATATGGTTGGGTGGAGAGGAGCATGTGCTGATAGCTTAATGAGGCTTTGATCCCATTAGGGTTCATTAACCAGGGAGTAGGGCTATTCAGGGAGCCGGGTTTAAAAAGCTAGCTCCTAAGCTGCAAATGGGGTTTTGCAAGAGAGTTTAGAGGGGCAGCATGAGAGACAGATGCACCTAACATTCTCTAAACTTAGGCCAATATGAATATGCCAGTGCTTACTAAAAGGATATTTTTGTTCATTGACCCACTAGTCTACTAACAGCTCCTTCTGAGCTGCCACATATGCAGAGTAAATTGCAAGGCACCAAATTCTTGTCAATTGTGTGATTGCATAGTGAGTGGTTTTAAAACAAATAATTACATCATGTTACATATTTTCACATAGTAAAACTGTTTAGTTCACATTATGGATAAATAACTTCTTCAGTATGACAATTTTGGAGGCAGTGGGCATAATTCTTAGTAAACGTGGTACCACTTTGTGCTTTTCCCGGAACTGGAGTGGGATGTGTGTGTATGTTTGTGCAGGGGGAGGGGCGGGGCGCAGGTTTCTGATCAACATGGAAGACTTGCTAGATATGAGGAGGGGACAGAGAACACTTTCACTAATAGAAATGCAAAACAGTCACATCCATTCCTTTCCTCTCTACTTTTATAAAAAAAAAACTTATGACCTTCTCTTGACAGCTTGGAATCCTTAGGCGAACAATAGGCAATTATGGAGACTTTGAAGTAAACCTGTTTCCTGAGCATCGCTGGTAATTAGCTACACAGATTATCATAAGGCAATTGCCCATTTTCCACCATTCACAGGTGATTTGCTGTACATTTCAAAGAGAGATTAATACAGTGATATCACTATGTTTACAGTTCATTTAAATGTTAAGATGTCCTTTTGATTTTTGAATTACCAGAATACTGCATAGACAGGGACTGTCTGATTACATTGTTAACCTCTAACAATATACATGTAAACACACAAAACCACAAACATTATATACCTATATGTTCCTAAAGATTGAATCTGGGTCAATCAGCCTGAAAGCTGCTTAACTCTTTCTGGTCATGTGTCACACTTTGTATAAGATTCGTTGCAATTATATAATAGTGGTAGCAACAATGATTTGCATGGTCATACTCTAATCAGATAATGTCACACCCTAGACAGAATATGGGATCGAGACCAGAGTGGCTGAACTGGAGGAGCAAAGGCAGAGAGAGGTACATAGATGAGACTTTCCAGGACACCATAGAGTGGTCCCAACCCCAGTCAGACAGCCTCTGAACTGCTGAGGATAAGAGTATCAAGGAAGGACATCAAACTGGAGTTGAGGTAAACAATCCCATAGTTGGGATCTTCCTTCTCACACTGAGGATACCTCTCCAGGGGAGGGAACCCCGGTTATGAAGAAGAGACAAGTAATAGTAATGGGGGATTCAATAATTAGAAATACAGATAGCTGGGATTGTGATGACCAGGAGAATCACATGCATGCAGGGTCAGAAGGCTGTAGATCTCTCAAGATATCTAGGCAGATGTATGTACAGTGCTAGGAAGGGGTTGGTGGTTGTGGTATGTGTGGGTACCAGTGACAGAGGGAAAGGTAGAAGAGAAGTCCTGGAGGCTAAATTTATGCTGCTAGGTAAGAGATTAAAGTCCAGGACCTCGATGGTAGCATTCTCTGCAATGTTTCCAGTTCCACAGACAGGGCCAGTTGGACAGGCAGAACTGCAGGGTCTCAATGCATGATGAGACGATGGTGTAGGGAGAAAGGATTTAGGTTTATTAGGAACTGGGGAACCTTTTGGTTTAGATGGAGCTCCTCCTTTCCCAAAACAGGACCAGATTGCTGGGATGTAAAATTAAAAAGGTCGTAGAGGAGTCTTTAAACTGCAGGTTGGGGGAAAGCCAACAGGTGTAGAGGTGCACATGTTTCAGACGGAGACATTCTGTAGGGAAGAAGCTATTAATGGGGATTTTCTATATCCTAGTAAAGAGGAGAGGATAGAAGTTGATGAAGTACAGGTATGAACTGAAGATAAAAAGTCAACTGAAAGAGAGTCCCATTCAATTACATCACACGAAGGCAGACAACAAAAAGTAACACATTTTACAAGTGCTTGTATACAAATGCTAAAATTCTAAATACTAAAGTGGATGAACTTGAGAGCCTGGTATTACAAGAGGATATTAATATAATAGGCATCCCTGAAACTTGGTGGAATGATGATAATCAATAGGACATGGTAATACCAGGGTTCAAAATATATAGGAATGTGCAGTGGCCTCCCTCCGAGGTTCACTGGGAAGAACCACTCTCTGCCCTGGAACCAGTCTGACAACCACACATACAAAATGAGGGGCTCTAAATTAGCTGTTATGACTAAAGAAAGATCATGGAGTCATCGTGGATAGTTCTCTGAAAACATCGGCTCAATGTGAGCAGCAGTCAAAAAAGGTAACAATGTTAGGGACCATTAGAAAAGAGATAGATAAGACAGTACATAGCACAATGCCACTATATATACACCATGGCATGCCCAAACCTTGAATACTGCATGTCATTCTGCTCACCCCCTCTCAAAAAAATTATTAGAAATGGGAGAGGTACAGAGAAGGGCAACAAACTGATTAGGGGTATGGAACAACTTCCATATGAGGAAAGATTAAAAAGACAGACTGTTCAGCGTGGAAAAAAGATGACTAAGGAGGGATATGATAGATCTATAAAATCATGAATGATATAGAGGATGTGAATAGGGAAGTTTTATTTACCCCTTAACACAGGGGTTCTCAAATTGGGGGTCGGGACCCTTCAGGGAGTCACAAGGTTATTACATGGGGGGTCACGATCTGTCAACCTCCACCCCAAACCCTGCTTGCCTCCAGCGTTTATAATGATATTAAATATATTAAAAAGTGTGTTTAATTTATTAGGGGGGATCGCACTCAGAGGCTTGCTCTGTGAAAGGAGTTGCCAGTAAAAAAGTTTGAGACCCATTGCCCTAACATAAGACAAGAACCAGGGGTCACCCAAATGAAATTAATAGGCAGAAGGTTTAAAACAAACAAACAAGAAAGAAGTACTTAACACAATTCACACTTAGTCTGTGGAATTTATTGCCAGGGGACATTGTAAAAGCCAAAACTATAAGTGGATTCAAAAAAAGAGTTAGATGAGTTTGTAGAGGATAGGTCCAATCAATGGTTATTAGCCAAGATGGTCAGGAATGTAACACCTTACTGTGGGTGTCCGTAAGCTTCTGACTGCCAGAAACTGGGACTGGATGACAGGAGGTGGATCACTTTATAATATCCCTGTTCTGTTCATTCTCTTTGAAGCATCTGGTATTGGCCATTGTTGGAAGATGGGATACTGGGCTAGATGGACCAGTGGTCTGACCCAGTGGTTCTTAACCTTTCCAGACTACTGTACCCCTTGCAGGAGTCTGATTTGTCTTGCATACCCCTAAGTTTCACCTCACTTAAAAACTACTTGCTTACAAAATCATACATAAAAATGCAGAAATGTGATAGCACACTAACTGAAAAATTGCTTACATTTTCATTTTTACCATATAATTATAAAATCAATTGGAATATAAATATTGTAGTTACATTTCAGTGTATAGTATATAGAGCAGTGTAAACAAGTCATTGTCTGTATGAAATTTTAGTTTGTACTGACTTCACTAGTGTTTTTAATGTAGCCTGTTGTAAAACTAGGCAAGTATCTAGATGAGTTGATGTACCCCTTGGAAGACTTCTGAGTACCCTTAGGGATACATGTACCTCTGGTTGAGAACCACTGCTCTGACCTAGTATGTCTGTTTTTGTGGTCTAACGCATCTTCCATGTCCTCCCAGTCACTTAGGCCAGTAATCTGGATGTCATCTTCAATTCAGCCCTCTCACTTGATTAGCATATTCAGCTAGGGTGAGCAGACAGCAAGTGTGAAAAATCAGGACAGGTGTGTGTGTGGGGGGGTAATAGGACCCTATATAAGAAAAAGCCCCAAATATCAGGACTGTCCCTGTAAAATCGGGACATCTGGTCACCCTATATTCAGCCCATGTCTAAGTCTTGTTGCTTCTACCTACATAATATTATGAAAAACATTGGGTATTTTTCTGTCTGTCTTGACTGCCAAGGCTCTTGTTCAAGCCCTCATCTCATGCCTCAGTTACTCTAATCCATTTCTCTCTAGCCTTGATGCCAGCCCATTGCCCTGCTCAGTCCATTGAAAGCCCTGCTGCTAGGATCATCTTCCTAGGCCACTACTCTGACCATGATTTCCCCATCCCATTTTTTTTAAACACACACACTTACTTCACTGGCTATCCTTCCTCCACCACAATACATTTTTTTTGTCCTTGCCTTTAAGGCCCTTTGTGTTTAAAAAGACTTGTCTAACAGATCTACTTATCAAGTTGTCGATCCCCAATCTCCCGCGTTTGCTGCACTAATGATGTCAGCCTTGATTATCTTGTCTGTTTCATCTCCTTGCTTTCTCCCATTCTGCCTCCATCAACATTTGTAAAGATGCTATCTTCTCTTTCAGCAGGGATTTATAAGCTTATTGGTGCCACAATGCCAGCAAATCACTTCTGTCTGGCACTCGTTAGGCAAATTATGATATTTCCTGCCAAGTTCTTATTTATTGCTACCTCGTTCTCCCAGCCCACTCCCACCCAGCTTCTTTGTTTCATCCTTATGTAGTGTCCTGACTGTCATTTGGATTGTGAGGGCTCTGGTGCAGAGGCTGTGTGTTACATGTCTACACTGTGTCTTACACAAAGGTGTCCTGATCCTCAACTGGGTTCTTAGGTGCTACCGTAACAAACAGTAAGATACATTAATGCTTGAAATAATAAGCCATATTTTGCTAACTTTGTCAGAGAAGTGTAGATACTAAAAAATATTTTGTTAAGTTAGTCGTGCCTATCAATGAAAGACCCAGACCATTATCAAAGCTGCATTTCTGCTGTGATAAGACAAGATGTCACTTCTTGGAAAGGAGAGGGCACGCCCTACTGCAATTCAGAGCATCTATCAATCTTTCACTCAGATATTTATTTTCTTTTAGGTAACTGAATGAAACCACATAAATGGAAGACACTCTTTTCAGTACCAGAGGATAAGTCTTTTAAAGTATAGTATGGAAAATAAACCATCAAAGGATTTTTTTTTCAGACCCTTGGAAAAAAGTCAAACTTATATGCATCCATTTCTATTGTTTGACAAAATGTAAGTCCTCGTCCTGCATTTCTTATACATTGACTTCAACAAGGAGTTTTGCCATAATATGGAGAGCATGATTTATTTATTTGATTCACTTAATAGACATTCCTATCCCTCTACTACCTGATCACCTAGCGAATTAAGCCTCACAAATCCCCTGGAGTAGGGAAGAATTATCCTCAATTTATAATGAAGAAACTGAGGCACAGAGAGATTAATAGATTTATCTGAGGTCACACAATATATCTGCAGCAAAGCTGGAAACAGAATCCACTGCCATTCATGTGCTTTAGAAAGACTTCCTCCCTATGAGGACAGAAATCAATTGTTTGTTGTAAAAACGGTCTGTTATGGACTAATTGACTAATTAATAATGTCAATATTGCCCTCTAAAAACCACCACGTCATGTATTAGGTAAGATGGTTTGCTTTTAAAATTGCTCATCTCCTATTACACTAAGAACAAGATGACAAATTGCATTATTTTGCGAAAGCCATTTTTTTAAATTTACACCATAACAATTAATAACTTAAATATAGCAAGTCACATCTTAACACAGTGATTTGTATATGAAGTGCTTTTAACACTTAGTAAGACTTGTTTTCCTAACCATCTGCTTCTTATACAGAATCTGAACAAGATGCTACCATAGTTGTTTAAAGAAATATCAGTTCTTCACAGCTTTCTTTGGTCTCACGTGTAAACAAATTATTGAATGGACATCTCCCAATTTGATTTGTATGAAAATATAGTCTGCTTATGTTCAGTTAATCAGAGGGCACACTGAAACATGAGTAAGTAAGCCATACACCAAAAAGTCTGATACTTGGAGTCTTGAGTCTTTTTATGAAAGATAGTCCATTTATGTTCAGTTAATGAAAGACTGTACAGAAATGTCAGTGTCATGTCATAAGGGTACAATCTGATACTTGAACTTCAAGGGACAAATTCATCCCTGTGTATGCTAATTCCACTTTGCCCGCATCCACTGATGTCACAAATTTGATCCTAAATGATCAAAGAGGACAAAATCCTTCCTGTCAGGGAGGAAATTGAAAAGACATAGCAAGAACATTACAGTTCTTCTGCACAAGAGGCCCTAGATGGTCAAAAAGCCATAGAAAGGTCTGCATCCCCCTGAATTCTGCTGTGTGGGCCTCTGATTTTGCTGCAAAACCTCAGTGGTCTCACCCTTGGGGATGTTTACTGTTAGCTCTAACACTTTTAATCGTTGGAACAAGGATTTTGAATCATTATCCAAAAAGGAACCAGTTACTGGGCCTAACATGGGGGAGGAGGATGGTGGGTAGGATGGAGAAGAAGCAGCAGAAACAAGGGGTCCAAAATCTGTATGTTTACACTAGCCACAAACCCCAGCAGATTTAAGGGAGGAGAAGATCTCCTCCCTTAAATCTAGCCCTCCTGTAAAACCTATGTGCTGACATAAGTGCGGCGATTTCGACCCTGAAAGCATTAGTATCAAATGTGATGATGAGGTTAAGACTACTTCTAAAGGGAAAACTTAAGGACTAGATTGCTGACCAACACAGAATTGCACACTCAGATTCATGACTTCAGTGGAAATACTCATGAGTACATGCTGCGTTGTAACTTATGACACATTTCAAAAGAAAAAGGAAGCTCCAGAGAAGGAGGAACGTGTTGCCCAATGACTCGGAGACTGTGGGTGTGTCATAATATAATTCCCATTTCTTAACCTTAGCGTCCAAAATATGGGTACTAGCATGAATTCCCCTAAGCTTAATTACCATCTTAGATCTGATAAGCTGCCACCAATCAGGAATTCCAGTGCCTGATACACTCTGGTCCCCCCAAAACCTTTCCTGGGGACCCCCAAGACCCAGACCCCCTCGATCTTAACACAAGGAAAGTAAACCCCTTTCCTCACCGTTGCCTTTCCTAGGATTTCCCTGTCTGGGTTACCCTGGAAGATTACCGTGATTCAAACTCCTTGAATCTTAAAACAGGGAGAAATGTCCCTTCCCCCCCACTTTCTCCCTCACCCAGAGGCAAAACAGATTCAAGCTCCGTGAATCTAAGTACAGACTCAATTCCCTTGAGCCTCAACAAGGGGGAAAAAAATCAAACAGGTCTTAAAAGCAAAACTTTTAATAAAAAGAAAGAAAAAAAGGTAAAAGTTTATCTCTGCAATTTAGATGGTAAAAAGTTACAGGGTCTGTCAGCTTATAGAAACTAGAAAGAAGCCTCCCCCCCCCCCCCCAGCAAGATACAATTTAAAATACTTCCAGCAAACTACACATTTGCAAATATAGAAACAATCAAAAGACTATATCCGCCTTTCTTACTAAATTACTCACTATTCTGAATATATATGAGACTGTAGCAGGGAGATTGGCAAGAAACCTGGTTGCACATCCATTCCCTTCCAGGACCCAGAAAGAACAAAGCAAAACCTAAAAAACACAAACAAAGGCTTCCCTCCACCGAGATTTGAAAGTATCTTGTCTCCTGATTGGTCCCCTGGTCATGTGTTTGGTTCCCTGTTTGTTAACCCTTTACAGGTAAAAGAGACATTAACCCTTAACTATCTGTTTATGACAGGGTGCCCTTCAGACTATGTTACCCAGTTTAGCAATTAATGATAGATTCAACAGCCTTTGTGCTCCCATATCAACAATAAAACAGAGGATACTAGTTAAAGAGAATGCCTGCTTCTTTCTTTTTCCCTTCCCCTTTGTGTTCCTCCCCCTCTTTTTTGCTTTCTTTCCTTTTCTTGACTTTCCCATTTTTTGCTCTATTCTTTTGTCCTCTCCCTCTTTTTCCTGCTTTCACACCCATCCATTTCTTTCTCCTCTCACAGCTCTTTATTTTCTTTCTTGCCCCTTCATCTCTTCCCCTGACCCAAGTTTTGACATCTGTCTGGACCATGACAGTGATCTTGTGAGACCCTTTCTCTAATGACTCCAGCTTCAGGTAGGAGACTCGACAGGCCTGCATTTTACCTGTGTGCATAGCAGCCTGCCCTCTCCAGGAAAACAAGCAGACCCAGAAGCTTCACCTCCTGGTTGGAACTCTGGATGGATAGTCTCTAGGTTGACAGACTTTGCCAGTTACTATATTTTGGCAGCCATCTCAATCTGAAAACTCGACTCCTAACATGAGTGAG
Organism: Gopherus evgoodei; assembly: GCF_007399415.2. Taxonomy (NCBI): domain Eukaryota; kingdom Metazoa; phylum Chordata; order Testudines; family Testudinidae; genus Gopherus; species Gopherus evgoodei. The sequence goes on along the minus strand of NC_044328.1, from coordinate 21,185,465 downwards.
TGACTGTCGCTCTCTCTCTCTCTTCCACAACAAGGCCCTTTGCTGGATTCCTAATGATGGGTGATACTTAATAAGGGTAGCTAAGCATAGGGCAGCCTGGTGTGGATTTCCACACTGTGTCACGCACAACAGCCTTGGCATGAAAGTGTTGTGAGTGGCACTTACAAAGGAGGCAGGAGGGATAAATAAAGATATATGGAAAACAGTTCAGATCTTTAGGCACCCGTGATTTGGCACTTTATTTCCTTTTTTGAGTCTGAAAAATCCCGCAAGTGAGACAGGCTGTCATAAACAGATGGTTAAGGGTTAATGTTTCTTTTACCTGTAAAGGGTTAAGAAGCTCAGTGAACCTGGCTGACACCTGACCAGAGGACCAATGGGGGGACAAGATACTTTCAAATCTTGGTGGTGGGAAGTCTTTATTTGTGCTGTTTTTTTGGTTCGTTGTTTACTCTTGGGGCTAAGAGGGACCAGACGTGCACCCCAGGTTTCTCCAATCTTTCTGAATCAGTGTCTCATGTTTCAAAATAGTAAGTACTAGCTAGAAAAGGTGGATTAGTCTTATGTTTGTTTTCTTAACTTGCAAATGTGTGTTTTGCTGGAAGGAGTTTTACCTCTGTTTGCTGTAACTTTGAATCTCAGGCTAGGGGGGAGGGTGTCCCTCTAGGCTATATAAATCTGACTACCTTGTAAACATTTTCCATCCTGATTTTACAGAGATAATTCTTACTTTTTTCTTTCTATAATTAAAACTTTCTTTTTTAAGAACCTGATTGATTTTTTCCCTTGTTTAAGACCCAGGGGGATTGGGTCTGAACTCACCAGGGATTGGTGGGGGAAAAGGTGGTGGGGAAAGGTTAATTCCTCTCTGTTTTAAGATCCAAGGAGCTTGGATCAGTGTAGTCTCTCAGGGTAGCCCAGGGAGGAAAAAGTCTGGGAGGGGGAAAGGAGGGGGGATGGTTTATTTTTCCTGGTTTTAAGACCCAAGGAGTTGGGTCTTGGGTCCCCCAGGGAAGGTTTTGGGGGAACAGAAAGTGTGCCAAACACTATATTTTGGCTGGTGGCAGTGCTATCAGATCTAAACTAGGAATTAAGCTTAAAAGTGTCCATGCAGGTCCCCACTTTTGGACGTTAAAGTTCAAAGTGGAGAAAATACCTTGACACCAGCAGACATCAATACGTCTCCACAAGCTCTGCCTTATTGGGAGCCATTGAGAGGGCAGAACAGTGCAGACAGTTGAGCTGTAGCTCATCCTGGATACATATTCAGTCTCCTTTTGGATTCTTCTTAGTACATCAAAGACATTGAACGGAACAAATATTGCATTTTGCCCAAACACAATAATTTCTACAAAACAGATATTACACATACTCTTCAGCTAACAAAGGAGTGCTATCTGCAGCCACACAAATAATAAACAAATTCTTAAACAGCAACAACGGCAACAGCAACAAATGGATAGCAATAGTGCTGGATTGAGGCTGTCTCCTTAATTTTTCAAGTGACACACTGAGAATTCAGCATTCATGTGAACAGGAGTTATCATGCAGAAAAACAAAAAGCCACACATACCACTTTGAAAGAATAGCTATTGTACATAAGCTGACAAACAGAGATATCATTAGTTGCACTATGGCCTTATCTGCTTGCTTTCACTGACTCAGTGTATAGTAGTTATCACACAGCAAAAGAGATTGCTTGCTTAACAGCTGTATTGTAATTGTGATGAGAGATGTTTCAGGACTACACACAAAGTAGCTGTAGCTTTTTAATTATAGATACGACCAGTGCTTAATTTCTACTGAGCCCTGGCACCTCTGGGCTTGCTATGTCAGGTTTAGGAATTGAGCAGTCCTTTGTAGGTGACAAATCTGAGGAATTGTCACAGATTGAAGTGTCAATAGAGGAGGTTTTGGAATTAATTGATAAACTTAACAGTAACAAATCACCAGGACCAGATGGTATTCACCCAAGAGTTCTAAAAGAACTCAAATGTGAAATTGCAGAACTATTAACTATGGTTTGTAACCTGTCCTTTAAATCAGCTTCTGTACCCAATGACTGGAAGATAGCTAATGTAATGCCAATATTTAAAAAGGGCTCTAGAGGTGATCCCAGCAATTACAGATCAGTAAGTCTAACATTAGTACTGGGCAAATTAGTTGAAAAAATAGTAAAGAATAAAATTGTCAGACACATAGAAGAACACAAGTTGTTGGACAAAAGTCAACATGGTTTCTGTAAAGGGAAATCATTTCTTACTAATCTATTACAGTTCTTTGAAGGGGTCAACAAACATTTGGACAAGGGGGATCCAGTGGACATAGTGTACTTAGATTTCCAGAAAGCCTTTGACAAGTTCCCTCACCAAAGGCTCTTACATAAATTAAGTTGTCATGGGATAAGAGGGAAGATCCTTTCGTGGACTGTGAACTGGTTACAAGGGAACAAAGAATAGGGATAAATAGTAAATTTTCAGAATGGAGACGGGTAACTAGTGGTGTTCCCTAAGGATCCGTCCTAGGACAAATCCTGTTCAACTTATTCATAAATGATCTGGAGAAAGGGATAAACAGTGAGGTGGCAAAGTTCACAGATGATACTAAACTGCTCAAGATAGTTTAGACCAAAGCAGACTGTGAAGAACTTCAAAAAGATCTCACAAAACTAAGTAATTGGGCAACAAAACGATAAATGAAATTTAATGTGGATAAATGTAAAGTAATGCACATTGGAAAAAATAACCCCAACTATACATACAATACCATGGGGGCTAATTTAGCTACAACTAATCAGAAAAGAGATCTTGGAGTCATCATGGATAGTTCTCTGAAGATGTCCACATAATGTGCAGCAGCAGTCAAAAAAGCAAACAGGATGTTAGGAATCATTGAAAAAAGGATAGAGAATAAGATGGAGAATATCTTATTGCCCTTATATAAATCCATGGTACGCCCACATCTTGAATACTGCATACAGATGTGGTCTCTTCATCTCAAAAAAGATTTACTGGCATTAGACATGGTTCAGAGAAGGGCAACTAAAATGATTAGGGGTTTGGAATGGGTCCCAGATGAGGAGAGATTAAAGAGGCTAGGACTTTTCAGCTTGGAAAAGAGGAGACTAAGAGGGAGATATGATAGAGGTACATAAAATCATGAGTGGTGTCGAGAAAGTGAATAAGAAAAGTTATTTACTTGTTCCCATAATATAAGAACTAGGGGTCACCAAATGAAATTAATGGGCAGTAGATTTAAAACAAATAAGAGGAAGTTCTTCTTCACACAGCACACAGCCAATCTTTGGAACTCCTTGCCTGAGGAGGTTGTGAAGGCTAGGACTATAATAGGGTTTAAAAGAGAACTAGATAAATTCATGGAGGTGAAGTCCATTAATGGCTATTAGCCAGGATGGGTAAGGAATGGTGTCCCTAGCCTCTGTTTGTCAGAGGGTGGAGATGGATGGCGGGAGAAAGATCATTACCTGTTAGGTTCACTCCCTCTGGGGCACCTGGCATTGGCCACCATTGAAAGACAGGACACTGGGCTGGATGGACCTTTGGTCTGACCCAGTATGCCCATTCTTATGTTTTTACTTACGAAAGTAAGTAAAGTAAAAAAAAAATTGCTTGAGCCCTGGCACCTCTTTCATTACAATTTAAGAACTGGATAGGACCACATATGAAGCACTGTTTTCCAGGGAAAAGTCACATTGACTTGTCAGTGACCTTAGAGTGTCTGTTTAGAGCTGGTTGCAGTTAATATGGGGAAAGTACATCCCTAAAGTAAGGACCCTCTTTAAATGCACTTCCTTGCACCAATGCAAAGACCCCGCCACTTCCTCTTTAAGCAAAAGGAAGCACTTTATCCTCTCATAGAGAACACAGTCTTTCAAGAAAATCACCTTTTCTTTCTGGGAACACTTACAAGAAAACATACTATAGCCCATGAAACTCGCCCACCAGGGACAGCTGTCACACCCTCTGCTGCTCCAGCCAGAGCCCAGCATAACAATGTAAACTTCAGCTCCATCCCTATTTTACTAGCTTGTTTAACTGAGTTCTATCAAATATTTTATTCCCTCCTCCCCAGTTATTGTTTATTCAGTTCTTTACCAGATGATTAAGAAGCAAGGGTGACTGTGGCAGGGCCTGTGCTCCAGTCAGGTGAGCGTAAGTAAAGCAAGCAAATAAGAACAGTAGCAAAGTCCGGGGTACTAAGTCCAGTCTGTGTGTCCATCCCAGACCCTGCAGAAGCTACTCCGTCATTCTCTGCACATTAGTCCCCAGGGCCAAGGGAGAGGAACAAGAGCTTGAAGCAGGAACTTGCTTCTCTTCTGGGAGCATGAACTTTCTCCCCAGCCCTACTCCAGCCTGTAGTAATCTGCCTCTTCTTGTGAGTCAGCTTCTGGCCTGGTCACTTTTAGTCCCAACCCTTTTGAGGTAACACCAAAGTCTAACAAATAAAACTCCAGTGTCCTTAGAAAAGGTCTTCAGCACTGACTCCAGCTCAGAGGTCCTTAAACCCCTCTGCTTAGGGCTTACAGTCATCCTTATTCCCAGGCCCATCCCCTAGAGTGGGTTCCCAGTCCAGAAATCCTGTAACTAGCAGCCAAGATCTGCTCCATGAGACTCCCTTGCTGCTGTTTTCCCCGACTTCTTACTATAGCCTGTCAGCAGGCCTCTCCCACAGCCTCTTATGAGTCACCTTTCTTTTAGGACTGGACTCTTAAGACAGGACTCTTAAGGTTCTCCCCTGGAATCCCTCAACAAATCTCAAACCAAAATATAAACAAAAACCCACTCCCACCCTGCTCAGGGCTTGGCCTTCCATGCCTCTGAAGTCTCCCTTGGTCTGTTCCTCAGACACCTCCCAGGACTTTGTCCCTAGAAACCTTTTCTTTATGGCTCACTACCAAAGCCTGCTCTGCCTTCTGGGTATTCTGCTCTCTCCTGGCCTCTTACCAGACTTCTCTTCTCAGGAGAAGATCCTAGGGCCAGCTCTTTCCTGGACCCTGCCACACTCTCCATTCTCTAGTGCCACAAGATCAGCTGCAAAAAGTTCCTTCTCTTGTGCTTCTTTTCCTTACGGTCACTATTCAGCTCCTTCCCTCCCTGGATCTCAACTTTCATGAAGACTGCCACCCTCTTCCACGTGCAATCAGGTGGGTTAATTGGCCTCTCAGGCCCACATTAACCCTTTCAGAGCCAAGTATACACCCCATCATATTTGGCATCAGTTACTTTGTGCTATTGTGAATGATATTCTTCTTCCTACTTTGTTTTCATGGCTGTTCACTTTGGTTAGCCCTGCAGAGCCCACACATCTAAAAGAGAAGGTGCCGGATTCGATCTCACTTTGTGCATTACCACAAGATTGTTTGTTAAGTTCTGATCAGTTATAGCTATAGAATTTATGAGAGGCTGGCAGCTGAGAATGGGGAAAGTGGAGACCCATTGTTTTAGCTCTGGCTTTCCCCAGCAGCTGGCTCCACCCCTTTTACACCACTAGAGAAACAAGACATGCCACAGAATCTAGCCCTTTATCTCTTCCTCCCCATGTGTAAATTGGGAATAATAATACTTATTTCCTTTGTTTTGTTGGTAAGAAGATTAAGTAGCTAGAGTAAACCATCTTGTAGACGCAAAGTGTCCACATAAGTGTTAAAATTATTGCCAATATTACAATATATTATTCATAATTTAATGAAATCATGCTTTTCCTCTTTCCTCAGTTAGCCATGTGACTCACAGGTTTAGCAGGTACCTCACCATAATGGAGAGAAGGAATGTCACACAGATACTGATATTCTCATTTTAACCTGGCTGTTAATTTCTCCATTAACCAAGCATTCCGTGTACAGAGAGAAACAGAGCTAAGTCTCTCTCTTTATGGCTTTTAACATAAGATGCTAACAAACAGGAAATAATAGTGTGGGGAGAGAACAGTAGATAGGAAGAGGAGGAAAGAGACGTGAAGGGATGATTATTTCTTATAGAGTTTAAATATGAGTGTTTCTAGATTCCCTTGGAATGGGATGCGAGATATTGGTCTATTTTAAGCCAGTCTCAGAATGTTTGGTTTGCAGGATTTAGAATGTAAAATACATTTTCCTGCAATAATAGAACTACAGAATAGAAAACAGAATAGTTTAACTATTTCAATTAGTCATACATATGGATATCTATTGTTTAGGTGTGACATAAGTCCAAGTTAAATCCCTTATACATCAAGAAGTACAATGGTATTTGTAGATGGATAAGCATCTGTGATTCAGGCCAAATTTCCCATTTGGTTCACCAGCTCACTGTTCTTAAATCAACAGTGCACTTTAAATAATCTGTCTCCTATGATGGAAAGCTAGCAGTTCCTTGATCCTGGCTTTTTCTACATCACTCAAGGGAAAGAGTCCCTTTATATTGCTAGCCTGGCCAAATACTATGCCAGACATTGAGACTCAGATGAACCTAATAAACTCAGATCATTTCAAATCCAAAGCAGGATCTCAACAGGAATGTAAAGTCAGTGCATAATTATAGGTGACATTAGAAAATTCTTTCAGCAAATCAGATTGTCCTAATCCCTGCCATAGTCATCAGTGAAATGCTACAGAGGAGTCAGAGCATAGAGGAGAGCTAGTCCAGATGTATAGTGAACCACTACAGCTCTTGAGTGCAGCTCATGGGCATTTCACCACCTTAACTATGGATAATACTTAAGGCCCCTTGACATGAACAGGAATGGGTTTTTCAGCAGTAAACAGCTTAGGCTGTTCCTTGGCAGCAAGACAGGAGCAATATTTACATCAAGATGAAGAGGACATTGTCAAAGTATTTCCCACAGATTAAAAACAGTGTTACTCATTATTTATAATAACCCCTTGGAAAAGTTAACTCTGTCTCCTTAAAGAGTTCTAATTGCTTGTCCTTTCCGGGTCTGGTGACACCGAGGCCTTTTCTCATGTACACTGGGCTGTGGGAGTTCTTCCCGGGAGGACAATGGAACATGAAATCATTTATTTTAAGATAGAAGGAAAATAGCATATGGAAAACTTTATAAATCAAAATCAACAATAAAGGGAGATTAGATTTGAGGCCTCCCAACCTTTAAGGTCTCCCTCTAACTGGTCCTCAGTGTAGAGCACCAGATGCAAAAATATCACGATTTGTACAGAACCTTGCACAACAAGGTTCTGATCCATGACTGAGACTCCTAGGCAGTACTGCAGGACAAATTATAATTAACAATAATACTCACTATGCAAATGTTTTATTTTACTTTTAGCCTAGAACTATTCACTGAGGTCATTATCCGGCATTTACTTAGTTCTTGCATGGGTAACCCCCCACTGAAGTCAATAAGAATTTGCCTGAGTAAAGGCCCAGATTTTTAATTGTTTTTAGGTATTGCTGCACTTAGTGTTGCAAGCCTAAATAACTTAGGACCACGTATCTCATTTTCAAACTGATTTAGGCACTTGGAAGTCTAAATCCCATTGGCTGTTAGTGGTCCAAAGAGAGGGACTCAGATGACATCCCCACATCTGCTAGCTGAATCCCAAACATTACGTAGAATGAAATAAAATTAGACTTACAACAACAACAGCTCCAGCCCATCTCAACTAACTTCTTCTCTGTTCCCCAAAAGGACAGTTATTACCACATTTAATACCATTTAAGATACTGTCTTCCTTCAAAACTCTTCAGCTACAAAAAAGAAAAAAAATGTTGTTAAAAGAAAAGCGTTATTTCATGTTTGACACATCAGACACTTTACCTGTTTTTTCTTCTGTTCTGAGTCTTTAATACACAGATAAAATGTTCATTAGTGTGTTTAAGTAGGCTAAAGTCTCTGTATACCAAACTCCAAACCCTATTTAACACTGTTTAATGTTAAGCAGTAGCTAAGTTATGTTAACACTATCCCATTTAATCCACTTGAGGAGGATTAAGGGGGGAGGCTGCTTCTTGAAGGATCAATAATATAAAGTTTATTTGACTTTATATAGTGCGACAGACCCAGGCCAGTGGGGTAGAAAAGTCTGGTCCGGAGGTTGGCCAGGAAACCCGGGGCCGGGACCAGGGTGTTGAGCCGGTACCAGAGCATGGACAGGACCAGTTGATTAAGCACCAGTGCCCTCCCCCGAAGGGAGAGGCACCGGAGTAGTCCTGTCCATTTCCGGAGCCGCTCCGTCACCCTGCCCTGCAAATCCTGCCAGTTCTCCGGCAGAGACGGATGCGTGGCAGAAAGGTAAACGCCGAGATAGAGCAGCGGACCCGCGCTCCACCGGATGGCCTGAAACGCGGGTGGGAGGGAGCTCGCCTGCCACCCGTCCCCGACCACCAGGCCAGAGCTCTTGACCCAGTTGACCCGGGCGGAGGAGGCCGCCGAGTACACAGCCTGGCAAGCCTCCACCCGCGCCAAGTCGCCCGGGTCCTGGACCACGAGGAGCACATCGTCGGCGTATGCCGACAGGACCAGCCGCAGCCCCAGCTCCCGAAGCACCAACCCCGTCAACCTCTTGCGGAGGAGACAGAGGAAGGGCTCGATCACCAGAGTGTACAGCTGGCCCGAGAGGGGGCACCCCTGCCGCACTCCCCGCCCGAAGCTGACCGGCTCGGTCAGGGTCCAGTTGAGCCTGACCAGACACTCCGCAGAAGCGTACAGCACCTGGAGAAAACCCACAAACAGGGGTCCGAAGCCGAACGCTCGCAGAGTGCCCAGGAGATACCCGTGATCCATCCGGTCGAACGCCTTCTCTTGATCCAGGGACAAGAGGGCGAACGACAGACCATCCCTACACCCCAATTCCAGAAGGTCCCGGACCAGATACAAGTTATCAAAGATGGTGCGGCCCGGGACGGTGTAGGTCTGGTCTGGATGGACCACGTCCGCCAGCACGGACCCTAGCCGCATCGAGATGGCCTTCGCAACAATTTTGTAGTCCGTGCTGAGGAGCGAGACGGGACGCCAATTCCGTAAGTCGCGGAGGTCCCTCCTCTTCGGCAATAAGGCCAGCACGGCTCGCCTGCACGAGAGAGGGAGGACCCCGCTCTGCAAAGCCTCGGCCCAGACGGTGACCAAGTCTGGGCCGAGGACGTCCCAGAACACGGGGTAGAACTCCACGGTCAGCCCGTCCAAGCCCGGAGATTTATTGGTGGGCATGTGACGGAGGGCCTCCGAGAACTCGGCCAGAGTGAGAGGCAGCTCTAGCCGGTCTCGGTCGCCCGTGCTGACCGTCGGGAGCCCGTCCCAGAGCACTCTGCAAGCATTAGGATCGGTCGGATCCGGGGAGAAAAGAGTGGCGTAGAAGGCCCTGGCCCTCTGGCACATCTCCGCCGGATCCGTGAGGGGGGTGCCGTCCTCCGCCAGGAGGCAGGTGACGTGCTTCTTGGCCCCCCTCCTTTTCTCCAGGGCGTAGAAGAAGCGGGAGCCGCGATCCATCTCCTGAAGGAGGTGGATGCGGGATCGAACAAAAGCACCCCGGGCCCGATGGTCTTCGAGGGCCCGGAGCTCCTCCCGCTTCTCCCGGCACGCTCCGCAGAGGGATGGATCCTCGGGGTTGACGGCCAGACGCCTCTCCAGCTCCAAGACCTCCCGTTCCAACTGCCCTATCGCCGCATCCCTCCGTCGGCTGGCACCCCGAGTGTAGTCACGGCAGAAGAGCCGGGCGCGCACCTTCCCCAGATCCCACCAGCGCCGCGCCGAGGAAAAGGCGCGCCTCTGCCCTCGCCAGGCCAGCCAGAACTCCCGGAAGGACGCCACAAAGCCCGCATCCTCCAGCAAACTATTATTAAAGTGCCAATAGGCCGGCCCCGGCCTCTCCGCGCAGAGAGAGGCCGTCACGGTGGCAAGGTGGTGATCCGAAAAGGGGGCCGGCCGAACGCTGGAGGAGTGGGCCCGTGAAAGGTGGAAACGTGACAGGTAAATACGGTCCAGCCGGGAGTGGCACGACCGATGGGCCTCCACCCGGACGAAGGTGAACGTCGAGACGTCGTCCGGGTGGTGGTCGCGCCAGACGTCCACCAGGGAGTGGCGGTCGACAATCTCCCGGAGGACATCCGCAGCTGCCGGGCACTGCTCGGTCCCCGAGCGGTCCCGTTCCTCGAGGGTGGTGTTAAAATCCCCTCCCAGGACCAGGCACTCACGAGGATCCAGGGAGCCAAGGAAGGAGGACGCCTGCTGATAAAAATGTAGCCTCTCCGGGGCCGATGTCGGGGCGTAAACGTTGACGAGATTAACCACAAGCCCCTCCACACGGATCCGGAGGTGCAGCAGGCGACCCGGCACAGCCTCGGCGACCCCTAGCACCTCGGGCTGTAGGTCGGGGGAGAACAGGGTCGCCACTCCAGCCGCGCAGACAGAGAAGTGGCTAAAGTAGGCCCCGTCCCCCCACTCCAGCCGCCAGCTAGCTTCAGCGGCAGGATCCGTATGGGTCTCCTGCAGGAAAACCACAGAGTACCCCCCCTCCCGGAGGAAGGAGAGCACCTGACTCCTGCGGAGACCCATCCTACAGCCTCGGGTGTTTAAGGTGGCAAGGATGATCGGCGCCATGAGGAGGGCTGGGGGTGATCCTCGCTGGCAGACACGCCCACGGCCTCCAGCAGGCCGCGCAGCAATCCGTGACCAACCCCGAAGGTGAGTAAGGAGTCACGGAAGACACAGACCCGCCGGTAGGCCGCGGCGGTCTGCTTCCCGGTCCTCTTACCCTCCCCCATGAGGGCCCTCGCGGCCCGGAGGACCTGATGGAAATCCCCCCACCGCTGGAGCGCAAGATGGACTTTGTTCCGGGAGCCACGGACGTCCTCGAGGAACTCCCGCAGCTCCTCCCTCAGCGCATGGGGGGGTGGGGTCACTGATCGATGACTGGCCCCCAGTGGGGCCCCCGTCACAGCCCCGTGGCCCACTGAGGCGGGTAGGCAGGGGGCAGATCCCCAACGTGGCAGCAGATGGACGGACGCCACACGACCCGCCCCGCTCCCAGAATCAAGAAGGGGCGGTGGAAGGGGAACAGCAGCCCCTGGGGGGTCGGGACAGGAAAGAACTAGTGAACCCGCTCCCTGGGAGGGATTGCCAGGGGCGGCACTGGCATCACAGGAAGTGGGGGGAATAAGGACAGGGCCAACAGGAGTAGGGCGTGGATCAGAGAGAGAATCCGGGAAGGAGGCAGAGGCAGGATCCGGAGCCTCCATAGGTGAGACGCCGGAAGGTGGCTCCTCCTGGCTAGGCTCAAGGATCTGGGACGTGGGCAGGGGACCCCTAACGATGCCGGGCTCAGCCACTGTGGCACGTGCGGCAGCCTCGGCACCCAGAGAGAGATGGTGGTCAATGGGGTCCCCGCTGAGGAAGGAGGGCGGGTCCTCCACACCCAAGAGGGACACCTCCTGGGAAGCGGGTCTCGGCAGCGGGGCACTGGCCGTCGCCCCAAGGGGCTCGGCAGCTGCCAACAGAGTGCCACCCACAGCCGAGTCGAGGGAAGATTCCAGGGGACCCTCAGAGGTGGGAGCAGAAACAGCGGGTAGGGGAAGGGAACCCAGGGACAGGGGGGATGTAGTGAGGTCGCCCAGATCGAGGCCCGCCGGCAGAGGGTCGTCCTCCCCCTGCGTGACCGGGGTCAAACCCAGGGCCTCGATTTCTGCGTAGATGGGAGGGAGATCACAGTCCACCACCCCAGGGCCCTCCCCACCAGCACCCGAAGCGATACCCACCGCGGCACTCTCAGAGGCGCCAAGTGGGAAGGGGGCGAGAGAGGCTCCCTCAGGGGCTTCCACGGGAAGGGACCCCGGAGGAGGGGCGGTGTCACCTTCCGGTGCTGCCACGGCATCCCCAGCCGGCACCACAAACTGGGAGTCATCAGGGGACAAGGCGGAAGACTCGACATCGGCGCCCCCCTTCCTGCTCTTCCGAGGGGCCCCCGAATCCAAAGTATGTAAAGAAACTCGAGCCTTCCGCTTGCCCCGCTTCCCCTGCGCTAAGGACCAGCCCTCCATGGCATCATCCGGGGGCTGGCTAACAGGGGTCGGCTCGGGGGGCAAGGGTAATGGCTCAGGGACTCGAGGAGGCAGTGGTGGGACAGCAGAAACCGGGGAGGATTCCCCCTGGGACGAGCCCTCTCCCACGGCCGGCGGTAGCCCCGCCACACCCTCCTCCACAGAGGTGGATTGAGAAGGAGGAGGAGGGGCAGCTTCGGGTGCCGGGCAGCCAGGGGCACCGGCGATGACAGGGCCGGCGCCTTGCCGGGGCTCGGGGGTCCCGGACACTCCTCCGTGCTGGGCCAAGGGACAGTCCCTCCGGACGTGCCCCATCGCCCTGCAGAGGTAGCACCGAGCCTCCCCCGTTGAGTAATGCACCCGGTAGTGGGCTCCCTGGTAGGGGACCAGAAAGGACCCGTCGAGCACCTCTCCGCCACGCGCCGCCGGCGGCAGTAGAAGTTGCACTTGCCGGCGGAACAAGAGAATATGACGGAGGGCGGGGTCCTTGCAGCCCAAGGGGAGAGGGCTGATGACAGAGACGGGGCATCCCAGGGCAGAAAGGGCGGGCAGCAGGACGGCATTGGGTAGGAAGGGAGGGACGGAGGTCAAGATTAAGCGGACCCCCAGGTCTTCCAACGGCTCCAGGGGGACGAACACGCCCCCCACCGCCAGGCCCGTCTCTACCGCTTCCTGGGCGGCGGCCTCCGATGCCAGGAAGAAGACCACCTTCCCGTACATTTTGGAGGCCGCCACGATGGCCGTGGGCCCCACCACCCTCGCCAATGCCCGCACGTAGGTCTCCACGTGGGGCGAGGCGGGCACCAGGAGGCAACGGACGCCGTGCTTCCTGGTCAAAGTGGGAAAGGGGCCCCGGCCGCTGTAGATGTTGGCGGAAGCAGCGGTCGGAGGAGCAGCAGCAGGCGGGGGGGCCGCCGCCACCTGGGCGTACGCCCTGGGGGCCGAGGGAGGGACACCTGCAGAGCTGGTGGAGGGAATAGCGGGGAGGGATGCCGCAGCCGGTAGCGGGGCTGCGGCAGCGGGGGCAGTCTCCGCCATGGAGGGCCTGGCCTTTCTAGCGGGGCCCTTACCCTTCTTCCCACCCCGACCCTTCCCACCGGCTGGGGGGGCTCCCCCTGAATCAGAAGGGGCGAGAGAAGTGGCAGCAACGGAGGTCTCCCCAGTACTCGCCGCCGCCGGTGCCCCAGCAGGGGCGGTGATAGGTGGAGCGGCAGCGGCGGTCGAGGTAGAGGCTTGGGCAGTGGACACGGGGGCAGGTGGAGGAGGGGCAGTGGGAGCATCGCAAGGGGTCTCCCCCGCCGCATCCCCCGCCATAACGAGAGCGGGGAGGGGGACAAACAGCGAGGGGAGGGGAAGGAGAGGAGGCAGCCACCCTTCCCCGCTAGGCTGCAGGCAGGGGAGGAGGGCGCCAGAAGGGGAAGGCTAAAGGGGCGTAGGGAGCAACCAAGGACTAAGGGTGGGATTGTTGCAGGGCACCAACGCAGAGGGGGGTTCCGGCTCCTCCAGTTGCACTAGGGGAGCGGGGGGGCAACGGCAGAGGGGGGAGTGCAGTGAACAAGGGGGAACCAAATGGGGAAGGGCACAAGCGCCTGAGAGGGGGCGTGGGCGCATGGGGGGGAACCGATCAGGGCTGGGGGAGCACAGGGTGGGGGGAAAGGGCGAGCTGAGATTGGGGTAGAGGGACCACGGGGACAGCTACAGGGCCGGGGCAGAACTATCAGGCAGCAGAGGGAAATAGGTGGGGTGGACAAATGTGGCAAAGGGGAGGGGGTCAGTCCAGTATGAGGGGGGAGGTAGTGCACCCACAGGCGCTTGTGACAAAAAGTCAGTGGTTGGCTGCCGCTGCTGCAGGCCCAAATGGTGGAAGTGGGCGTGGTGAGCCAGGCGAGCAGCTCAGTCCCAGAGGCAGGAGTCCAAAGCAGAAGGAAAACAGCCAGCGGGGGTGGTGGAGGGGGCAACGATGGTGGTGGGGGCGAAGGGGGACACGGATGGACTGGGGACAGGCTCCACGCCACACCCCCGGTGCCCCAGCAGACACAGTCTAAACCCCCCACCACAAGAGCACAGTTTGAAAAAGACTCAGTCCAGAAAAGCCCCCTCCACAGTGGTCTTCATACTGTCTCCAGCAGCAGGTGGTTCTCTTCTCCTTCCTCTCCTCCTCCGGGCACCAACAGCTCCCCAGCAACAGCCACAGTAGGCCCAGCAGCTCCAGGTGGTGGTGGTCTGGCGTCCAGGCAGAAGGGACCCCGCTCAGAGGGTGGTGTCCTCAGCAACAAGAGCTGGGGTCCCTCATTCCCCTCCTCTCTGGGAAGCAGGCCAGCAGCCCCCCCCCAAGGTGCTGTAGGTGGAATAACAGCAGTAACTGAGGTGGGGGGGGGAACCACCAGCCAGCCAGCAAACAGACAGCAGAGAGAGGGGTAGGTGGTGTTGTCTAGCCCAGCCAGGGGAACAGCAGGAGCAGGAACAGCAGCAGAAACAGCAGCAACGAGGGCCCAGCACCCAGCAGGAACAGCAGCAGCAGCAGCAGCAGCAGCAGCAGCAGCAGTCCTTTCCCTCCTTCCTCTACAGCAGAGCGGTCAAGGGGAGATCTGCTACAGGCCCCAGGAGAAGCAGGCTTCTGCTCCCTCAGTGATCAGAGCAGGGGCTGCACTGGAGTAATCAGGAACCTGCTAGAACCAATTAAGGCAGACAGGCTGATTAGATCACCTGCAGCCAATCAAGGCAGGCTAATCAGGACACCTGGGTTTAAAAAGGAGCTGGGAGCAAGAGGCACAAGGAGCTGAGAGTGAGAGGCTGTGCTGCTGGAGGATGAAGGAGTACAAGCGTTATCAGACACCAGGAGGAAGGTCCTGTGGTGAGGATAAAGAAGGTGTTTGGAGGAGGCCATAGGGAAGTAGCCCAGGGAGTTGTAGCTGTCATGCAGCTGTTACAGGAGGCACTATAGACAGCTGCAATCCACAGGGCCCTGGGCTGGAACCCAGAGTAGAGGGCGGGCCTGGGTTCCCCCAAACCTCCCCACTCCTGATCAGAAACAGGAGGAGTTGACCCAGACTGTGGGGAAGATCACTGAGGTGAGCAAATCTGCCAATAAGCGCAGGACCCACCAAGGTAGGGGAGGAACTTTGTCACAATAGTTAAAAAAGGACATGTCTGTGTTTGAAATTTATGGTCAGCTATGGATCTGGTAAGATCTGTTGATGCTGCATACGTTGTTGGCAAGTGCTAACTATACAAAAGATACATTGTATGCAAAGAAATGCATAAACTTAATTGCTAAGTGTTATTTTTATCTCCCAGGCTGCAATTGTCCTAGAAATGAAGAGGAACGAGAGAAGTTAAATAGCTCCTTGAGATAAATAAATACATAGAACAACCATATATCACTCTAAAAGAGAGAAAGAGAGATCTGCATACATGCATATATACATTTGCAACAGGTGAAAATGGGATACTATTTTCACTCTTATTGGCTATCAAGTAAAGTGGGTTAGAAAATGGAATTTCAATTCTACAGGATATTCCAATATTTCAAATGTTGTTTTCAAATTGGAATAAAAAGTTGAAACTTCAAAAATTTCCTGCCGAACAGAAATTCCAAAAAAATTGATTTTGAACCACTGAAATAGTTCATTTTGACAATGTCAAAACATTACAATATATATGTTATTATATAATATTCATTATATTATAAAAGTCAAAACAAAAACATGACATGATAAAGTCAAAATGAAACATTTTTACCACAATAAAGTGAAATGTTTCAACATTATTGAAATGAAATAAGAAAATGTTGTTGAAAATTGAGAAGTTCCCATGAAATGTTTCAGTTTTGACAAAACTTCCATTTTCTGCCAGAAAACTGTTGAGTTGAAAATTTTTCGACCTGCTCTATTATCGAGTATGGAGTGTGATTGCCATGGTGCATACAGCCTTGAATGTGTCCTTTAGACTACTCTGATGACTATTTCAGCGAGTGCTGTCGAACTAGCAGACATGGGAAGTCCTTGGCTTATGATGTCCCATCTCAGCAGAGACAGCTTGATATGCTATCATGAAGTTGTTTGCTTGTGCTCCAACACTGTGTAATGTATGCAATGTGAGCTGCTTCATGCTGACTGACAACTCTGTGATGCCTCAAGGGAGCTTGGGAGATTTATCCCTTTAATCGTCAGCATCTTCCACCTGATTAGCACACACACCGGTTCTGGGCATCTGGACTAAATCAGGGGTAGCAACTGTGGGAAATTTTAATGAACAAAGTGTAGTATAGAGATGGCCTTCATAAGTGTCTAGAAAGCACGTTTTACTTTATCTTTCTAAAATGAAAAGCCTCACAAATTCATGATTTTTGACTGTTAGAAGTGTATGAAGCGCTCAGAAACAAGCTTCGGTGTAATGTTGTGTCTGTCAACATTGTGGCTGAGTTTAGATGTGACTGAGGGAAAATAATGTTTCCTTAGTAGCAGAAAATTGCTTATTTTACAAGATGACATGGAGAGAGTTATCTATTTAAGATTTATGGGGCAGCAGTTTTAATAATACACTTCAGTGGCAAAGAGAGATTTGTTTTACAGCTCACTTCCTTGTGCTGGGCTTGTATATATAGGTTGCACCTTGAAAATTAAAAATACAATATGGATAGACCCATATATTTGCTACAGAAAGGTAACCAAAAACAGCTAGATGTACTTATAAGCAACCCATCATGCTACCAGCTGGCCAGATTCATGCTACTGTAATGATATTGCTCTCCGTCTAGTTACATTAAGGATAAATTTGGCCCGTGATCTGAAACTTTTTGTGGATAGAAGCATCTCTGTTTTCTGATGGGAATAAAATTATTACAAAACTATACCTGTATATCCAAGAATACTTACACAAATCAATGTATAAAAGCAGCTTTCTCCTCCCTGCAAGCACTATGTGAGGTCAAAATCTGGTCTCAGTTTATATTAGTTTACAATCCATAGTTACTGCACTAGAGCCAATAGAGTTATTCTGGATTTATATGAATGTATCTCAGAGCAACATCACTCTATTGATCTTTGACACAATAATGATTTATTTCATGGACTAGCTTACTCTGGGTTAGAAAACAAGAACACTCATAACTGTAGTTATTAAGTGCCACATTCTGATGCCCTCACTTACGTTGAATAGCACCTTGCTCCATCTGTAGTCCCATTAACTTCAGGGGTATTGTTTATAGTGTAAGGTGCCATTCAACACGAATGAGGGGAGGGGATCTGAATCGGGACCCGCTGATATATTTGGTAAAATCTGTAGCAAAGAGGTTTTATTTACAGTACATACTTCTAGAGTGAGGGATCAGCACATCCTTTAAAATCAAAATACAGACACACAGGAAACATTCAGAACTATGGAAAAATTATGCAAATTCAGCAGTGACATAAATGGTGGTGTAGCTTATGTGTTCAGTGGAAGATCATTGGAAAACACGTGTAAGTAATAAACTAATATAACTTACATTGATCTAGTATGCATTAGGTATGCAAGCTGAGTGGAACTTATATGCCATAGCAACTAATAGGCAGATAATATAAAGTAGGTAGAGTAGTATCTGTTGCTTAAATTTGCCTAATGAAGAGCCACTTAGAGCTGAAAATTCACAGTCCTTCCATAGTTCAATTTTGTTTCAGTAAAGGATCAAGAAAATTGTCATCTAGATGCAGAGATGTTTCAAAGCACAGAGGAATAAGCATCGACCTTGCAGACCTATGACATCAAAATACATTGGCAAAGAGAGAGCGAGAGACTGAGAGAGCTGGTAAAGGTCTATCAGGGCACAACATAGTGATGGTAATTAAATTGCATCATGTCACTAATTAGACTCCTAAGTAGGGGCTGAGCACAGAAGAACATTTTTAGGGTGGAGAAAGACAGAAAGAAAAAATCCCTGTCCACTGTCATAAAGGCACTTAAAATCTTCCTTCAGAACTTGGAATGCAGCCCTCGGTTCAAACCTACAAGGGAAGCAGATTTTCTGGGATGATATCACAGCATCAGGCAGCCAGTATTTCCCATTGTGCCGTATAATTCAGGAAGCACAATACCGCTTCCTTCCACAGTATGAATAAAGTAAAAAACACTGGGGTGTTCCCTGTTTCTTTGGACTAACAGGCAGATTGCACAAGACCTTACTGCCCTTGGAGAAAGCAGAATATCCCTTAGCTGCCTTTCATCAGTTCTAGTTTCACATGCAGAAGACTCCACCTATTTGATACAAAAATAAGATGTGCCAAATTCTCACTTCAGGTGAGGGAAAGGGATAAGTGGTTGGCAATGAGCTGTAAGATGCACCTGAAATCCATGCAGAAATCTACTGAAGGAAAAATTCAATGAAAAATTCAGAAAAGTGCATTCCTGTGCTCAGTGCAGTTCAATCCCTAATTGCACTGACTTGGTGTGGAATATTTCACCCAATGGGTAGGAGACTGGACACTGGCATATGGATACAATAGGTATAGGCAATTGAATACCAGGGCATGGGATCTTCATTTGCAGACCAGAAGATACTAGTATCCATGCTACACAAATAGATGACATTGGTAAAAACAAGTTTTTTGTTTATCCTACCTTGTATTCCTCTATGGAGTATCCAGAGTAGCAGTATCCAGATCCATGGAGAAATACTGCTGGTTGCTACGCTATTGCACTGGAGCTCCAGCATGGCATCAGCACAAAACACACACAATGGTTCCTAGAGAAATCTTTGTAAATTGATTCCAATCTATTGAGACCAGCAGGTGTGTCAGTGCTGTCAAAGAGGCAGACAGTGCAGGGGCTGTTATTTGAGTTAGGACTCAGTGTGAACTGAGAGCCAACAAGGGTGGCAAGAATGGTGTTTTTGAGGAAATGGAAAAGAAAGGATATAGGTAGGTAAGTTGTATCGACTTGTAAAGTGGCAGGGCAGGATAGTTTTTTTTTTCCTATCAGGAGCATTGTCAACAAAGAACAGAAGCCAAAAGTTTTGACCTCATGGAATAATGAGCAATTAAAAGCAGCATGATAAGAAAGGGCACATACGTACCAGAATCATGGCTTATGCACCCTTAATAGTGAACACAGACATTACCACCACACACTATGGTTGCATGATGGATGGGACATATATACCAGTCAGTGATTGTACACTGAAGATGAAAAGAACTATATAAACGACAAGTATTATTAGTATTACTAATTCTTGTCTTTTAGAAGCTACTTTTGCATTTTTGAGAATGAGTTGGGGGTTCTACCCCAGGTTAGAAGATTTTTAGGAGAAAGACACTCAGCTCAGACACTGTAGTAAAGGGAGCCATGTAAGTACCTAAGGTGATCATGATGAGGTCAATAGAATCCAATCTTGCAGTCTCTTTTAATAATTATTTAAAGTGTGGTGACACCTACTGTTCTCAGACAGGGAGTAGGGACCATTGTGCTAGGCTCTGCACAAATAACAAAGACAGTCCCTACCCCAGACAGCTCACTATCGAAGATTTAAACAATTTGCAACTAGTGTATAAACAGAGAAATTTGGTGGAAGCCGGTGGAACAACAAATAATAGCAGGAACAGAAGCATTTCCATTAGTACATATTCTCAGAGGAGGGCATAGTGGCCACAGGTAGTAGTCATGACAAAGGATCATCAGCCATACTAAGTCCAGATGGTAGCAATTTTTAGGCATCATAGCAAGGGTAGGTTGGAAAGGGGGATTTATGGCCCAGATCAGCAATCTACTTAAATGTTGTGCCTAACTTTAAGTGTGAGAGAGTGGTAATTGTGACTATTCCTGTGCTTCAAAAATTAGGCATGTGCTAACCACCATGGGGCCTAAAAGAGGGTAAGTTGGTGGCTTTGCAAATTTTGGTGGCGAGTTCTTCACAAGTGAAAGGGACAGCAATGGAGGAAGCACAAAGATGTTTGTGAGAAAAGCGGAGAAGCAGGTGACCAGGGCTCCTCAATGGCTTCAGCTAGAATTCTGCATACAGAACACCTGTGGTTTTGAGCCTGATTTTCTAAAACTATTTGCATTCCTACAGGACAAAAACAAAACAAACTCATATAATGATTTAGTTCATTAGGATCCATTCTTGTCCTGGTCAGATTCATGTTCTTCAGAATCATATTCTTTTTATTTACCTTCATTTACTGGACTGAAAAATCAATAGTCTAGTCACATAAACCATCTAAATCATCTTTCTTTATCATTTCACTTCTTATCACTTTCCCTAAAAAGGGTTCACACTCAAAAGATTTTTTACAAAAGATTGTTCATTCTATTGGGGTGGATCAAAGCTAAATCTGTAATATGAAAGGAAAACAGAACGCAGAAAGTAAGGAGAAAAGCCAAGGGATGTGAGACATAGAATTCAGATATTATTTTAATTGGGGTTCTTCACCGTCATGTCTCCAACAATGTCCTTGTTCTCATGTAGAAGTGAAGTAGCAGTTCAAATATAAATTATCTATTTTCACTGAAATATGAAAAAGACAGGGAAAATTACCTAAAGATATTAAATTAAAATTAGCATAATTTAGAAAGTATTTAGTAGAGCAATGTCTTCAGCGTACATTTGAACGTGCTATGAACAGCCATGCTGCAATTAATAAAGAGCAAGTTAAAAACTGATAGATCCCACTCTCCATTTGTGAATTTCGTAAATGGGAAATTATTATAACAAATATGGCCAATCTATTTGACATGAAAGTCAGTGACTCACAAGCTATAGGTATGAATGAATGAATAAAGAAAGAAATCAATAATAGCTTCATAGTATACTGGTATCTGTGATCTTAAGAACTCTAGCTTTTAGACCTAGTACTGTATATTTTCCTAGTATGGTTTTGAAAGAGAAAAAATTCTTTGTTCAGTTTCCTTCTTTCATTTGGTACTATAGAAAAAATGGACTAGATCAAGGGAGCCCTTAATTTACACCAGTTGAGGATCTGGCCCATAGAGTGTAATCAGGGGTGAAAGTAACTTAAAGGACTTACGCTGGAGTCCTGGGTGGGGGCAGGGCCTCAACTGGAAGAGGCATGGCCTCAACCTGAAGAGGCAGGGACTTTCAAGATTTAAAGGCCTTGGGGGCAGAGGCATCTGGGAGCCCCGAGGCTCAGAGGGGAATTAAAGGGCCCAGGGCTCTGGCCACCAAGGAGCTCTGGGCCCTTTAAATCACCATAGGAGCCCGGCTGCTCTAGCTCCGGCAGGGATTTAAAGGTCCCAGGGCTCCCCGCAGTGGCAGGAGCCCCAGGCCCTTTAAATCTCTGCCCGAGTCCAGCTGCTGGAGCTCTGGCAGTGCTTTAAAGGACCCAGGGCTTCCCGCAGTGGCAGGAGCCCCAGGCCCTTTAAATCCGTGCCTGAACCCAGCTGCTGGAGCTCTGGTAGCGCTTTAAAGGATCCAGAGCTCCCCACAGCGGCAGGAGCCCTGAGCCCTTTAAATCACCACCTCGGAAGCCGGTCCAGTCCGGCACAGCATACTGGCTCTTGCCGGTACGCCGTACTGGACTGTACCGGCTTACTTTCACCTTTGAGTGTAATTATAATACATTCAGACCATGCATTTGTAACCTTTTTGTGCATCAGCCAGTGTCTTACTATATTAGGACAATGCAGTCATTGAGCCTATAAACCTTGATGCACCTTATCAGAAACTATCTCAACAAATCTTTGAAAGTAGAAGAGGAAAATTCAATTTTATGTACAGATGGAAAGCCATATTTGTCATATCACACAAACATATTTAAGGAACTGGCTGGAGAATTTATAAGCCTGTTCAAGGAGCAAACATAATATGATGCAAAATGACTGATGCAGCTGTAAAGAAAATAGAATGACATGATTTTTCATCTCCCAGACATTGGAAAAAGTCTTCTGAAACTATGGTTTAGAAGTATCAAAATGTACAAGGGGAAAACTTAATGGCCTTGGCTTAGTGGAGTTACGCAGGCATAAAGATTATGTCACTGAGTAGAGAATTGAGGCCAATATATCCATGGCCAGAACATTTCATAGCAACTTGCTAGTATTAATGTATTTGTCTTTTATTTCGACTGTTATGCTATTGTATTCTCTCTTGCTGGACTTTACAAGCAACAAATAGATATACATGCTTGGAATATAGGTAATTTGTTATTCCCCAAAATCACAGATTCATAGAAATGTAGGGTGGGAAGGGATCTTGGGAGGTCATCAAACCCAACCTGTCACAGACCAGGATGTGGGCACTCATGCCTAGTGTTTGGGACAGGAATCAGCTGTCAGGAATCAGAACCAGGGTCAGATATTAAGTCTGAAGTGTGGAATTGGAGTTAAAGATGAAAGCTGGGTTACCTGGAGTGAGACAAGACAAAAACAGGCCTGGGAACAAGCAGGTTCAGGAGCTATTATAGCCATGAACAAATGCTATGAGCGGCCATCCAGAAGCTATTGCTTGTGGGCTTAAGAGCTGTTCTGCTGACTCCGCCCACCAGTCAGGAGCTGTATCCAATCAGGCAGTTACTACACACCAGCTGTACTTGCTGGGTGGCCCGGAGACTGGCTTTGTTGCAGGCCCTGATTCCTGACAGTACCCCCCAGATGAGGGCACCTCCTAGGCCTCAGATCGCAGTTTCTCAGAATACTTCCAGTGGCACTCTTGCAATAGGTCTGGACTGTAGCCTTCCCAGTCCACAAAGTACCGGAGTCTTCCTTTAACTCATCAAGAGCTGAAGATTCTGTGGACCAAGTACCTCTCCTGTCCACAGATTGTTATGGGTAGTGCATTGGGCATGTATGCTCAGTGTAGGGCTTTAAAAGAGAGATATGAAATATGAGGTACATCAAGGATTCAGACAGCTGCAATCAGAAGGTCACCGGCTTTCCCCATTCTATAATCTTGAAGGGGCACAGGTATTGTTAGTCTAGCCTGGCATTTTGGAGGCTTAATTTAAGGTTCTGGGCAGAGAGCCACACCTTATCCCCCATGGTCAAATTGTGGCAGCCTGACAGTCTTGGTTCGCACGGTATTTATAGGTTTCTTTGATGGATAGCAAGAGTTTCTTGAGCCCCCAGTGCATGTGGAAGGTTAAATTCTCAGCAGCTGGTGCTGCTGAACTTCCAGTAAATCTGAGTGGAGGCAGGGGTGAAAGCCATAGTTTGCAAAGAATGGACAATGGTGGGTTGAGGCATGGATTGCATTGTTCTTTGTTAATTTGGCATAGCATGGCAGGGAGAGGCAGTCATCCAGGCAGTAACTTAGAAAGCAGTGAAGATACTGCTCCAAGACTTGACTGCCTCTGTTTGCCCATTAGTCTGTGGGTGATAGGCAGACAAAGTGAAAGACTCAACATCAAGTAGTCTGAGAAATTCCCACCAGAACTGTAGTCCCCAGTACACTGACTCACTGTTCTTGACCAATAGGCTTAGTGCTAAAGGCCTACAGGCACACAGCAGGCATGCCCAATGCAATGACTTGGCAAGGGGTGGTCAGACCTAGTGGTCAGAGCAGAGGGTCAAAACCAAAGACAACATCAAGCACCATGCCGAAGGTCAGAGCTGGAGACAAAGTTGGGTGCCAGGCCAGGGGTCAGAGCTGGAGACAGCATCCAGAGTAAAGCTGATGAGCAGGAGCCTGGAGTAGAAGCCTGGAAGAAAGCAGGAACTGGGAGTAAATCACCTACAGAAACTGGCAAACCCCAGGAACTGCTGCAACACAGGCATGTTCTTGGGTGTGGCCAAGTCAGATATTGTCATCGCCTTGCATGGATGAATGGGAAATCCCTTAGGTGAGATGGTATATCCCAAGAATTGCACTTTGCTTTATTGAGCTCACATTTCTCAAGTTTTGCAGGTGGTTTTGGCAGAGTGATGATTGTGGATGACCTGACTTTTGGAAAAAAAATAGGATGCGATCCAGATAAAAGATGACAAACTGGGCCAGCATGTCCTTAAAGATGTAATTTATGAAATGTGTTGGAAGATCACCTGGGTGTTGCACAATCCAAATAGAATGACAAAATATATGACAAAATGTTTGTCCGAGCCACCATGCTGCCTCATGGAAAATGTAGTTCTGGGTACATTATAACCCATTCTGCCCTATGGGCTGTTCTCCTCAACAGGTCTCCACCTCTCATGAGGCATCATGAACTTCCATGTTGCTGAGCTACTATGGTGCATCATGAGTGTCCATGGAAATTCTGTTTTTCTCTAAACTGTAGATGTGACCTGAGGAAGTAAGCAAATCATAGTGGCATGTGGCAGTTAGCTGAAGCCCTGTAGGTTGGGGGATAAGATAAGGGACAGTGTAGATTCTCTGCAACATGAGATCTCGAAGGCAGTGTATCTAATATAACCACAATACTTTCCAGTGTTGCATGTGCTCTCCTCTACAGAGAGTCAGAAAGGTGTGTGAGCAAACCTCCCTGTCTCCTACCTGCCTTTGCTGCAAAGATCTTGTGCTCACTGCGTGAAGAGGTTCCCATTTTGTCTTCTGCACACACAGTGCAATATCCGGATGGTATCCTTGTACCCACATTTTACTTTACATATCTATACAGGGCTGGACACAGAACATCCCTGTGTATTAGTCACATGTACAACCAGTAGAAAATTTTCCAGTGGATGAGTTTGCTGCCAGAAAATGCTTATTCAACAAAGTTGAAATGTTTCACACTAACGTATCGATTTCATTGAGAGTTTTGACAAGAAATTATTGAAACATTTTGTTGTAACTTGTTTATTTCAAGTCTTATAATAGCTGAAGCCAGCTTTTATATTATAACATAACAATAATATATATAAAAATGGATATATTATATAATAGAACATAAAAGACTAAACATTTCAAACTTATCAAAATGAAATGTGTTATAACAAACATGCCAAACCTGCAGGAAAAAAATGCAGAAATTGGGCTTGTTTGTGGCTTAATTGGCTTGTGAGTTGCTTGTTGGCTAGTTTTTGGCTTGTAGCTTGTTGCTTGTTATAGCTTCCGAAGAAGTGAGCTGTAGCCCACGAAAGCTTATGCTAAAATAAATGTGTTAGTCTCTAAGATGCCACAAGTCCTCCTGTTCTTTTTGCGGATACAGACTAATACGGCTGCTAGTCTGAAACTTGTTGCTTTTGTTTTTTTTGATCGGCTCCTGGCAAGCAGAGGCAAGGGGCAAGCAGGGGAGTGAGTCAGGGGTGCACACCGGCCCACCACATGCTCGCGGGAGCTAGTCACATAGAGTGTTGGGGTTTTTAGGGACTGGCTTGTTTTGAAATGGGATAAGCTTGATTTTTGGCTTATTGTGAAAGTTTGGGTGCTTATTTACCACGTGAAAGTTGGCAACTGTGGTTATAACATAATAGAATCTATAATATAAACTATTATATAACATAAAAAGCCTAAACATTCCAACCTTATCCAAGCAAAATGTTTTCATAAGGTTGAAATGAAATATTTTGGAATATTTTGTTTTGTGAAAAATTCTGAGATTTCAATTTTTCATCCTGATTCTGGATGAACCAAATTTCAAAATCTAGGAATTTCTCACATGCCTCATTTATGGATCACTTTTGTTTAAGTAAAAACTGCAAAATAAGAGACCTGCCACCTGCAGTAAATGTGGACTGATTATAAGATGAGGCATATCCAGTTTTGTGACTGCATACTGAATAGATTGTCCCATAAAATTAATTATTCAAATTTTTTCTGTTATTTGTAGGTAATAATTGGCAGTGGCATTTTTAATTAAACTAAACAGCTAGACAGTTTCTGGCTAAAAGGGCAGACAATTATCATCTCCTAGAAATGATTCCTCCAGGTCTCTCTCTGCCTGTAGTATAACCATTCAAAACACTTGCAAATTCTGTTACATAAGTTCAACTCTTCAATGTTATCTTGCTTTTTCTTCTGTGAAGTTGTTGAAAAAAAAAAAGAGCTAGAAATCTATATTATTTTTCCTAAGATGATCCATTGCACTGTACTTTGCAATGCTACATCATAGTACTGATTTTCACTGTACATGCTTTTAATAAACACTCATTGTTATAAAGATAATAAGACTCTTATCACATTAATGACTTTTCAATAGTGTAAATGAAAATGAATACTAATAAAGTTAACAGTCAACTTGATATGATAGAAAGCCACTAGCTGGGAAGATTTTTATATTCTAATAGTACAGGAAACTGTTTTTCCCTGCCTATTTGCTGCCAGCATTGCAAGTGAAAATACAAGGGGAGAGGAATTTCTGCGTTTGTGAAAAAGATACAGGGCATATTCACCGATAGATCACTGCAAACTTTTCTTGGCCTTGGGCCAGATTCTTCCCTGGGGTAACTCCATTGCCTTTCAATATTGAATTTAATGGAGTTACACTAAGGATGAATTTATTCCAGTATAGTTGTTTTAAAATGTAAATACTTGCCTTGTAATGGAGCCATAACAATCTTGGTAGATGGGTCATGCTAATATTTCTTTTTGATTCAGGAGTAAAAAGAATCTACATATGCTATCCATGCCACAGCAACAATATATACCATTTTATGAAGCCCTGAGTTTTCTTATGTTAACAGCTTTTCTTCATGCAGAAATTTGCCTTGCAATTTGTATGCTAACATACAGCTATAGGAGGTATAGTCCAAACATTGCAGGCCAGATTCACCACCGGCATAAGAAAGCACAAATCTGTTGACTTAACTGTGCCAGCTTACACTAATAGTGAATTTGGTCCTAATTTTTATAAGACAACAGAGTCAAAGATGATGAATCATGTACCTCTGCATGTGTCTCACAGTAACACTGCATCTAACAGCAGCATTTCCCTTCTTGTATTGCACCCTGTCACAGGCTGATGGCCCTTTAAGGATCAGCCTTGCCTGCAACCTAGAAACTATCCCTCAGCCTCATTGGTGAGGTGTTAATATAATGATCATTAGTGATTCCTGCTGGGTGTGATGGAACTTAATTATAAGGAGAGATCCCAGCTGCCATGGATCAGAGTCAGGACTACTTAGATAGAGCTATGAACTTGGAAAAACTCAGGAGAAAGGAATAAGGAGAGCGCTCTGTCTCTTGGGGAAAGACCCGGGGAAACCAGCCTTGAAGACCCCAAGGGATCTGTATAGGTTTTTGTGGGGAATCCTTGAGCTGAGGCCTACAAGGAGCAGGGAAAGCCCTGAAGGGAAGCTGCTAGAGGCCTTGGGGAGGGAAGGCAGGGGGGAAAAACCTGCTAGGGGAAGTAGCACAGTGGAAGCTCTGCAGGAGAATTTCAGTGTAGCCCAAGAGGAGCTAAAACATTATTAATTGGATAATATTCCAATTTATGGTTGGATCTCTGTTACCATAGAGGAAGACTGAACTTTTATGTGACTTGGCCAAAGGACCAAGCCCTGGAGCACCCAGATAGATGGTTGGGAGAAGACAGAAAGAGAGAGGCCATTGCAAAGCCGAAGTGGTGGCTGTGAGGGGGAACCAGCGATAAAGACCCCTTGCAATGCTGTGTCCAGGCATGGGGAAATGGGGCAGCCTTGTGGTAAGGGTGTGATATTAGAGACCCTGTGGTAGGGTGTTCACACCACACTTGCCCTGAAAGAGTTAGGAGGGCTAATTAACTCAAAACGTCACAGCTGAGGGAATCAGGTGGCTAAGTAATCACCTGACTGAGGGGGCCCAGCTGAGGAGGAATGAGCTAGGTTGGACTTATAATGGCAGAAAATTGGCAGGTGAGGGGGCTGTTGGGAAAGTCTACAGCCACATCCTGGAAGAGAGGAGGAGAGTTTAGAGGCTGCTGAGACAGGTACTCCCTAGGAGGAGGGAGAGTTAGAAGGCTGACAAACCTAGAGAGACAGGAGTGACAGGTGATAAGGAAAGGCAGTAAGGTCCAGGAGGGAACAGACCTTGACTACTGGCTAGGGTCCCTGGGTCAAAACTGGAGTAGCGGGTGGACCTAGGTCCCCCTGCCAGCCACTGAGGCAGTGAATGGGAAGACTGCTTAGGACTGCTGGAGGAAGACTTTAGTACTCCAGGAGGAGAAGTGCATATAATGACCTGGCTGGAGGGCTGAGTTATGAAGAGGCAGCAGCAGCCGCCTGTGGAGCGAATGGGGCTGCATACCAAGAGAGCAAGGCAGAGAGTCAGCATGCAACCCCGGGAAGGGGCGTTGACCTTATGATGCTAATCCCCATTGTAGCCAGCAGAAGGAGCCATCCTAACAGAGAGTAAAGAGCCCTGCCACAGGCCCCTTCACACATCTATTTTAAACAAAAGAGAATGTCATTTCCAAATAAATACTTAAAATATTAAAACATAAGGGAATTAAGCATATGTCCAAAATATTTACAGTACATTCATCTGAAGGCCAATTCAGATTTATGAGTGTGTGAAATGGCATGCATGCTTTTTGTTTAGGTTTATTATAAGAGATTTTAGTTCAATGGAGCTTATATGAGCAATTACACTCAAGTAGTATGTTCCATAATCTGTTATGATAGCATAATCCATTATGAAGAAGACCTATCAAAAATAGGCTACCCTGTTAGCCTAATATGGAAGTTAAGCCAAACTACTGAAAGTGCAATCAAAGGATATTTCCAGGTTTCTGATGTCAAGCATAGATATTTTAAATGCAAAAATGTGACGTCAGGGACTAAGTGCTTATTATGATGACTATTATTTATCACCCCCATTGTACAGATGGGTGAACTAGGAAGTGAAGAGAAAGAGAAATTAAATGAGCTGCATAAGGTTACTCACAGACACTACCTCTAAATTCCTTCCTGCCCTGATAAGACCACTAGTAGTGAGCATAAGAGAAGGAAAACATGTCTAAATCTCAGAGGAAGGCATTATACGTGTAAAAAGTAGTGAAATGTATTAAAAATCTTGTGATGCTCTTGGAGTATATTGTAAGTCACAAGCAAAGATCTATTCAACAACAGTAATTTCTAATACAAAGCCACAGAGGTTGGAGAAATTGGCTCCACACCAAACTATCTGAGTCAGCAAGAAATTAGCTTGTGTGAAGCAGCTTTTCTATTATACTCCTGTTTTTGAGGAACCAGGCTGCAGGAAGTTACTGGTAAAATGAGACTTCATGCAAATGCAAGTATGCCAATATTGTTACCATGTGAATGGAAACATACCAGGAAAAATAGGTACTGATGATGGGGTAACAACAAAGACTTGTACACTTAGCATGAAATTCACCCTTATACAGAACACTAGCCCAAATGTTCTGCATTGCCTACGCTCTATTTTCCTGGCCTATTTCTCAATGGAGTGAATTTGGCTTAAAACTTTTATTTGTGTCTATTTTCCAGTGTTTCTTTTAATATTCCTGAAGCCAGAATTTCATTGCAACTATAATAGTAATTGAAAATGATAATGTTGATACCTATTTTTAATCATTATCTTTAAAATGTATTGAAAACTGTTGCAAACTGAAGCAATTATGTGATGAAGGCTGAGTTAGCCATTCCCTCCCCGCCCCCCCCCCCCCGAAAAAAAAGAAAAAAGGAGGATTATTCTGTTTATTGGTTCAGGAAAGAGATGAGTTTGTATGCATCAGGGAGATTTTCTTATCTTTCTTTTTTTTATGAAACAAGACGTTCTCCATCTCCACATTTCCATATGGTGTCTGGTAAATCAGATGACTGTATTTTTATACCCTAAAAGTGAGCAACTCCCACTCTCCTGGAATATGATACAGAGCTTGATCCGTTAAGTGCTCCAGGGAAAATTCACCCCATACAGAGGCACTGCATAAGACTATTTAAGTCCCATTTTGAGTAGGCCTTAAGCTTGCTCTTTACATAGGGATGAATCTCACCCTTCATGTACAGAATTCCCAGTGAAGTCAATGTAAGTTCCATAAACTGCACTTACAGCAGCTGAATCAATATTAACCAAATGGTCTTGACAGTTGAATATATCTTCATTTATGGCTTCAGGAGACATAATTTTTGTCCAGCAGCATGAAAATATTTGTCCAGAATATAAATAATTCATGAGTCACTTGAAAAGATAGAGATTGTGTATATATATAAAGGGCCTGATCTGTGCTTCTTTACCATCCACAGCTCCCATTGAAGTAAATGGTTGCTTTGGGTGTGCAAGAAACACATGGTCAGGTTCTGAATGACGAGTAACAGAGATAACTGATAGGAAAGTACTGTATGAGGGGAATGCAGCTTGTAAAATAAGCTTCATTCTGATTTCTCTTGAGATAGTTAAGGTGAAAAGAGGGGTTAAGGAAAGAGAAATAAAAAACCAGTATAATTCAAGGACAAGTTAGGATACATCACTGATCAAATTTTAAACACTGTATTTTGTAGTCAGGAGCTGGGGGAGGAATAATAAATGACATGAAAAGAAAAGCTATGCTGAGCACTGAAGTGCATACAAAATGGCCCACTGACCTACAATTCCTTATCTGTGGCACAGCAATGAAATATATTAGCATATGTAATGTTTCTGGGAGGTGAAATTCTTTGCGTGTATGACAGAGTGGAATATGTAGTGTAGTTGTAGCCATGTCGCTCCCAGGATATTAGAGAGAAATGTGTGTATATGAAGTAATATCTTTTATTGGACCAACTTCTGTTGATAGAAACAAGCTTTTGAGCCACACAGAAGTCTTCTTCAGGGAAAGGTACTCCAAGGCTCACAGCTAAATGCAAAGTGGAACAGATTGCTTAGCATAAGTATCAGAGGGATAGCCATGTTAGTCTGTATCAGTAAAAACAATGAGGAGTCCTTGTCGCACTATAAAGACTTAACAAATTTATTTGGGCATAAGTTTTTGTGGCCTATAATCCACTTCATCAGGTGCATGGAGTGGAAAATACAGTAAGCAGGTATAAATATAAAGCACATGAAAATAAATGTGTTAGTTTCTAAGGTGCCACAAGGACTCTTCCTTGTTTTAGCATAAGTAGTTAGCACATATGCTAATGGACCATTCAAGGTAGAGTGGAATAGATTATTCTATAGCAGTTAACAAGAAACTATATGCCTCCAAGGAGGGGAAAAAAGGCCTTCCCTCCTTACTCATCTAAGTAGTAGGAGACAATGGGGCTACTCATGTGTGTAAGAGGAAACCAGTAATGCTATTACCATTTGACTTCAATGGCAGCAGAAAGGGATTCTTGTTTCCTAATCAAGAATTAGATTCAAAATAATTGCAAAATAATGTGACAACCCAATATCCTATTATCAGAATATGAATGCAACATGGATAAAGGATCCACTCCATTCTTCAGCATCTAGCATGAGACCATAATTTCCTCCTTTAGACTATTTTCAAAGTGACTAGATCCAGCCATATTAAATACTTATGATACTTATGCATTTAACAGGAGCTTTTCTGCAGACTTTTCTGCCATGTCAATGCAAATAAGGGCTTTAACCCCTCTGGCTGCTGGCTCATAGAATATTTGCAAGTTTCTTGGTCTCGCTGCTATGGGGGTTCCTCCTCATTAGGAAGGTAAGTAGTTCTCTAATTCCCTTTATCTCTCTTAGAATTCTGAGTTTCATGCCCACCCCTTCTTTTGGCATCAGACTAACTGTGGGTACTGAGCATATTGCACAGGGACTGCTCCCTCCGAGTGCCTGTTGGGGTGCTAGTCACCCCAAAAGGTTGGGCAGGAGATGAGGCAATGGCCTTGCTTGCCCCTACCCGGTTAGCTAGGTGTGCTTAGAGAGTGAGATCATGGGAGGCTGTACGCTAACATAGAATGAGGCATTGTGTGCCCCCCTGCACTCTTGGAAACTCTGCCATCCTGAGATACAAGTGCTCTTCCTCAGGTAGAGCAGCTCTGCCCCAGCCCCAATGCAGGACCTACTTCCTAATAGACATAGTCTTGTCCTTCTACTCCAACTGGTCTGTTGTTCTGAGTCATCTTTGATTGTTCTGTCATATACCTGTGAATTATAGAATGTGCAGTAATGAAACCCTCAGGAAGTGTGCATGTGTGAGCTATTTGTAGTACTAATTTGAACCCTATTCATTTGTCTTCTGAATTGTGTCACTCTTTATTCATATTCCTTTAGAGAATCACATGGCTGTGCTTGAGTCAGGTTTTAATGCCTTAATTTCCCCAAGCATTTAAAATGTTGTACATTTGTAGTAGATTAGCATGCTAAACTTGGCTTGACGTTTTTCTTGATGTAAGCAGTGCCACAAAAGCATTACAGTATTTCTGAACCCTCTATCCGTTTACAGCTATTTGAATCAATTTCTTGCTCTCCATGATTCCAATAAGTTATTAAACTGGTGATAGATAAAGGTAGCAGGGAAGTAATATCCCCTCTCTATGCTGCTGTGGTGAGATCACATATAAAATTCTGCATTCAGTTCTGGGCACCAGAGAACTATAGACAAATGGAAGGGAATTCATAGAACAGCAATAAAAATAATTAAGGGGCTGAAGAGATTGACTTATTAGGAAAGATTAAAGGAACGAAATATGTATAAGTTGCCTAAAAAAATGACTAAGGGAAATTATATCCTAAGTAATTCCTTTGCCTCATTGATGTTTATGTCCTTCAAGTATTTCTTGAAGGGCATTACAAGGATGTACCACTAGGAATAAAAAACCGAATCTGAACATTTAAAATCTGGGAGTGTATTTTCAGATAGGCCAAATGCTGACATGTTTACTCAATTCTCATCGGTTTTCATTGAGGCAAAACTCCCATTATTTTCAATGAGAATTCAGAAAAAGTAAAGGACTCCCAGTATGGTCCAGGAGTTTGTGCCTATAAGCATCATTCCCAAAGGCAACTTTGTAAGGAAAACAGCAAACTCTATTTTCAAGCTTTAAGAGATCATCTTCTTGTTCCCCAGAATTGAAGTGAGTGGTCTATCTGTCAGGAGTATGGCAATAATAAAATCAACAATTTATCCTCAGCAGCACACCTCTCTCCCATTATTTTAAATGAGACTTGTGCAATTGTACTAAGGGGAGAACAGATTATTAAGCAGACTATCCTTTCCCTTTCCACAGCACTAAATCCTGCCTCAGCGCCCAGCTTGATAACTCAGACTAAGGGCTGGAGTATCCTCTGTGGTTATTGGGCTGCTGCTGTTCCCAACCCCTGGTTGCCCAAAAGAGATGTTATGTGCAGCAGTGGTGAGTGCCCCCATGAAGCTGAGCTTTGCTGGACACCAGGGGCATGCACACCTTCTGCTCAAGGGTATAGATCAGTAGTGTAGTGGGAATCTCTGGAGTGTAATTTAATTTACAGTACATGGCAGTTTTTGGGTCCACCACATGAAAACTCCCATTCCCCATTCAGAGATCTCCACCTGTTGAAAAGAACTACTGTTTAGTAGTACACCTCTACCCCGATATAACGTGACCCAATATAACACAAATTTGGATATAATGCGATAAAGCAACGCTCCGGGGGGCGGGGCTGCGCACTCCGGTGGATTATAGCAAGTTTGATATAATGTGGTTTAACATAATGCGGTAAGATTTTTTGGCTCTTGAGGACAGCGTTATATCAGGTAGAGGTGTAACTCTATTTTGCCCCCAGTCATCTCTTTGCTTCCATGAGCTGTGACATGCTTGTTCAGGTAGATACTACTCAAGGACTCTCAGGAGGGCAAGTGCAGCCTCATTGACAATATACCCCTCCCCCAATTTTCCTCCATCCACAGAGGTGGCTCCAAAGACAATGGGGTCTATGTGTTGTGGGGTGGGGACAGGCCAGAGGACTCAGATACTTTGGGGGCATTATTCCCCTTCCTCTCTACACACACCATAAGGGCTCCTTGGTGTAAATAAGTGTTGCCTTTATCTGCGTTAATTTATGCTGGTCCTCCTATCCTACAGCAAAATCCCATGAGTAAGGTTTTGTGAGGCAGCGGCCAGTGCTACCATTGAGGGGGGTGAGATTGGGACGTGATGTATGAAGAAGCACAAGGTCACAGCATGGATGGGCCAGACCTTTAGTTGATCTCCTGAGTAGTGCAGGTTTCAGAGACTGAAACTTTCTTTCTGAAGCTCCATCTTCTGAAAAAAATGACAAGGCAGAAACTCTCAAATTTCTATGCATGTGTGTGGGAATAACATGGAGACCCTAACAATATAATAGACACACAGAACAATAGACCCACCCCCAAAATCAGAATCCAATTAAAGCTGTGCGCTAACGCTGAGCTTAATTTTAAAATTGACAAATCTGTACTGCCAATTGCCAGGCTGAGGGGTCTATTTTCTTCTCCAGATGTGCACACTTAAGTCCAATTAATATCAATGGGAACTACAAATTATAAAGCCCCCTTTAGATGCCACACACTGATGCTGCCAGTTACATGCCTTCTTTTTACCAACATCACTAAAGAGTTTTCTGTTAACTTTTCTCAGCAGATAAACTTGTTCAGAGCCAAGCAATATGAACAAACTTGTTTGAAAAGCGACTTCCTTCTTTGTGTGCTGGGGAAGGTGCACATGGGAACTAGCGATGCATTATATTTACAGAGAGAGGGGCCAGAAGCTTATGAAAATCAATCTAGGTAGAGACCGTTTTACTGATAGCATAAATCTCTCCTCTCTTCCTTCTTTTAAAAACTGGATTTGTTTGTGTGAAAACAGGACCTTGGTTTTAAAGAACTCATTTGCTCCTGCTGTTTATTTCCCTCCTGAAGCCATAATGTTCTGTGACATCACAATTAGTTGCTACAGAGGTGATTTATTATGTCACAGAAGGTTTATATTTTTTCTCCTCTACCTCACTGGGGTATTGCAAACATAAATTCATTCACATTTGTGGAGTGATAAGACTACTATTATGGAGTACCTATTTGCTAGTACCATTAGAACCTAGGAATTTATCCAACACTTATTGACTTCAATGGGAACAAAATCAGACCCCTACATAGATTACAGGACAGATCCTCAGTTGGTGTAAATTTGAAGTCAGTTGAGCTATGCTAATTTATACCAGGTGAGGATCTGCCCCATGACTTTTGTGGGGAGTAAGCCATGTGAGCAGATGAATCCTGTTTTCATGACAATGACTTAGATATTAAAACACCAATATAAAAGACAGAAAAAAGTCTGAAAATATGATAAGTATGCAAAATTCTTGCTAAGCAGAATGCTGTTCAGAGTCCTTGAGGCATAAGCAGGTTATATTCAACCCAGAATAGGAAAAAAGAATATGTAACTTTTTAAAATTACAGGCTTCATCATGTATCTACCCAGGTGTTTTACCCAGGGAGATGTCTTAAAATTAGTTGTGGTAAACTGTGAATTGGAATCTGTTATTTAAACCTCTTTTTAATCCCAGGGTTAGGAGAAATTCACATCTGACATGGAATGAGCCTGTCTGATACACCCAGAGCCATATGTGCTGTGGCACAGGAATTTGTAGGCAGCTATGAGTTTAAATCAGCCCTTTAGAGTTACTTAAACTTAGTCTTGTGGGTGAATAATCATTCATTTGAAATACTTAAACTGCTTGGCTCCCAGTGATGATTCCATAATAATAAAATACAAAGCAGAATGTTTCTCTTATTATTATACCAAAAATGATTTCACTTCAAAAGAAACCCCTACAAATTTAGATATCCCTAGGATGTATTATTCACCAGCTTTGCACTTAGCTAAAAGTAAATGAAATGTTAACTCTAGCATTATAGAATATTGAACATGCACATTAAAGCTAATCACCGAGCACATTCACTGTTGGGAAAGAAATGCAAAGGGCTACATGGTAACATGCAGCCTCTGCAAAACACATGCGACTCACAGCAACCCCACAACTTTGGGTGATGAACACTTTTTAAAGGAATCTTTACTGTCTACAACACAGACAATGTGCCTGGTTACACGGCAAAAATTATCCAGCAACAAGCCTCTCCTCCATTGTGATTTGTAAATCAAGGCAGGAGGCTTTGGACTGAGAGCTATTCTTGCCTTTATTGCTCAGCAGAATAAAATAATGTTTTCTCTACATTTATTTTTCCCCAGCATATGTACCAGCATATATATATATATATATATATATATATATAAACCATCCCATCCTCATCCAGTCTGTCAATCTCTGGTCTATGCCCTATGAAATTTCTTTCCCTATAAAGCACAGCAGTATGGGCGTAACTTCCTTTTCTTTTGCTGCTCAGATAAGACTGACCCAGCATGTAGCCCACAGTAGAAGAGAAAAACGCACATGAACCAAAAGATGAGTGCTCCAATCTGAGTTTGAACATTCTAATCACTATGACTGGTGAGAATAATTGGTTTTACTAAATTAGTGATGACTGAGATTGTGCTGCACCTACAGAGCCCAAATTCTTCTATGTGGTGGGCCTTAATGGATAAATCTGGGATCTCCACAGAAGCTAGTAAGACATCTTCCTCTTCCTCACATCAGGCAGAATTTAAATTGGCTGCTAAGCCTTTTTCTGGGGCCCCAATCCTAGGAGTGCATGCAAATCTACCTGATTGGACTGGTGCTGCTGAAGGCATTCAGCTCTCATTCAGGCTGCTGTGAATCCTATCATGAAGTTCGTATTTTCCCTCTCCAGTGTAAGCATCATACTGCAGGTGCCTTAATGTTAGTCTTGCTCTGTCAGCTGGTCATGTTCCAAGAGAAAGTAAGTTTTTGGGTTTCAGAGTAGCAGCCGTGTTAGTCTGTATTTGCAAAAAGAACAGGCGTACTTGTGGCAGGATTTAGGAAAGGACTAAAGTTGTCCATCCTCTGAACCTAAACATGTCTTAAAAGATGTTAATGAAGGTCATTCATCTATTCAAGAATGAGGGAAATGATGACTTTCTTCCCTCAAAAGGACATAATTGCAAAGATGCTTTCTCTAAGACATTACAAATTATCGGATATAAGAACACGGGAATCTTCTTTTTAGGAGATTTGCCAGAAGAGATAGAATTATCTCTTGTTAGATGCACAAAGAGCCTTTTGTCATTTGAGTTGTCTCCATCTTCTGCCACTGTGCTATATCTGTGTGAGGTTTGATGCCTTCAGGAATATGCAGGGAGATTAAGCTGCAGAAGTTTAATTATTTTCTGTATGCTGATGACACATAGCTTTGCCTCTTCATCTTGACTGACTAGCAAAAGCAACTGAGTTAGGGTTTGATGGAAACTGGAATATGAGTGAGAGAAAAATGATAAAAAAGAGGTGATGTTGGTGGGCTGGGAGAATAAAGTTGTGAAAGATTATATTGACTAAGGAGAAGCTATGGCCAAAATAGCTTCCCCCTACCCCATCTACACTTAACTGGAGGGATACAGCCTTTTTGTTTGGACACAGATCTCCCTACCAGCATCTGTACCTTTGTGACTTCATTAAACCATTGCAATGTTCCCTTTCGTGTGAGTCTATGTCCAACTCCATTTGGAAGCAATTGCAAAAGGTGGCTGCTTGCTTGGGGAGTGGAGCCTCTTCTCAGGAGCACATCACACCTGGGCTCCATAAATTGCTCAGGCAGCTTTCTGGCTTCTAGTTAGAATTTAAGATGTTGGTTTTAATCTGCACCCTAAGCAGCCAGAATCTGCCCACTTTCTGGGAAAGGCCCTTCTGTTTATAAGGGTAATAGAGCCCTCCCCAGGAGCTGATGTTGCTGCTGGTTTGAAGGTCCTTCCTGGCCTATCCATCCCCTGGACAATGTGACAGGCCTGGTTCTGAGATAGTGGCAATGAAAGCTGATCTGACAATGAAAGCTGTTTTACCCCTCTGGTCCATAGACCAGGCAGTGAGGTTGGGACTTTTCTAACCCTGGAGAGGAAGAGAACTGGTTGGATGAGCTACAGATACTGCCTTTTGTCTCCCCTAGACTTAAGGTGGGTGGCAGCAGCTAGGCTTCTGGTCCTCCCTAGCCGACGTGGGCCTATGCAATGGAACTGGGGCCTTCCCAGCCTCACCTGAACAAGCTCAGTGCTGGGGATGGGAGCTGAGGGGGCAGTAGGGCTGAGGCCTTCCTCCCCCAGAAAAAGATGGGCAAGGGGTTGATTCCAGACCATTCTTCTCCTGACCTCACTCAGTCTGCCCCAGGGAAGAGCACAGTACAAAGGGCTGGGCAGAGGAGCCCTGTGGGAAAGCACATTCTGTTGGCTGTGGGTGCATGTTGGAGGAGGGGAGAGGAGGTCCAGTGGAAGGGCCAGCAGCTGCAATGGTTGGAGCAGCACCTCAGAGACTGCTTCCTGCAGGCAGGCTGCTTCTCTGGCTGGCGAGTGGGTGCCTTCTCATAAGCTCAGAGTGGGGGGGTCCCATTGCACCTGGCGCTGCACATGCAGGACGCCATGCCCGGGGCCAAGGCGAGGGGGGTCACGCGTGGGCTGCAACTCGCTAGCGGGGGCTTTGCAGCTCCTCTTCAAGCGCAAACTTCCGCCCCCCGCCCTAGCCCAGGCCGGGGTAGCGCCCATTCCCAGCGGAACGGCGGCAGCAGCACGCTTGGCAAGCCCCTGCCTGCCGCCGCCGCCCGCAGCTTCACGTGGCCGCTGCTGCCTGGCTCGCCGCCGCTGCTGGGGACTGGCGGGCGGCGGTGCCTGGCTGGCCGGAGCGAGCCGGCTCTGCAGACCAGTCGCTACGCCGAGCGGGGGCAGGCCGGACCCACCCCAGCGTCCCGCCTAGCAGCTGCGGGCAGGAGGTAGAGCGGAGCCGCGCGGCGGAGCGGAGCGTGGCCGGGCGCCGCCCTCTGGGGGAAGTGTGGCGCGGAGCCCGGAGAGAGGCGGAGAAGCGGTGAGTGCCGCGTGCCGCGCTCTGCCCGCCGGAGCGGGGCGGGAGGCTGCAGCTCGGAAAGGTGCGGCGGGCGGGCGGGAGGAGGGATGCGGCGGCAGCGGCTCACCTCTGTGGCCGGCTCCGCTTGGAGAAGTTGCAGCCTCAGGGATTGCGGGGAGGCAGCGACCCGACGTGCATTTCTCAGCGAACAGCAGAGGAGCGCCCCAAGTTTTGGCTCACGGGAGGCGCTGGGGAACTTCTGCAGAAGGGCTGCCGCTGTCCTCGCACCCTGCGTGCTAGAGCAGGCATCGCACTACTTGCACCACACACGCACCACACACACAGAGTGCAGACCCAGCATCCTACCTGCACCACATACACACTAACTGCAGAGCCGGTATTGTACCTGCACAGCACACACACACTCTGAGGAGCGCAGAGCAGTATTGTACCTGCACAACACACACACACACTCTGAGGAGCGCCGAACAGGCATTGCAGCCTCACCACACACACACACACACACGACTTATGAGGGCCGAGCAGGAATTTTGCCTATCGAACACACACAATGAGCTGTGTTAAAGCAGGCATTTAACCGAAGTATCTGCACGTTTCTGCATATCTGTTTCATTACTGCATTGTCTATTTCGAGATCTGCGTTTCCTATTTACTGCCCTAAGGACATGAAACCACACACAGCTATGAGGTAGGGTTTTTTTGCTTTGTTATAGTAATGACTTGCTGATACTGTGATATTTCAACCTTTACATTGAGATCAGCTTGATAAGCTTAACTATTACTTTATGTATTGTAATAAAGTATGTAATAAGATCAGCTGGGGGAGGGGTTAAAGGTGTGTAGGCATAGGGAGGTTGAGAGAGTGTGCTCACAGGGGTGTGTATGTGAATGTATGTTGCTATGTGTATATACAGGAGTTAGGGAGGATCTCTGTGGGCTATGTCTGTAACAGAGAGGACCACAGGGGTACTTGTAGGGGAGTTGGGTTTCTGTGTGCAGGTATGTAGATTTGTGTGATCAGATTTCTTGCTAGAAAGAGTTTGTGTTTTATTTGCTTTGAGGGAGGTATCCATCCGTGTTGGTTTTGATGCTCTTTTTGTTGGTCATAGTCTCAGTACAGGAAAAAAAGAGATTTTTGTCATGTGCTGGTCGTTCTTGCTGATAATTTTCAGTAGCAACTGCTGGTGACAGCAAAATGCTTTTAACTTATCTCCCCCTCTCCTCCATTGCAAAGTGAAGTATGACTGTAACTGCCCAGAATATCTGTGTATCAAAGACAGGAGGACCAGCATCCTTAACTGTGCAGGGACTACCTCTGAGGTCTTAACAGTGAAGTGTTTAAACTCCCTTCTGGGCAAATACTAGGTAATATGCTAAGGTGTGTTGTCTACTCTTTATATACATTCTTGGTTAGTCATTTCTTAATATGCATGCTCAGGGATTTAGCGCAGATGCTGAGCTATTCAGTATTTCCACTCTGTAAACAGATCAGGGGTACTTGACTTTTTAAAAATGTGGAAATGTTAGCTGTAGCGAGGCCTTGGACAAAAAGCATAATTACTACAATAATGCAATTTTTGCTGTCGTGCTGGGCTGCCTATTGGGTTGATGCTTGTTTGCCTGAGAACTGCCAGTTGGCTAATTACAGTAGTTTTACGGTGATTTGTAGGAGAAGACATTTGTAAAACAGCTTTGATTTGGAGCATTTTCCTTCAGTTAACTCACACAGTGTGCACGTACTTTGAATAAAATTGTGGATGAGTATTGTCATTCAGTGATGGATATTTTTGGATGATGAAAGATGTTTCTTAAGGGCAAGTGGCTGACAATTAAAAATAGCTTCATAGTATGCATTTATTGAGAATGTAGTCAAGGTTTAGTGACCGCTTATTATGATTGACTCTTTTAAGCTATGAATCAGTCTGAACTTTGGAGATGTCACGTGATCTTCCTTTTGTTGTACTCCTTGTTTTATCATAATTCTACAGCCTTGCTCTGCAGGGATCATAGTTTGAGTTGCAGGTTTACAGGACAGTATTTTAGGATGGTACTGTCTACGTAATTATGAAACCTTCAGCTATAGATTTCATTCTGTAACCCTTGCTTTGCAGACATTGGTTTAGTTTGCTTGTAAATGTGTAATTAAAATAGAATCAGTTGGAATGATTTGCCCTGGAAGATCTTTTATCATCTGATGCAGCTCAAACATACACCTTTTGTTTTGTGTCCAGAAAATGATCATCTACTGATCAAACCAGAGTAATCAAAAGAACAAGTTATAGGCTGAGATTCAAAGCCCTGTATTCGTTGAAATTACTCATGAAGAGTAAATATTTTGGAGTACCTGAAAAATGCCCTCATTTACTCATTTGTGTCAACAAATGTCTAATTAAATAGTAGTAGGCTTAATGCTGACTATAGACTATTTTTGATTTTTGCCAAAAAGGGAACATCTCCTTGAACTATGGTATAACTGTCTTAAAATGTTTTGTTCGTGTTAGTGATGCAAATGGTGTCACCTCTAATGCCATCAGAGCTCCTTTCGTATCCTCTGCTGCTGGTGCCACCTCACACTCTTGGGCATTGAGTCAAAGTAGTCAATTAGCTCTTCACGTGCCAAGAAAAAGAAAATTAATTGAAATGCTGAAAAGAAGGCACAACTTGTATGAACGGTCAATGAACGCTACCAGATTTTTGATTACACTGGAACTTGGGGGAGCCAGAACAACAAACTTGTGTTTGTAAATGTCAGTCAACATGGAGCTCAGTGCTATATTCTGAAGTCAACCACAAATTGATATTATGGTTCAAGAATTGTGACAGACAATCCAGTTACAAATGCAAAATGTTTTACATGAGGGTTTATAATAGGAATGTGGCTAACCAGTTGAAATTTGCATTACAAAATACTTTTAATTGTGCTGTTATAACTGAGGCCTGGTCCACACTACGCTGTTAAACCGATTTTAACAGCGTTAAATCGATTTAACGCTGCACCCATCCACACTACACTGCTCTTTATATCGATTTAAAGGGCTCTTTAAATCGATTTCTGTATGCCTACAAAACGAGAGGAGTAATGCTAAAATCGATATTACTATATCGATTTAGGGTTAGTGTGGACGCAAATCGACATT
Source organism: Gopherus evgoodei (assembly GCF_007399415.2). NCBI lineage: Eukaryota > Metazoa > Chordata > Testudines > Testudinidae > Gopherus > Gopherus evgoodei. The sequence goes on along the minus strand of NC_044328.1, from coordinate 21,143,652 downwards.
ATTGGCCTCATTCTTTTACAGTAGCTACCCAGAGTGCACTGCTCCAGAAATCAACGCTAGCCTCGGACCACGGACGCACACCACCGAATTAATGTGCCTAGTGTGGACGCACATAATCGACTTTATAACATCTGTTTTATAAAATCGGTTTAAGCTAATTCGAATTTATCCTGTAGTGTAGATGTACCCTGAGGATGCTATAATGGACTTAATTATCTTTACTAAGCTAAAACTACAATGGTTGGAAAGTGTACAAAGGAGAAGATAACTGAAATATCAACATTATGCTTTTATTTCATGTGCCTAAAATACAATGATTAGATTAGACAATCCACCACAAGTACTAACAAGACTCTTGTTATAGATGCATCGTCTAGTACTGTGTATAAGCATCATATATTTGATACTTTTTTCAGTTCATTTAATCAATATAGGCAATTTGCTTAAACAGTTTAGTGCAGCCAAATTTTACTGTTGTTTTTCTTATCCGTTCATTTTTGACATTAGGTTTTCCTAAAATTACGTCAGGATAGAAATTGGAAGCTGCTCAGACCTTTCATTTGTTTGCTTGAGACGGTCTGGTAATTTAAAAATAAAACTACTGTTTCACGTTTTCACTTTTTATTTGTAAGACAAAAAAATCTGGGATTTTTCCAGTGTTTACTTTCCAAACATTAAAACTGGGATGAAATCAGGTTAAAAATTAAAAACACGGGAAAAATTGGGGGAAGGGACGATGTAAAGGAAAACAAAAAAACCTTTTTTAATATACACATTTTACTACAGTATAATTGAAACTTTTTTTTAATGTACGAAGGTATATTTTGTCTCGCTCAGAAGTAGTAGTTTTTTCCAGAAATCCTGGTTAGCGTACACTTGCATAATTTTCTTCAAAGTATCCTCACTCATGTTGAGCCTCTTGCTGCTTGGAGGTAGTCCAACTTTGAAAATATGCACTCTGCATCAACAGATACAGGGGGTATGCTCAAAGCATGCTGTGCTGCTTTGCTGAGGTTAGGAAGTGTGTCTTGATGATTGTTACAGACAACCAGCACATCCAGTTTCGCATTGTCAGGATTAGGCAAGTTCATGTATGTAGTAAATTCCCCTTTCAGATCTGAAACTTCTTTAGTCGCAAATGGTTGAAACACTCTGGCATAAAGACCATAGTCTGCTGTAAATTTCACCTTGAGGAAAAGGTGCAACATCTGGATGACGTTCAAAAAAATATTTTGGATATTGGGGATTCAGATTATGGGCCACGGTCATTTCCCATTTCTCCCTGAGTGTTACGTTAAAGGTTCTGAACGCTGTTTTGGTTTTCACATGTTTCGGGGTGGGAAAGATTTCTAGAAACAGATGAGTTTTCTCGCTGTGTGTTTCTCCTTCAGCTTTTGTGCTCAGTTCAGCTGAGCTTTTGGTTGTTAGGATCCGGTAAACATCTGTATTGGCAAACATGTGGGCAGTAGTTAGAGAAAACTGCAGTGTTTTCTGCATGTCACACAGTGATTCCAAGTTTTCACCAATTAACATTACCTTGGTGCTTAAAATCTGGCAGTTACTTTGAATTTGCCAGTCCCTTTAGAGCTTCTACTTTAAAACCAACAAACTCTGGATGATCTGGGAGACATATTAGCATAGTCCACACGTTATTTACATGACAGGCAATGAAGTACAAGCTCATCCACAGATGTGACTCAAAAGGGGTGGGTAATTGGCAGTTGGCTCTGCACTTATCTTGCACTGTTAAACCTTCGCATGCTTGAAAATGGCCCCAAATCCAATGATAAAGATTTCATGTCTTTCATTTCTTCCATTGCAGTAGCTGCTGACAGTACAGAGTTAGTTAGATGAGCAGGTAATACACAGCAGCACTGGCTTCTGATTGAATTTAATCTCCTGGGAAAACTGAGCCTCGTAGGAAGCAGAATCTGTGTTAGTTCTGGCCACATTTTCCCAAATTAGTTATTGCTGTTGAGAAAATGTCTGTCAGCAGAGTGGATGACTGTCATATCAGCACAAAACGATGTGGGTTTATTTGCTTTGAAATAAAAACAATGAAAACAAAATGCCAAGAATTGGACGGTCTAAAGCATCAGGAAACTCATCAAATATCAGACTAGACACCACATTTCCATCAGTTCATTCCATCAGTTTAGATACTTAAGCATTGTCTTTTTCTTTCAAATACTTACGAGTGAGGTGGTCTGCATTAGGAAGGGTTTTTGCTGCTGGACATTACTGATGCACAGTAACCAAGAGGCCCCTCTACTATTAAGAGTGGTTGTCCAGTGAAACAAAGAGCACGCACAGTTGTGCTATGTCCTCTCTTTCATTAAAGCTCTGGTGAAAGCTCCTTATATTGTCTGTTTATCCCAAAGCCCACTTTCTTCCTTAATCTTCTTGTGTTGCTGGCTTTCAACATGCTCTTTTATTCTGTCAGTGCGAACACTGACCTCAATGCTGCAATATTTGCAGCACGATGCATCGCTTCTGTCTTTACTTTTCTTGAAAATTTCTAACCACTGATTTTCTTGATAGATTTGCGTTTTTGCCCCATGTTTATCTTTTTATCTTATCTGTCTGTAACCCCAGGAGCTTACCTGGGTTCCTGGGGCTCTGTGTGCTGGTAGTTCAGGAGAGGCACACAGTCCCAGGTAGGAATGGGAAACCAAGGGCAGACTAAGTCTGCAAGGCAACCGAGGAGAAGAGAGGAGAGACACTGTGTGGAACAATGGGGCCTCTGTAGGTTTGGGGAAGGATTGTAGGTGTGCCAGCTCAGAAGAAGGGGCAATGTCACATCATTGACAAGGGAAAGCCCAGGAAGAAGAGGTAGCCTGATCAATAGGCAGTGAGAGGCACTTTCCTGGGAGCCCTGATGACGGGAGAAGCCATTTTGGGAGTAATCTGGACCCAGCCAAAGAAAGGTCAGGACTGGCTGTGTGTGGATCCATCCAAACCCATGCTCATCCATCCAAACCCATGCTCATCCACCCAAACCCGTAAGGAGATTGGCACCCAAAGGAGGTAACCGAGTGGATAGGGGGCACTACATATCTTTATCTGTGGACGATTGATTGTTTAAATTCAATGCCAAACTAAAAGGATGCAAAGAGATAGGCAGGCAGCATCTCCTTGTGAGCCAATCATAGCACAATGTTAATGTTGTTTGGTATTCTGACCTCCACTGTGTATGTGTTCTGTGTTTTACACTGTGGAACTGCTTCAGTGTCAGAGCTGCAGGAAACAACAATCACATAAAGCTTTAGTGTCTAACAAAAATAAGTACCCCAAAAATACTGAGTGGATTGATAAAAAGGAAACTGAAAATGCAGAACACTAAGGGCATGGCTACACTGGAAAGTTGCAGCGCTGGTGATGGGGTTACAGCGCTGCAGCTCACTCTGTGTCCACATTTGCAAAGCACGGCCAGCGCTGCAACTCCCTGGTTGCAGCGCTGGCTGTACACCTGGTCTGCCTGGGGTGTAGCGATTCCAGCGATGGTGATGCAGCGCTGGTCATCAAGTGTGGCCACCAAAAGCGCTTTTATTGGCCTCCAGGGTATTAGGAGGTATCCCAGCATACCTTTTCAGCCACTCTGCTCATCGTTTCACACTCCACTGCCCTGGGCTCAGGTGACCCGCCCTTTAAATGTCCCGGGAATTTTAAAAATCCCCTTCCTGTTTGCTCAGCCAGGTGTGGAGTGCAATCAATCAGTGACCATGCCTCCACGCCCCAAACGAGCCCCAGCATGGAACACTTCCGAGCTGCAGGACCTCATCAGTGTTTGGGGTGAGGAAGCTGTGCAATCACAGCTGCGCTCCAGCCGTAGAAATTATGATACCTATGGGCAGATATCAAAGTCCTTGCTGCTAAGGGGCCATGAACGGGACGCGTTACAGTGCAGGGTAAAAGTAAAGGAGCTGCGGAGTGCCTATTGCAAAGCCTGTGAGGGAAACTGCCGCTCAGGAGCTGCCCCCACGACCTGCCGTTTTTACAAGGAGCTGGATGCCATACTTGGGTGTGACCCCACTGCCAATCCGAGGAGCACGATGGAGAGTTCAGAGCAGGGAGAAGTGGGGGAGGGTGTACAGGAAGCCGAGAGTGAGGCTACTGGGGTGGAGGGAGACACCCCGAAGTCCCAGGAGGCATGCAGCCAGGAGCTCTTCTCAAGCCAGGAGGAGGCTAGCCAGTCGCAGCAGCTGGAACTTGTTGGTGAAGAAGAAGCAGAGGAGCGTGTTCCCGGTAAGCAGATTTTATTTTTAGGATGGAAACGTTTTGGGAGAGGAGGGTGGGGGTTATGGCTGCATGCATGCATGGCTAGATGTGGAATAGCCCATTGATTTGGTCTATCATGTCTCTGTAATCGGCCTCAGTAATCTCTTCAAAAGTTGCAGCCAGAGCGTGGGCAATGTGCTGGCGCAAGTTTATAGGGAGAGCCACCGTGGTCCTTGTCCCGGTCAGGCTAACTCGTCCGCGCCACTGTGCCGCGAGGGGTGGGGGGACCATTGCTGCACACAGGCAAGCTGCATAGGGACCAGGGTGGAATCCACATTGCTGTAGAAGACCCTCCCTCTCTTCCCAGGTAACGCGCAGCAGCGATATATCTGGCAGTAGAAAATCCTGTTGAAAATGTAGGGATAGTGTTCAGTGCAGGTCCCCAAGTAGCTGCTCTCTGCTTTCCTCAATGCACAGAAACCCCAGTGAGCCCTCAGGCAGTTCCCCTTCCCAGGTGAAGTTGCGGCAGAAACACTCACCCCATTGCTCGCCATGCCTTCGCTGCCGTGGCCTCACTGTGCTATGTTTGGTATGTGTAAATGATGCGACAAATAGTCTACAAACTCCTTCACTGTGATAATAAACAATGTAGCCTCTGTATTAAATGTTTCTATTTCTTTTATTTTAAGTGTCCTTGAATACTCCAGCCCTATCACTGCCTGCGTGAAGACTACAGAACTTGAGGAAAAATCCTAGAAAATCAAAAGAAGATTTGATCAAAGCAGTTATGAATCAGTACGCCAGAGACAGTAAGAGGCTGCAGGACTGGAGAGAGAAAATGCATGAGTGGAGGCAAACACAAAGCAGGAGATAGGAATTGGCTACCAAGAAAAGCACAAAGCATCTGATAAGCCCCCTGGCTCGCCAAACGGACTGTATGCAGTCTCTCGTAGCCATTCAGGCAGATCAGTACCGTGGTAACCCCCACCCCTCCCAAAGCTCTCTCCCTTGTTCCCCAGTGTTTGCACAAAACACCTTTCTCCAGCAGCTTGGTTCTTACCACCAGCTGCCCCCAACAACTGTACGTTCACCTACCAGCCCTGAGAACTACAACCCTTACCCTATGCACTCAACCCCCATCACGATGCAGCATATTAATCCTGAAGTGCAGCAGGCATTGCACAGCAATCCAAGCAAGACATATTCAAACCTCTGAATGTACAGTCCACCACCCTACTCCCCTGCCCTTTTATGTACTGTATTTTGAATAAATGATTTCTTGGCTTTTAAAACATTTTTTATTATTGCAGAAAGTGAGAAATACAGTACCCCAAGGGAAAAACAGGCACAGCAAAGGCACCAAACATTACTGTTGGCTTTCAGCCTCAGATTGCTCCCTTAAGGCATCCCTAATCCTTGAAGCCCTTTGCTGGGCCTCTCTAGTAGCCCTGCTCTCTGGCTGTGCAAATTCAGCCTCTAGACGTCGAACCTCGGAGGTCCATTCTTCACTGAATGTTTCACCCTTCCCTTCACAAATATTATGGAGGGTACAGCACACGGATATAACAGCGGAGATGTGTCTTTCCCCCAAATCTAGCTTCCCATAGAGACACCTCCAGTGACCCTTTAAATGGCCAAAAGCACACTCCACAGTCATTCTGCACCGGCTCAGCCTGTAGTTGAACCGGTCCTTGCTGCTGTCAAGCTTCCCTGTATACGGTTTCATGAGCCATGGCATTAAGGGGTAAGCGGGGTCTTCAAGGATCACAATGGGCATTTCGACGTCCCCTACTGTGATCTTGCGGTCTGGGAAAGAAGTCCCAGCCAGCAGCTTCCTGAACAGGGCACTGTTCCGAAAGATGCATGCATCATGCACCTTTCCAGGCCATCCTGAGTAAATGTCAGTGAAACGCCCATGGTGATCCACAAGTGCTTGGAGAACCACAGAGAAATACCCCTTGCGATTAATATACTCGGATGCCAGGTGGGGTGGTGCCAGAATAGGAATATGCATCCCATTTATTGCCCCTCCACAGTTAGGGAAACCCATTTGTGCAAAGCCGTCCACAATGTCCTGCACGTTCCCCAGAGTCACGGTTCTTCTTAGCAGGGTGCGATTAATGGCCGTGCAAACTTGCATCAACACTATTCCAACAGTCGACTTTCCCACTCCAAACTGGTTCGCGACCGATCGGTAGCTGTCTGGAGTTGCCAGCTTCCAGATTGCAATAGCCACCCGCTTCTCCACTGGCAGGGCAGCTCCTACGGGGTGAGCTCAGCACACAGTCCCATGAAAGTGGCTTTTCTCATCCAAAAGTTCTGCAGCCACTGCTCGTCATCCCAGGCTTGCAGGACGATCTGATCCCACCACTCAGTGATCGTTTCCCGAGCCCAAAGGCGGCGTTCCACGGTGCTGAGCACGTCCGTTACTGCCACATGCAATTTAGTGTCTTGCATGTCAGGCGAATCAATATAATCGTCTGACTCCTCACTGTCACTTTAGAGCTGAAGGAATAGCTCCACCGCCAAACGTGATGTGCTGGCAACATTCATCAGCAAGGTCCTCAGCAGCTCAGGCTCCATTTGTAACAGAAATCGCACTGCAGACTCACAATGGCGCCAAACTGCTTGGAATGTGTAACAAAGCACCACGGGGCGTTGGAACAGGAAGCGGAAAGACCCGCACCCTTCCGTCCCCTTCCCACAACCCACAGCGCCAAAATGGGACGAGGTGCTCTGTGGGATAGCTGCCCAAAATGCACCACTCCCAACAGCGCTGCAAATGCTGCAAATGTGGCCACACTGCAGTGCTGGTAGCTGTCAGTGTGGCCACACTGCAGCGCTGGCCCTACACAGCTGGATGAACACAGCTGTAACTCCCAGCGCTGCACAAATGTAAGTGTAGCCATACCCTAAGTAAAAGTAATGTCTGAAGCATAATCAAAGCTGGAGATACTTTTTTTTGGTTGAGAAACAAAATCTGCAAGGTAGACAGAAAATGACACTTCAAAACCAATTGCAAAACCAATCAGTTTGACATACGTAGACAGTTTCAAAATCAATTGACACGTCATTTAATCTCCATCCCCACAATAACCACAATGTCCTTTAAATGACCGTAAATACTGTAAAATATTGGGGATTTTTTTTTTAATACTGATGCCACTAGCAGCATATGGAAGAAACTGGGGGTGGCAGGGGGCGACAGTAGAGGGGAAAGGGGGAGAAAGACGCCTCTGTTTCTGAAAATTACATTTGCAGTATATATGCAGGTTTTTTTTTCTAGTGACGATCTATGTTCCTAACAACACTCATACATTTCTCTAAGGATTTATTTATTTATATTTAAGACCTGTTTGTTAAGTGGATGGAATGTTAGTCACTCCACATTGAAAAAATAATACACAAAAATTAAAAAATAACTGGAGATCTTATCAAAATTTCTCTAAGAAACAACAGGTGTTAACATAGCCTATTATGTCTTAAACAAACCATGCATTATTTAGTGCCTCCTCACATTTGTGTATTAATCAAATAAAAAAACAAAGTTGGAGATCTTGTACTTAGCAGTGTATTTAGGTTTCCATTGCAATTGCATTGTTAGCTTTAATAATATCAGATGTGCTTTCTTTAGATTTAAACTAACACCAATGGTCTGTAATTGCCTTAATGATATATGGATTTAGGAAGTTAGAACATCCAAATGTTTTACTCCTTTTCTACAGATACGTCAACTCAGCAGAAAACAACCAGACCTAAAATATGTGCCATTACATTCTCACATGAGAATCTTCATTAACATTAAGGTTGCTAGACTTTATAGCCTACAGATCAGAAACTGCAAAGAAATATGCAGTTAAGTGATTCAACACTCCAGGGCAGATTCTTTGGTGTAATTTGTCATAGATACAAGTTTGTCTCCCATTTATATGGCACTCATCGGTTCCCCTTCTCAGTCTTCAGTGCATCCCTTCACCACCCACATAGTCCACTCATTTTCCTCTCATCCCGAACAGCTGACAAATGACTTTGAATCCCATCATGTTCCTTGATGGGAACTCTGGTTATTTAGCTAGAGGAACCTAATGAAATATGGGGGGAAATGGGGAAGTTTTCAAGAGGGAGCATTTAAAAATATATCCTGTCCAAATTTAGTTTATTTTACAAAAAATATACTAAATTTTATACTTTACTAAATAAAAGCTAAAATTCCATTGTCATCTGAAGGGTCATTGTGGCAAAATTGGAGATTAAATTAAACAGTTAAAGTATGAAACAGAGAGTTTTTAATAGTGCTTTAAAGTGCAAATCTCCATGCAACCTGAAGTCTAGAGATTCCACTGATATGTCCATAAGATTGAACAGTATTGCACAGTTATGTACAGATTGTTAATTCAGTCTAATGTATGTATGGCAGAATGTAATGTTTCTATTTAATTAAGGGTATGTTTTACAGTCACACTAGTTATTTGTCCTTATGACCAATTTCACTCGTGTGTTTTGACCACATAACTGAAAATGTGATCATGATCCTGGACTGGTTGCTTGATCTGATTTTTACATAATGAGCAGGAGAGGCAGGCTATCTGGGAACTGGAGTGCAATGAGAGCACTGCAAGTCTTTGATTACACAGATATTGTAAGCAATGAATAGCACTTTAGGGCCAAAGGGTTAATGTAGCTTTTGCATGGAATATTTCATTTATATTATATCTAGTTTCTAGCCGCTGTTGAACACTGCTTATAAATGCTAGCTTTAAGGAACCTACCATCCTTCATGATAGTTTAGATAATGAACATAAAATGGAGAACTTCTAACACATGTTTCTTAGCAAGAACAAACAGAATTAAGATGCCAAGTCATAATGATTACTGATGAGGAGAGAAACAGTGTAGTTATGCTCATTTCACTGTGGCCAGAGGCCAGGGATCCAAGATATTATTGTGAACATTAATAAAAATGGTATTGTGAATGTTAATGAAAACAAACACTACATTATTGGGTCCCTGGCCCAGTGTTTCTCATACATAGTCGAGATGTCCTCTTCAGAAGTTGTTGAGTGAAACTGATGTAAATTCCAAGTAGACTCTGTAAAACAAAAAAAGAACGGTCATATTGGGTCAGACCAATGGTCCATCTAGCCCAGTATCCTGTTTTCCAACAGTGGCCAGTGCCAGATGCTTCAGAGGGAATGAATAGAACATGGCAATTATTGAGTGAGCCATCCTCTGTCCTCCAGTCACAGCTTCTGGCAGTCATAAGTGTAAGGACATCTAGAGAATGGAGATATGTCCTTGACCATCCTGGCTAAGAGCCTTTGATGGACCTATCCTCCACGAACTTATATGATTGTTTTTTGAACCAAATTATACTTTTGGCCTTCACAACATCCCCTGGCAATGAGTACTACCGGTTGACTGTGCATTGTGTGAAATAGTACTTCCTTTTGTTTGTTCTAAACCTACTGCCTATTGATTTCATTGGGTGACCCTTGGTTCTTGTGTTATATGAAGGGGGAAATAACACTTCCGTATTCACTTTTTCTATACCATTCATGATTTTATAGACGTCTATCATATCCACCCCCCTCCCAGTTATCTCTTTTCTAAGATAAACAGTCCCAATCTTTTTAGTCTCTCCTCCAAAGGAAGCTGTTCCACACACTTGCACACAATAATGTTTGGTTTCAGAGTAGCAGCTGTGTTAGTCTCTGAGGTGCCACAAATACTCCTGTTCTTTTTACAATCATTTCTGTTTCCCTTCTCTATACTTTTTTCATTTCTAATGTATATATTTTTGAGATGTGGTGACTAGAACTTCACAGAGTATGCAAAGTGTGGGCATATCATGGATTTATATAGTGGCATTATGAAATTTTTGCCTTACTACCTGTACCTTTCCTAATGGTTCCTAACATTGTTAGCTTTTTTGACTGCTGCTCCACACTGAGTAGATGTTGTAGAGAATGATCTATGATGACTTCAAGATCTTTTTCTTGTGTGGTAAGAACTAATTTAGAACCCATCATTTTGTATATATAGTTGGGATTATTTTTTCCAGTGTGAATTACTTTGTATTTATCAACAGTGAATTTCATCTGCCATTTTGTTGCCCGGTCACCCAGTTTAGTGAGATCCCTTGTTAACTCTTTACGGTCAGTTTTGGACTTAACTATTCATCTGCAAACTTTCCACCTCACTGTTTACCCCTTTTTTTCCCAGATAATTTATGAATATGTTGAACTGCACAGATTCTAGTATAGATCTTTGGGGACCCCACTATTTACCTCTTTCCATTCTGAAAACTGATCATTTATCCCTACCCGTTGTTTCCTATCTTTGAACCAGTTACTGATCCATGAGAGGACCTTCCCTCTTATCCCATGACAGCTTACTTTGCTTGTGAGCCTTTTGAGTGGGACCTATAGCAACTGGATTACCCTTGTCCTCATGCTTGTTGACACCCTCAAAGGATTCTAATAAATTGCTGAGGCATTAAAAAACCATGTTGACAGTTCCCCAACATATTGTGTTCATCCATATGTCTGATAATTCTGTTCTTTACCAGAATTTCAACCAATTTGCCTGGTATTGAAGTTAGGTTTACTAGCCTGTAATTGCCAGGATCGCCTCTTGAGCTGTTTTTAAAATTTAATGTTATATTAGCTATCCTCCAGTCATCTGGTACAGAGGCTGCTTTAAGTGATAGGTTACGTACCTCAGTTAGCAGTTTTGCAATTTCATATTTGAGTTCCTTCAGAAGCCTTGGGTGAATACCATCTGGTCCTGGTGACATATTACTGTTTAATATATCAATTTGTTCCAAACCTACCTCAATTGACACCTCAGTCTGGGATGGTTCCTCAGATTTGTCATCTAAAAAGAATATCTCAGATGTGGGAATCTCTCTAACATCCTCTGCAGTGAAGACTGATGCAAAGAATTAATTTAGCTTCTTTGCAGTGGCCTTTGGTTGTCCAGTGGCCCCACTGATTGTTTGGCAGGCTTCCTGCTTCTGATGTACTTAAAAAAAAAATGCTGTTAGTTTTTGTAGTGGTCAGTGATAATGAAGATGGTCAGCAATAACGTTCCGGGAGTTGATCAAGAATTCATTGATTCTAATTGCTCAGGGGCCAAAATGTGCAAAATTAAACAGATGCAGGTGGGTCAAAAGGAAGTTGAAATATAAAAGCCTCAGTTACTGCATCATGGGCCCAATTCTGTGGCTTCAGTTAAGCAGAACTCCTGTTCACTTCAAAATAACACCATTATGATGTTTCCAATTGGCGTTTTGGCTGACTAAGAATTGCAGAATGGGGCCCAGTGATTCGAAACCACATAGCATTTGCAGTTATTGGATGACAAATGTTCTCCTATATTTGACACTGTGTAGTATATACAGAGTGTCTTTTATAAGCAAATTTACAAGTCTTTGGATTTATAGTGCACATACTTAATTTTATAAATATTTGTATTTTGTTGTACAGTGTCTGCATTTTAAATATACTGTTTCTCTGTGACATAGTCTCCAACATATGTTTTCAACAGAAATTCATTAAAGCTGACATTTTTACTCTGTACATAGTTTTCAGTGTGAAGAAATATACATTGAACAAAGATTTCCATCTTCATCCGTTAGAAAATAATCATTTTAAATATAACTCAAGCACACTCTTCGCATAAGGTAAACAAAGCTAACAAGATTGCAGGAGGCCTTGTTAATATTGTTACTTATTACATGTGTTTGATCAGCATCCCATTATGCTTGGTACTGTACAAATACATAGATGTGGTCCCTTACCAAAGGAGCATGCAGTCTAATTAAAGTCCTTTTGGTTAAATTTGGACAACTGTGATGACCCAATCTATCCCAAATTGGAAAGAGCTGTGAGACCAAAGAAATAATACATGGAGATAAGAAACATGAGCAGAAATTGCCAAAATAAGATTTGCCTTTGAAAAATGCAAGTTTCTGTAAGACATCTGGGAGAAAAATAGCCAGAAACTTAAATAACAGGAGAATTATTTGAAACTCATGCACCTAGGAAAAGGAAACGATGGGGAAACGGTAATACTGAAGGAAGTAGGAGAGATACTGGACAGCAAATTAAACATGAGGTGTAATGTGATATGGCTTCAGAAGAAACAGCAGCACTATTGCCATTTTTATGCTGCATATCCCTTTTATGGAGCAAGCAGGAACAGTATGTCTCAACATGGCTCTGGTTGATTGGACCAGGAATATTGTGTTCAATTTTTGCACTGAACTAGAACAGATTGTTTGGGTTCTAGAAAATTTAAATGAGTGTATGAGGAAAGGTTGATTTTATATTTAATATTAAACTCATCTATAATTTAAACAAGACATGACAATGGTTTAAATAACTATAATTGAAGATGTTCACACCAAGGAGGAGAGGAGTCTCTATTTTGTGTGGTACAGTATAGGTATTTCTAGAAATGGGATTAAATTAAAAAAGGAACAATTTAGACTGAATATTAGGAAAATATTCCAGACGGTGGGATGTGCTTGGCTTTGGAGTAGCTTCCCAAAGGAACTGGTGGAAGCTTCATTCCTTGGGAGTTCTTAAACTAGACTGGACAAAATACTAGTAAATGTCCTCTGAAGAATACCGTTTTGTATGAATATAAAATGGATGATCTAATGATATTATCTATCTCTGACTTCTTTGATTCTAATATCTAATCAATTGCTACTTTTGTAAGCTTTATCATTCAACTGTTTTATACTTTAGATAGCATTACCCCAAGGAGTGTCAAATGTCTAAGGAGTTTGGTAGATATTCCTCACAGATTTTCCAGGAGAGTCCCACACCTCAAATCCCCTCATGCTAATAGTCCCACAAATATAAGTCACTATAGATAACTGCTCATCCCACAAGTAACCAAGTCTGGCTTGGTGGCTGAGGTATGTGAGAGTTTTTTGGGGGTCTTCTTTGGAACTACTGATTGTTCAGTTTCTTGGATGGATACCAGTTTGTTAAACTGGAAGAGTAATAGGCCCCATTATTCTTCAAGAAGTGTCCCTGTGGGTGCTTCACTTTAGGTGAATCTGCATCCCTGTGCCTGCGATCAGAGAATTTCAGTAGGAGTGCCTGTTTGGGTCGCATCTATGCTGTCCTCATCTAGCACTGACTCTGGTGGTTATATAGCACAGTATGACCACTCCCTCGCACCAGTTCCTTGTCTACCACCCTTGGCTTGAGACGGAGCGATCAGCAGTGCCTCCGAGTTTGCCTTTATCTTAAAATATAGAGTTTGAGTTCGTAATTTTAGAACCCAGTTAGTTAGCTTAGCTACCCTTCTCTTCCTCATTTATTTTTCTTTATTTAGAAGAATTTTTTATTAGATTAAGTATCATTTCTTATTATACTCTTTAGCAGAGTATAGATACCCTCCATCATGGGAGAAACTATTCTAAGTGGCATGCCTGGATCTCTGGGTTTTAAACTTTGCTTAACTTGACAGGAGTCAATCCTGGTGTCTGACAAACAGTCGCAGTTTCTCCGCTGTCTCGGTGAGACACACATCCCGCAAAAGTGCTCTCATTGCTATAATCTTAAGACTTGCACCAGAATAGCCAGGGGTCTTAAGATAAAACTTCTTTTGATGGAGAAGTCTCTGCACCCAGCTTCCAGTCCAGAATCTCGGACCCCTCCTGGATACTGGTCTCCAGTGATGGCATCTGACAGACATTCCCCTTCACCCTCACAGAGGAAAGACCACTCCTTCAAAAAAGTGGCAAAAAAATGGGCTATGACCTCTTCTTTCCGGGAATCAGCTAAAAAGAGACGACCCCCAACTTTCAGAGGCTCTTGGTACCGACCTCACTGAGGCCAACTACCTCTGAGGCGGCGGAACCCACCAGTACCATGGGTACCGTGACAGCCAAAGACCTTAAGTGGGCAGGCTCAGAGAGAAGCAGCAAAGGGCAACTTATCCTCCATTCCTTGGCCCCTTCGGAGCTGCTCAAACATGAGTCACTGAGCAGTGCTACAGTCTGTGACGCCACCTTCTGCCTTGATGTTGCATAGTGCTCAATCATTGGCACCAAGAATCGCTGTAATTCCATTGGCACCACCAACAATGCTCTCCTAGATGCCAATGCTCTTGGAACTGAAACACAAAGACCTCCTGGTCTCTTCAGCCCGCCCTATCACTAAATGATTCCTCAAGGATATTCATAACCTATATCCTGAAACTTGAGTCTCTACTCCACCATCTCATTTTTTCCAAAACCTCTTGTGAACAAACGAGAAGCAGTGTTCCACACTCTGGACATCAGAAGGGCACTAGCATTTTACATTGAAAGGACTAAATGACTAAAGAAAGGACTAAAGAAGCAATGGGCTTAAACTGCAGCAAGGGAGATTTAGGTTGGACATTAGGAAAAAGTTCCTAACTGTCAGGGTAGTTAAACACTGGAATAAATTGCCTAGGGAGGCTGTGGAATCTCCATCTCTGGAGATATTTAAGAGTAGGTTAGATAAATGTCTATTAGGGATGGTCTAGACAGTATTTGGTCCTGCCATGAGGGCAGGGGACTGGACTCGATGACCTCTCGAGGTCCCTTCCAGTCCTAGAGTCTATGAGTCTATAAAGTTGCTAAGGTATTTTCTTCTGTTATAGAAAGATTTAAAGGAGCTGCCCTAACCAAGCAAAGTCTCTCAAAATGAATGTTTGGATGCTCTGACCTTTATCATCATGAACAGCAACTACAGCCCCACCAGGTACCTACACACACTCCACCAGATCGTTTTCTACACCAATAGCCTTCCTCAACAATGTACTCATCATGGACATCTGTAAAGGAGCAACCTGGGCGACAGCCCATATATTCACAGAGTACTATGCAATAGAGCAGGACTCGACATCAGATGCTCTGCTGGGACTTACTGTCTTATCATTCTTCACAAATTCAACTCCCAAGTCCCTTCCACCCAATGAAGAGCACTGTTCTACAGTCACCTAAAGTGGAGCACCCACAGGGAGACCTCTTGAAGAAGAGATGGTTACTCACCCTGTGCAGGAAGTGAGGTTCTTTGGGATGGTTGTCTCTGTGGTTGCTCCATTATCCACCTTCCTCCCCTCTACTTTGGAAGTTTTTCTGCTAGGGACTCTGTGGTAGGAAAGGAATGGAGGGGGGGTTGTTCACACAGCGCTACATAACCGACAGAGGTGGCATGAAATGGGGACAGCACATATGTGACCGAAACAGGCACTGCTATTGAAATTCTCCGATCACAGGCATGAGGATGCAGGTTCAACTAAAGTGAAGCACCCACAGGGACCACTGTCTTGAAGAACCTGAGTTACTGCACAGGTTAAGTAACCTTCTCTTTGTGTATTGGGATCAACAGCTAGACCCTTGCATCATTGTTGTCAATTGGACTCTGCACAGGAGCATGGATCTATGCCAGCAGACCCTGATTTGGCATTGGGGCTCTAGAAAGCCAATAAATCACATAGTGATTGTCTGAGATTACATGGTGACATTTATGTCGTGACTTTCTATTTATTGCATATGTAACGGTAGGTCACAATGACTCAACTTCACTGGGAAAGAACAGTAATACAAAGATCACTTCACAATTACTGTGTGATTTTTTTTTTTCAACTCTCTTCCATATCAAAGCAGTTAGTCAAGGTTGAGCATTACTGATCCAGGTTGTGTGTGTCTCATTGGAACCTTTCCTGAAGTTAAAAAAAAGGAGAAATTTTTATAAATAATAATGCTATAAAACAGTTCAGTATCTCACATTGAGGATTGACCTGCCTAGGGGATATAGAAAAATAAATCAAGATGAAACCACAATCACTTTTGACATTTAGTGTTAGAATTACTTTGCAAGGCTATTTATACCAGCTTTAAAATAGCTTTAACAAGAAACTAGATGTGAGAAGGTGAACCTAAGCTAAATGAGTCCCGTTATCAGAAAGGGAAAACATTCACTTGCACGCTACCAGACTATTTTAAATACTTACATTCTTTGCAGAATAGACGTTGTACCTTACTAAGTATAGCAGCAAAAACTGAGAATATTTAGTCTGAGAAATGGATATATATTGGCATCTTTAAGTCAAATTTGGATCTCAGTTGCACCTCAGTAAATCAGTTTTAGCTGAGCTGAAGTCACTAGAGTTACTCCGAATTTGCACTGGTGAAAATGAGACTGTATCTGTCCTTTCTTTGAGTGGTATATAATTACTTTGCTTAGTATTGTTAGGCACCAAATATGAGCATGTCTGCGAGAGAGTAGTTTCCTGTTTTTTGAAGAAGAGCAGAAGAGGCTGCTCTGCCAAGTAGAAAGCTAACCTAGCCTCTCAAAAGTCACTTACACAGTAAGTGCCCGCCTGCATGAGGGTATGGCTAGTTGATAACACACATCAAGGAGTTTGTCAGCAGGGCAGTTCTGAGGTTTTTATTTTGTACTTTCATTACAAAGCTAATTTCACCATATTCCTCCACACATGAATAAGTCCATCTCTTTGGACATGACCTCACCCTACAGCTGAGGCAGCATCCCTGGCTGATTCTCCCCACTTTACAAAGGTTATCCTCTTATGCATGTAGTCAGAGCTATATAACAGGAGAGCGATCAATTGTTCTCCGTGTCCACCGAGGGAAGGGCGAACTGTTAATTGGGTTACTTTGCAGCAGAGGAGATATAGGTTAGGTATTAGCAAAAACATTCTAACTATAAGGCTAATTAAGCACTGACACTGGTTATTTTGGGAATCCCCATTATTGGAGGTTTTAAGAACAGGTTGGACAAACATCTCGGTATACTTTGGTCTGGCCTCAGTGCAGGGGATGGACTAGATGACCTCTTTAACTCTCTTCCAGCCCTACATTTCTGTGATTCTGTTGTGACACCTCGTACCCTATCTGTACCCCATGTTCACCACTTTTGTATGGTTATCATATATTTTGTACAAAGCATGCCTTCTGAGGTATCAGTTGAAAATTCATGTTTTACTGAACATTGTTGTCTTGTTAACATATGTGTATCTTAACTGTATATGGCATTATGACATTTTGCTACATGTTTGTTCCTGAAACGTGAGTTTGGGGAAGGCCCACACACTAGATCCTTAGAGTCCTTTTGTTATTTCTAAAGTAAGGCCTTGCTTGTTAGCCGTGAAGACGCTTCAGACATTACATGTACAGAAAGCACGGGCAAAAAAATTACCATTCTTTTGAAAGATGCTTTATATTTCATGTACACCACACACTGATTATCTGTACCCTGGCTGGGGCGTGGAGGGATGGTGGCGAGAGGAGGTATTACTCACGGAGAGGAGAGGCCTATAAAATAAGAGACAATGGCTTCCCCATGACCGCTCCTCCCCCAACTCTGCACACAGGGACAAGAGCGTTTGGAAGACAAACCATCATTGAACTGTGGGATGGGTGGTCCCAGGCTGTAAGGAGATAGCCTGTGAAATGTATTGCAGCTTATGGTGAGACAACCTATTTTGTTTTTAGAACTATTGGTCTTGGTAAAGTTTAGGAAATAGCTTGCATGTTTATTTTTTATTTTTCATAACCAATTCTGACCTGTATGCCATTATCACTTAGAAATCACTTAACATTTATCTTTCTCTAGTTAATAAACTTGTTTTAATGTTTTATCTAAACCAATATGTTCTTGGTTGATGTGTCTGGGGAGTCTCTACTCAGGTGAACAAAGGCTGTTTCATATTCATTACCCTTTAATGGAATGGTGAACTTTTTATGAGCTTAGGCTGTATAGTGAGTGTACTGGGCAGTGCGAGATGCATATTTCTCGGGGTACAAGTCTGGAACTAGAGAACAGTCTGGAGTTTTCCTGTGCATAGTTCATAAGTGGCTGGGAGAGCATTCGTGTAACTTTTCATGATGTGCCTTTCCATACTAACGACTGTGTGAGCAGGGCCTGGAGAGGCTGATTTTCACTAGCAGAGCACTGTAAGACACACCCTGGTCTGGAGAATTAAGGTGACACAGCAGTTCAGTGGTTCAGGTTGTACCCTCTGGGATGTCACATCTGTCTTAGATTTGTATACGGCAGTGTTTCTCAAACTTGGGCCACTGCTTGTGCAGGGAAAGCTCCTGGTGGGCCGGGTTGGTTTGTTTACCTGCCACGTCCGCAGGTTCGATCAATTGCGGCTCCCACTGGCTGCGGTTTGCTGCTCCAGGCCATTGGGGCTGTGGGAAGTGGCATGGGATGAGAGATGTGCTGGCTACCCTTCCCACAGCCCCCATTGGTTATAAATTGATTGTTTAGTCATATTAGTTCCTTTCTCTTTCCAGGTATTACAGGTAGACTAATTGGCCTGTAATTCCCAGAGTCCTCTTTGTCCCTCTTTTTAAAGAATGGTATTATATTTACCCATCTCCAGCCCTCTGGGGCCTCTCCTATACCGTAAGTTCTCGAAGATACTTGCTAATGGTTCCAAGACTGCTTCAGCTAGTTCATTGAGTGTC
Source organism: Gopherus evgoodei (assembly GCF_007399415.2). Lineage (NCBI taxonomy): Eukaryota > Metazoa > Chordata > Testudines > Testudinidae > Gopherus > Gopherus evgoodei. The sequence goes on along the minus strand of NC_044328.1, from coordinate 21,124,943 downwards.
CTAGTAGGGATTTTATCAAGCCCTGCTGACTTGAATACATCTAACTTATCTGAATCTTCTTTAATTTGCTCTTTGCCTATTTTGGCTTGTGCTTCTTCCCCAATTTTGTTAATATTAGTTGTGTTTGAATATCTGATCACCGCTGGCCTTTTTAATGAACAGTGGCACAAAATAGATATTAAAAACCTCAGCTGCCTTGAAGTCATCAGTTGTTGGCTCTCCTTCCCCAGTAAGTAAGGAACTTATGCTTTTCCTTTGTCTTTCTCTTGCTCCTAAGGTATTTAAAGAACCTCATCTTTTTACCTCCCTTGCCAAGTGTAACTCAGTTTGTGCCTTAGCCTTTCTGATTTTGTTCCTGCATTCTTGTGCTATTCTTTTGTGCTCCTCCTTAGCAATTTATCCATGTTTCCACTTTTTATAGGATTCCTTTTTGATTTTCAGTCTATTAAAGAGCTCCTAATGGAGCCATATTGGCCTCTTACTATTATTCCCATCTTTCCTTTGCATCGGGATAGTTTGCTGTTGTGCCTGTAATACTGTCTCCTTGAGAAACGGCCAGCTCTCCTGAACCTCTTTTTATGGATTAATTTTATACTGTAGTCACTTGGATTGTAAATACTGTAAGCGTAGAAAGATTGACAGGATTTAAATCTGGGTGAAAACTGTAGATTAAATTTGATAGTACCTCATGAGGATTTCATTTCCCCTCTTGGTTTAGGACATTTACATGAATTGTTTTTCTCTTTCTACTGTGTAAGCAGAAGTAAGTGGTATAAAAGCAATGGGAAACTGGCATAAAGTGGTTTAGGTGGGGAAAGAAGTATTAATCTTATCATATTGATGTTATCAGCTCACCATGATATTACATTCCGGAATGCCTTAGCCTGGAGGTGCTAAGGTAAAAAGAGGTAGCTAGATTCTGATCATTATCATATTACTAACCCCTGCTTTGTGAAATTTCAGTGGCTTAACCTCATTCCAAGTCCCTCTATATTAAGAAATGATTAAGCACTTTGGCTGTTACAGTCCGCAGCCTGAAAATACCTCGTTTTGGCATATCCCCTCCAAATATAAGAGAAATAGTATGTTTTCCTTTGATCTACTGCAAGGATTTCCTGTGACAGCATCTGATTCCTTTTTTCTCTCTCAACATGTCCAGTTCGGTCAGTCTTATAAAGTCAGCAATGAGTTTGATTCTGATCCCAGTTACAGCAGAGTAAATAAAGAACTGGTGCACTGGAGCTACAGTGGTAGAAAACTGGTGTAAGTGACATGTGGGAAGAGCTGAATTAGCAGAAAGAGGAGATTTCCAAAAGCTGGGGATGTTCCATGGGGGCAGTGCCAAAAATATTGGCTCTTGCATTAGGCTCTATATGAAGCTCCATTGCATCTGAGCCTGAGAAAGTCTATTGAGCTCTATGGACAAAGCTGCTCATTTTTCTTTTTTTAATTTTTTTAATAGAGTAGAGGTCTAAGTGACTTTGTCCAATACAGATTTTGTCTAATAGGGGTTTTCTTTGCTCTCTGTCTAGATTATAATTCTCATCACACAGGGAACCATAGTAGTTTGCTATGGTGTTTGTGCAAACATATTTTTTTAAAATTATTTATATCTATTATTTACAGAAAATTGGAGAGGGAAAGAACTACCTCCTTGCCTCTGCAGGTAAAGGGAGCATGTTTGTGGGGACATCAACATCCCTGCATCAATGGCTGCTATCCCTAAGAGCTTCAACAAGCTTGGTAAAAGAGACACTGTCAACTTCATTTGGCCTCAGACTGAGCTACTTTACAAGTTGTTTGTTATCTTAAGCTCCTCATCTACCCAAGTGCTTCTGTTTTGTTTGTTTTTAAAGAAAATGTCCTTTACAGCCCTGATATTTGTTTATGTAAAGTTGCAGGAAAAGTTTGTTTGTTTGTTTTAAAGTTTCTCAAGGGCTAGAAGGATCAGTTTTATGAAGAGGCATGCCAGAGGCGCTTGGGACTATAATTGGCTCAACTGCCACTAGCTTTGAAGGTTTTTCATATTGACCCTCTGTTGAAACTAACAGTTAAGTAAGGCGGCTATGAAAGTCATTGTGTTATGCAATAAAATACATAGTCAAAGGGACAAGAGCATTCCTGGGAAGGAAAGCAAAATGAGCTTTTATCATGATGCCAGAAGAGAGATTTCTGTAACTGTAAGGCTGCTCTTTATATCACATAAAAACATTGGCACATGCATCATCGTGGTATTGCTTATGAAACAAAGCAACATGGAATCCATTTTTTCAAACCTCTCTACTCTTGTGAGGCACTTACCAAAATAACATATTTCTAACATCTCTAGAACTGCAATGTGACTAATTATCTGGACTCTTAGGGCTTGTCTACATCAGAAAGTTGCAGCGCTGGTGAGGGGGTTACAGCGCTGCAACTTAGGAGGTGTACACATCTGCAGGGCATCACCAGCGCTGCAACTCCCTGTTTGCAGCGCTGGCCGTACTCCCGTTTTGTCTCGGGTGTAGAGGATCCAGCGCTGGTGATCCAGCGCTGGTAATCCAATGTAGACACTTACCAGCGCTTTTCTTGACCTCCGTGGAAGGAGGAAGCCTCTCTGGTAATCAAGCTGGTCTCCTTTCCCGGTTTGCTCTCTCGTTCCCGGAACCCCGAGCAAGCAGGTCTCCTTCCCTGCGGTTTGCTGGGTGGCTCCGGGAACGCGAGAGCAAACCGCGGCGAAGCGGGTCTCCTTTCCCGGTTTGCTCTCTCGGTCCCGGAACCCCGAGCAAGCAGGTCTCCTTCCCTGCGGTTTGCTGGGTGGCTCCGGGAACGCGAGAGCAAACCGCGGCGAAGCTGGTCTCCTTTCCCGGTTTGCTCTCTCGTTCCCGGAACCCCGAGCAAGCAGGTCTCCTTCCCTGCGGTTTGCTGGGTGGCTCCGGGAACGCGAGAGCAAACCGCGGCGAAGCGGGTCTCCTTTCCCGGTTTGCTCTCTCGTTCCCGGAACCCCGAGCAAGCAGGTCTCCTTCCCTGCGGTTTGCTGGGTGGCTCCGGGAACGCGAGAGCAAACCGCGGCGAAGCGGGTCTCCTTTCCCGGTTTGCGCTCTCGTTCCCGGAACCCCGAGCAAGCAGGTCTCCTTCCCTGCGGTTTGCTGGGTGGCTCCGGGAACGCGAGAGCAAACCGCGGCGAAGCTGGTCTCCTTTCCCGGTTTGCTCTCGCGTTCCACGAACCCCCCTTGAAGCCGCCCAACAGCGCTGCAGTGTGGCCACATCTAACACCACTTGCAGCGCTGGTTGCTGTAAGTGTGGCCACTCTGCAGCGCTGGCCCTATACAGCTGTACTAATACAGCTGTAACAACCAGCGCTGCAAAATTGTAGATGTAGACATGGCCTTAGTAGTACTGGTAAATATATCTTACTTGTATCATGTTTATTTTTTCTAGCATTATCTGCATGAAAAAACCACAAATATCTTATTTATAGCTGTGTTTGTTGTCTTTATTTGGCTGTGATATACATTTTTTAAAAGAGAAGAATAAGCTTGCAATTAAGACGTTGAACTGAAATATAGGAGACCTGGCTTCAGTTCCTTGCTCTGCTGCAGGCTTTCTGTGACCTTTGAGAAGACACTTAATCTCTCTGTATCTTAGTTCCCCACCTGTAAAATAGGATTAATAATACTTCCTTTCCCTCACCCTTTGAGTCATCAATTTAAAATATAAGCTCTTCAGGGCGAGGAGAGTCTCTTACTATGTATATGTGCGTAGGGATTCTTAGGATAAATTATTTGGTGGCTTCAGAGTGCGGCCACCCACTCATGCTGGTGGCTGCCGTCACACTTTTTCCTAAAGCTAATTAAGTGTTTTAGGAAAAACAAATAAAGATGCACATACACACGTCCAAATCATTGTAATTTATTTATTGCTAGTTAATGAGTCTGTTTTGAAAAGTGATATTAACAAACATACAGGTATCACTTTTCACAGCAGATTTACTCAGCCCTGGCAAGTCTGGGGACAAATTAAGCCCTGGACGGGGTGGGGGGCAGCGGGCACCAGGGGCAGTAGGAGTGGGTGGGTGGCTCGGGGAGCAAAAGGGGAGCCGGAGTTTGAAGCCCTACAACCGGGGCCCAGGAACAGAGCTCTAAGCCATGCGGCCAGACCCTGAAGCCCAGCAGCCAGAGTCCGCCAGCACACCAGGGCTAAAGCCCAAAACCTGAGCCCTCAACCCCAGGAAGGTGGGGAACTCACCGGCTGCCTGTTCCTCCAGCATTGTGCCCCAAGTGTCTCCGGAGGGGGGCAAAGCCTAACCCCTGCTTGTGGCCCCAGCAACCAACACCAAAGTGGTGCATCCAGGAGCAACAGGGATGGGGAGGGGCCACTGCTTCTGCCCTCCCCCACATCACAGCCCAGGAGGCTGTGGTCACAAGAAAAGCCTCCAGGGGGTCCATTCCCTCTCATCATATTGGCACCAACCCAGGCAAATTTCTGATGGGTCACAAAATATTTTATGAGACCGTACTCTAAAATAAAGGCTGTACTGGAAGGCTAACTCTCCCAGTCTCTCTAAGGGTATTTCTACACTATGAAATTAGATTGATTTTGTAGAAGTTGATTTTTAGAAATCGGTTTTGTACAGCTGATTGTATATGTCCAGGCTAAGCACATTAAGTCAGCGGAATATGTCCTCACTACTGTGGCTAGCATCGACTCATGGAGCAGTGCACTGTGGATAGCTATCCCACAGTTTGCATGGTCTCTGCCGCCCATTGGAATTCTGGGTTAAGCTCCCAATGCCTGATGGGGCAAAAATATTGTTGCGGGTGGTTTGGGGTACATGTCGTCAGTTCCCTCTGTGAAAGCAATGACAGACAATCGTTTCTTGCCTTTTTTCCTGGGTTACCCATGCAGATGCCATACCAAGGCAAGCATGGAGCCCGTTCAGCTCACCGTCACCGCTGCTGTTGTGGGCAAGTCTACTATGGGGGCTGCTGTGATCCAAGTAGCCTGTGTAATCACTGACATTCTGTTATCAAGGGTAGTGACTCTGGGAAATATGCGGGCCTTTTTAGATTTTAGGTGCATCATATTCCTGTCCTTTGTTGCTGGTAAAGAAGTCTTGCAACCGTACATTCCAGTCCAGTTGGCATTGTAGCACCCCATAGCACTTCTGTGGTTGACACATGTAACAGCTCCAGCGCTCTTGCTCTTTGCCTTGAGCTACCTGGACCTCCAAGCATTTGACACGCAAACACCTGCAGCAGCTGGCATTGCTACACAGCAGCAGCTCCTTGCCTCCGCAGCAGATGGTGCAGTAGGACTGCTAACAGTCATCATCCACCGCTTCCACTGCAACTCTGCTCTCCTGCTCCCCAGTGACTAGCTCGGGGGATCCGTACTGGTCCTCCTGGGTGCTGCTGGGAGCAGACGGTGCAGTAGGACTGGTAACTGTCCTCACTGGACATGTAGCTTGGCCGGGGGTTCTGGGAATGTCTTCCCTGCCCGGCTCCTAGCAACCTCCAGGGCATGGTGTTTGGCTCCATCACTTCCCCTGCAACTCTGCTCCCCAGCGACAAGCTTGGGGGAATCCATTCATGAAGCCTGGACAGTAGTAAGGAGCAGTTCAACTATAGGCTGAGCAAGTGCAGAATGGTGGTAGAATGTGTCTTTGGACGTTTAAAAGCTCACTGGCGCTGTTGGTCAGACTTCAGCGCAACCAACATTCCCATTGATATTGCTGCTCGCTGTGTGCTCCATAATATCTGTGAGAGTAAGGGGGAGATGTTTATGGTGGGGTGGGAGGTTAAGGCAAATCGCCTGGCACCAGGGCAATTAGAAGAGCACAGCAATGCATGCTGCGCATCAGAGAGGTTTTGAAAACCAGTTTCATGACTGGCCAGGCTTCGGTGTGACAGTTGTGTCTGTTTCTCCTTGATGCAAACCCACCCACTTTGTTGATTTTAATTCCCTGTAAGCCAATCACCCTCCTCCCTTCGAAATAAAATAGCTATTGTTTTGAAACCATGCATTCTTTCTTTATTAATTTAAAAAAAACAAAAAAGAGATAACGGACAAGGTAGTCTGGGTAGGGGTGGAGGGAAGGACAAGGCCACATTGCTTATTGTAGCCACACTAAAAATCAAACTATTTGAATGACAGTCTTCTGGTGCTTGGGCCATCCTCTGGAGTGAAATGGCAGGGTGCCCCTCCCGCGTTCGTGGGTGTCTGGGTGAGGAGGCTCTGGAACATGGGGAAGAGGGTAGGCGGTTATACAGTGGGTGCGGCGGGCGTCTGTGCTCTTGTTGGCTTTCCTGCAGCTCTAACAGACACTTCATCATGTCCATTTGCTCCCCCAACAGACGCTTCATATTGTCAGTTTGCTTCCCTATTAGCCTCAGCATCATATCCTGTCTCCACTCTTCGTGCTCACTTAATTCTTTCCTGGTCTCTGCCACTGAATGCCTCCATGCATTAAGCTGTGCCCTATCAGTGCGGGAGGGCTGCATGAGCTTGGAAATCATGTCGTCACGAGTGCATTTTTTTTGCCTTCTAATCTGCAATAACCTCAGGGACAGAGATGATACGATTCTGGGGGGACTGCATGGTCATCTGTGCTGCTGAGTTCGCCATGCTGACCAAACAGGAAATGAAATTCAAAAGTTCCCGCGGCTTTTCCTGTGTACCTGGCTAGTGCATCGGAGTTCAAAGTGCTGTCCAGAGCGCTCACAGTGGTGTGCTCTGGGATAGCTTCCAGAGGCCAGTACTGTTGATTTGCATCCACACTACCCCAAATTTGACCCAGCAAAGTTGATTTTAGCACTACTCCCCTGACCGGGGAGGAGTACAGAAGTCGATTTTAAGAGCCCTTTAGGTCGATGGAATGGGGTTGGTTGTGTGGACGCATTCATTTTTAAATCGACCTAATGTAGCTAAATTCAACCTAACCCTGTAGTGTAGACCAGGCCTAAGAGACTTCTGATAAGGTTTTATTTTGCTGTCTTTCCTGTTACATGTGTACATTAACAAAGTCATAAAAAGTCTTCAAACTGCAACTAATTTTTCGCATTTTATTTCAAGAGCGATTCTCTCTGAATACTTTTTTATGCTCGTGGTGCATCCTACGCTCATGTGCTTCTAAGAGCCTAGAATGTGTTTGCAGCCAAAGACAAGTTATTAAATTAAATTTCATGAAATTAAAGATTTATGTCTTTGATTTGGGACATAATGAATAATATTGGTACATTGAAAAAGATGAGCTAGAGTTGGTAAATCTATTTCAGTACTTAGGAATTCCTTTAAACAAAGATGGTTCTTGGATTAAACACTTTAATTATACTAAAGTTTGGGTTTACAGAAGCTTGAGTGGTATTTGCTTGGAATTTTGCTGGAGACTTTTATTTAGTTCTCTATAGAGCCTTTTAAGTCAAATGTTCTAACTCAATTACTCTGGCATCAGGGACTGGAGTTTTGGGGTTGTTTTGTTGGTTTCTCCTCTATGGAATATTTCATGAAAGGGTCCCATGTCTCCTTCAGTGAATGCTGAGGGAATTGATTAGAAGTGAAACTATGTTCTCCAAGGAGGAGTTCCTTGCATCTTTGAGAGTCCCTGATGATTTTCATAAAACCGTGATGACAGCGGGCCTTGATTGCTCATGCTGATGCCATAGGGTGGAGACTGAAATCATGGGTGGCTACAACAAACTAAACCCATTCCATATATTTTGGTATGTTGCTGTTGAAGCAAAATCTCAAAAGAAAATGTAACAACCAAATTTAGGGATGTCTGGAAACAAGCTGCCCTTAAACGGGTAAACTGTTGTAGAATTGATCTTATATTTGTTAGTAGTTGGAATCCTTTCAACAGAACAACCATAGCTTACTCAGTTTCTGAATGCTCACCAACAGGCAAGTTTTTGCCTGTGTTTGTGAGAGAAGCTAGCTGCCAACAGTAATTGATAGAATTTGGGTCATTTTATCAAATGGAAATGTTTGACTGCTCACAATATGATCATCTTTTTTCTTTCCATTTTCCTTAAAACACATTTCCCCGTGAGAAACATTTCAGCAAATGATCTCTCTGTTAGTCGAACAAAAACACTCCATATTATATGTGTCTGTCTGATTTCAATTGTTACCTCTGGGGGGAAGAGACTATGTCTTAATATGTTTGTACAGAACTGAATGTCTACAGCTGATGATCAGAATAAGCACCTGTGGTGGAGATCATTCCATTTCCTCTGCTCACTTTGGGCCAGAGTGTGTCCTGCTGCTCTGCGGGCGTGTGGTGTTTGTAGAGGGCAGAAAGATTTGTGTCCTGTGCTTCTATGGGATACTGGGGGAAAATTGCAGTCCTCATTCCGACAGTGACTTCTTTCTCCATGCATCCCATGAGACATAAGATGCACCCCAAAGGGAACAGGGAGTGGCAGGGACACAACCTCATTCCCTACTGCTCACTAGATAGCACATTGGAGGAGTAGACAGAATGCCCTGAAGAAGCATATCATCAGGCATGCTCCTTTGCACCCCATGGTGCTTCGGAAAGCATTCTGCTTCTTGCGGTGGGGGGGCATTCTCCACTCCCTCAATGCAAGACTGGGCCTTAAAAGCACAGTTGAACCATTATAATTTAGATTGGGTTTAGTTTGAGCCAGTCTCTATATCTAATACAATAGGAATTAAGTGGTTAACACCTGTTGAAAAATAACAATAATAAAAATCTATTGAAGCTCTTGCTTTGGCTTGGCTCTTGACTACAAATTAACACTGTCTGCTGTAGTATGGCAAAGGTTGCCTTTTCAGCAGAGAGGGTGAGAGAGAATGCATGCCAAATTCTTCTTAGCTCATTAATCATTACGCAAAATTAATGTTTTTTCCTGGTTTCTTTCCATGTGAATTTTTGATGGGGAAAGGTGTGAGATTTTTATCTTATTTGTTTGATGTGCAGTCCACGTTATGTACATCATAATTTATGTTCAGATATCATTGGTTGTATTCTTTCCTCATGCAAAGTTAGGAGTTTGAAACTAAGCACACACAGTTATATTGAGGTTAGGACATGTCTGTACTAAACATACAGTTAAAGTCAAGAATCTTAGTTTATCACACAGTTGTGGTATGGACTGTCCTGTGCTTCTCCGAGTTTTAACTTATTTCCTGGGGCCTGGTTAGGGCCCATGTATGCTACAACATTTTGCTGTGTTATAACCGGGTCCCCTGACCAAGTTATAGGTATGATAGACCAGGTCTCATAGGCTATGTCTACATTGCAGCTAGGAGCAGTCCAAGTAGACACATTCATGCTGGCAAGGTTTGATATTGCACTAAAAATAGCAGTTGCGGCTTGGGCTTCGGCTTGGGCTCTTAAATCTTGGGGGTTGAGTGGGCTTGAGAACCTGAGCTGCAGCCTGAGCCACAAAGGTCACGCTGCTATTTTTAGCACACTGCTTGAGCCCTGCTAGTGCGAGTCTGTGTACCTGGCCTGGGAGGCTTGCTCCCAGCTACAGTGTAGACATATACATAGTGATTTAAGTCCTATGTTGGAGAACCCTGAATGCTGACAGGCTGGTGAAAGAGTGAGTTGTATATTGTAGTGCATGTGTGTGTTGGTGGAAGTGGATGATGTAGGTAGTGATTAGTTTTTAAACTGTGATTTCTTTTTTATGAATTATGATTGTGTCGAAGGTACTATATCCAGTGTGGGTGACACTTAGTTCTTGCATAAGCCGCATAGAAAAGTACTACAGTAATTGTGACACAAACTAAGCATATCCATATGGAAACAACTGAGAGTAGTATTATTTTATAAAGTGGTCAATAAAGTCATTCCACTTGTTAAGGGATGGATGAAAGAATAAGAGAAAAGTGGTAGAGTTCAAGCCTTAGATTCATTAGTAAGTAGTTGTTGAATAGGGAAGGAGATGCTGGAAATAAATGTCATATGACTGTTGGAATAGAAACACTTTGTCTAGGATATTGCAAGCCACATATTCCATAGGAAAGGTTTGCTTCTGGTTGTAGCCAGAAGTTATTTGCGGGCAGTTTGGGTTTCATCCAATGATGCTACATTACTTTTACATTCCAAAATAGGAGCTTCCCTATTGTGATTTCTTATGAATATTTAGACCTTGCTTTAGTCCAATTCTTGGACTGTAATTTACTAATCAGCTATCTATCTATGGAATGAGTGTGTAATCCTTTTAGTGTTTTAATTAAATGGATTTTTATACCTTGTGTTAATATTTTAAAAACTTAAGTTGTTGAAAATTTGTAAAAGTTGTTGCTGAGTGTGGAACACTTTTTAAAATTATTAAAGCAAAAAATATAAAGTTGTCATTTGTTATTAGTGATTAGTTTTGATAGACTAATTTTTGTTTGAATTTACAAGAAACTTTAATGACAGACTTTAATAGTTTGTCTTTTCAGGATGCAGCTGTGTATGTTTCCTTTCACCCACTCAGCAGTAGATGAAAGATGAAGTGCTCTATTCATGAAAAAAATACGTACACAGTAGTCGTGTATAGTCTAGATACATTTTTTCCACCCAATTTTTAACGCATGTCCTTTGGAGAAGATACTATACTTGATTCATAAAGATAAATCTAATTTAGATGAGTGGTTTAGGCAAACAGAGATTTATTAAGAGAAATCAATTCAAGATGTGGAGAAAAACCCTTTTCTTGTAGTGCAGGGGTAGGCCACCTATGGCACATGTGCCAAAAGCGGCACACAAGTTGATTTTCGGTGGCACTCACACTGCCCGGGGCCTGGCCACCGGTACGGGGGGCTCTGCATTTTATTTAATTTTAAATTAAGCTTCTTAAACATTTTAAAAGCCTTATTTATTTTACATACAACAATAGTTTAGTGTATATTATAGACTTATAGAAAGACACCTTCTAAAAAAGTTAAAATGTATTACTGGCACGCAAAACTTTAAATCAGAGTAAATAAATGAAGACTCAGCACATCACTTCTGAAAGGTTGCTGACCCCTGTTGTAGTGTAATGATCAGGTAGGCGGCTGTTAAAATACATGTGGATTTAGAATTGTCAGACAAATACTACTGTGCTGCATGACCAGAAAGTGTTAAGCATCCTGCAGGATAAATGACTCAAATTCAACCCTTAAAAACGTATGGGGAGATAATGTTTGTGTTTTTGTGTATTTACATATTTATTGGTAGAAGTCAACAATGTAATCAAACAGTCCCTGTCTATGCAGTATTCTGTTAATTCAGAGATCAACAGAACATTTTAACATTTAAATGATCTCTAAACATAGGGTATTGTTGTATTCATCTCTCTTTGAAATGTATAGCAAATCAACTGCGAATGGTGGAAAAACAGGCAATTGCCTTATGTTGATCTGTGTGAATAATTACCGGTGATGCTTAGAAAATGTCTGTTGTTTGCAGAGGGACCTCAATGTGTCAAAGAAGGCCTGAAACTTGTCAAAAATGGCTGGGGTCCTCCTCCTGTGTATCTCGGATCTGCTTGAGGCTTCATGCAGGGGAAGCCTAAACCACAAGGACTGAGGTCCCAGTTCTGACTGGACCACCCTGAATGCAAACATTGGACTTTAACCTATGAACTATTTCTGAAAGGACTCTTTGCATCTACAAAGCTCTCCATCTCTGCTATGAATCTGAGGGTACATTTACACTACGGGATTATTCCGATTTTACATAAACCGATTTTGTAAAACAGATTGTATAAAGTCACGTGCACGCGGCCACACTAAGCACATTAATTCGACGGTGTGCGTCCATGGTCCGAGGCTAGCGTCGATTTCCGGAGCATTGCACTGTGGGTAGCTATTCCGTAGCTATCCCATAGTTCCCGCAGACTACCCTGCCCCGTGGAATTCTGGGTTGAGATCCCAGTGGCTGATGGGGCAAAAATCATTGTCGCGGGTGGTTCTGGGTAAATGTCGCCAAGTCATTCCTTCCTCCGGGAAAGCAACAGCAGACTATCATTTCACGCCCTTTTTCCCTGGATTGCCCTGGCGGATAGCATGGCAACCATGGAGCCTGTTTTGCCTTTTGTCACTGTCACCGTATGTGTACTGGATGCCGCTGACAGAGGCGATACTGCAGCGCTACACAGCAGCATTCATATGTCTTTGCATGAGAGCAGAGACGGTTATCAGTCGTTCTGTACCGTCTGCTGTGCCATTGTAAATTGGCAATGAGATGACGGTTACCTGTCGTTCTGTACCGTCTGCTGCTGTCGTGGGTGCCCCTGGCTGAGGTCGGCCAGGAGTGCAAAGACAAAAATGGGAATGACTCCCCGAGTCAATCCCTCCTTTATGGTATCTAAAAATAGAGTCAGTCCTACCTAGAATTTGGGGCAAGTGTACTAGAGAAGCAGTGTATCAGCTGCTCTATGTCAGATCCTGCAGAAATGATGAGCTACATGCCATTCACAGGGGGTGTCCCTGCAACAACCCCACCCGTTGCTTCCCTCCTCCCCCAACCTTCCTGGGCTACCGTGGCAGCGTCCCCCCCATTTGTGTGATGAAGTAATAAAGAATGCAGGAATAAGAAACACTGACTTGTTAGTGAGATAAAATGAGGGGGAGGCAGCCTCCAGCTGCTATGATAGTCCAGGCAGGACATTAAGCGCTGTGTGGCAGAGGAGCCCAGCATCCAGCTGCTATTATAGTCCAGGCAGTACAAAATCTTTTCTTTACACATGAAAGGGAGGGGGCATCAGGAGCTCAGCCCCCAGTTGCTGTGATGAGAGTGGTTACCAGCCGTTCTGTACCATCTACTGGGAATCATTCCTATTTTTACCCAGGCGCCCCCAGCCGGCCTCGCCTGAGGCCAGCCAGGAGCACTCACAGGCTCATGACGAGGATGGCTATCAGTCCTACTGCACTGTGCCATCTGCCACCAGGGAGGGGAGGAGAGAGGATGCTACTGTTTACTGCTGCAGCACCGTGTCTACCAGGAGCATCCAGTATACATAGGGTGACATATAAAAAAGTCAAGAAACGATTTTTTCCCCTTTTCTATCACGGAGGGGGAGGGGGGGTAAATTGATGAGATAGACCCTGAACCACCCCAGACAATGTGTTTGACCCTACAGGCATTGGGAGCTCAGCCAGGAATGCAAATGATTTTCGGAGACTGCAGGGACTGTGGGATAGCTGGAGTCCTCGGTTCCCCCTCCCTCCCTCCATGAGCTTCCTTTTGATTCTTTGGCTTTCCGTTACGCATGTCACGCAGCACTGTGCTGTGGACTCTGTATCATAGCCTGGAGATTTTTTTCAAATGCTTTGGCATTTCGTCTTCTGTAACGGAGCTCTGATAGAACAGATTTGTCTCCCCATACAGTGGTCAGATCCAATATCTTCCGTACAGTCCATGCTGGAGCTCTTTTTGGATTTGGGACTGCATCGTCACCCATGCTGATCAGAGCTCCACGCTGAGCAAACAGGAAATGAAATTCAAAAGTTCGCGGGGCTTTTCCTATCTACCTGGCTAGTGCATCCGAGTTCAGATTGCTGTCCAGAGTGGTCACAGTGGAGCACTGTGGGATACCGCCACGAGGCCAATATCGTCGATTTGCGGCCACACTAACCCTAATCTGATATGGTAATACTGATTTTAGTGCTAGTCCTCTCTTTGGGGAGGAGTACAGAAACTGATTTAAAGAACCCTTTATATTAATATAAAGGGCCTCGTTGTGTGGACGGGTACTGCGTTAAATTGGTTTATCGCTGCTAAAATCGGTTTAAACATGTAGAATAGACCAGACCTGAATCTCAAGATTGACTCTTGTCTGTATATACACTGAGCTCTCTCTCTTTCTCTTCCTTTTTTAATAAATTTTAGTTTAGTTAACAAGAATTGGCTATAAGTATGTATTTGGGAAAGGTCGGGAATATTCATTAACCTGGGAGGTGATGTGTCCGATCCTTTGGGATTGGTAGAACCTTTTTAATATGATGAATAAGATTTTCAGTAATCCTCATCAGTTTGACTTGGGTATCTAGGCGGAGGCCTGAGCTTGTGTTACTTTAAGGGAATTGTGTTGTTGACTTCTGAGTAACCAGTGAGGTATAATAGAAGCTGCTTTGTGCTGGCTTGGTAAATGTAAGTATTGGAATATCCACCAGCTTTGGGGGTTGCTTGCCCCATTCTTTGCAGTGCACCCTAACTGAGTGACCTCACCTGACTCCCCTGGTATTCCGGTCACAAGTACATTATACCAATATTAAGAATCTTACTTAAAATAGCCCTTTATACCAAGACCACTGAGTGGAAAGTATTATTAAATAAATTCTAGTAGATAGCCTTTTGTTGCGTTATTTCAGTGGAGCATGTGGCTGTATGAAAAAACATGTTTTACCAAAGCACAGAATAAACAGGCAATGGCGATGTTATGTTATTCACATTCCATTTAGTCCTTTTACTCATAATGGTATTCATCCATCTAAAGAATCCTTAAGTTAGCAGCTGATGACTCAAAAACTCTACAGTTAGTGATCTTTTAAAAGATGGCATAAAGCCTTCATTTTCAGATGGTGTAAAGAATTTCCAGCTCTAAATTTTCTTGAGATAGCAGCTGGTAAAATCATGTAAGACTTGAAGTGGAAAAAGAGCAACATGGTAATCAAAATAATGTGATTTTTTTTTAATGTCCATCATTTTACAATATGCCAAAGCTAGAAACGCTTGGCAAGGGCCGTGCAAATACCTTTAAGACAACATTTTTCAAAGTGCTGGTCCTATGTTGATAATCAGTAGAGAGAAATGAATCCCTTTTTAAAGTGACTGAAGGAATGATGCATTTAGTGTTAACATTTTCTATAATCTCAGCTACGTTGTGCTGCATTTTTATATTTCTGTAGAAAAAAAGTGAATGAATATCTAAGATGAGTTGATGTCTCTTGTAATGAAGAGTAATGGAATGATTTTTGTCATGCACAAACTAGGAACATTTACTGACTACTCAATTTTTAAGATTAAAGACACCTTCACCTTCTCATTGCTGAATTAGCAGGGCTGAATGGCAATCTGACACTCAAGATAGTGCTAGACTGAGGGACCTGCCATTATGGTTCTTTGCCCTTACGTAGTGCAGCCAAAAGGAGTGAAATGTGACACTTTGACCTTGAGTTCAGGCTGCAGGTTGCTGAGTATTGGCTGAAGTTGGCAGTGTGCAATAAAGGAGAGGGGGGAGGATAAACACTACTCTTTCTTGGTGCAATATTAAGGTGTGACTCATTGCTAGTTAGCTGCCGTAAACTATGCTCTCCTGTCCCAGAAGACTGATTTCTGTACCTTTCTGAGGTCAGCATATTCCAATCCTCATTACTGTTATTCACCTTCGTTAAACAGTAGCTCAGTCTAAATCTTTAATCCTGCAGACAGGATATCAGTCAGTGAGAGTTTTATTCTGTTTTACTAGCATGCTCATTAAACCTCACTATCGCTGCATAATTGGCTTAACTTCTATCTTGTGTCTATTGCAGATGTAGCTGAAGTAGTCTTGTGGTCACATGTGGTTTAGAGTCATGTTTAACCTGGCATCTTCATGGGTGTATTCCTGTACTCTTTTCATTACCCAGTTAATAATGCACTGACAAAAAGGTACAGGGTGTTCTCTCTTCCCTATAAGTGTATATTATTAAAGAAGCTACCTCTCCTGACATTTAACTGTTGCCAGTTTCTAAACAGGGTGCTGCCACAGTACTGCTAGTACAATATTCTTACAATGATTTGGGTGAGAAATAGACAACCAAAGATTATTCATGCCATGAAATTACAGCACTTTGATTCTAAACTATGATGCTAAAGATAAACCTTTTATAAAACTCTTTAACATTTTCCCTTTACTTTGCTTATTAATATAGTGGGCCAAACACTACTGTGTTATACCTATGACTTCAGTGGTTTTGCATGGATGTAACTGAGGGCAGAATTTTAGTCTATAATATTGTGCAGTGTATAAAAGGCAGTTTTTAATGAAATTAAGTAGGTAAATCCAGTTATTTATGTCTGAATATCGGTGACATTTTAGCAGAATTTTCAGAAGCCCTCATGATCTATCGCTAACTTTGAGCACTCAGCAGCTGATCTACCAGAGATCTGCTGCACGCCATTCATCCATCTCCTTGCTAGTCACACCTACGACGACGCACAACCATGCCTTCCATTATGACTATCTCTAGGTTATTTCCATCTCTACTCCTAATGTGACTAAAGTACATAAGCTTGTGTCAATTTCCAGCATCAAGTTCTGCTTCCGTCCAATAATATTTCTCACATAAGCATTCACCTTTTTGTCCATCCAGGAGATATGCAAAAGTCTTCACCAGCACATTTCAAAAACTTCAGTTTTTTTTTTCCAGCAGCATTAACTTTCCAGGATTCACATCCACGAATAGAAAAAAAATAGACTTTTCACCAGTTACACCTTTGTACATTTCCAGATACCACTTTTTTCACACTTTCTTAAGGGAGGCCATTGCTGAATGAGCCATTCCTAGTCATCTTCTGATTTCTTTGGAACAGCCTCCTTGTTTGGATATATATGATCGCAGATAATTAAATTAACCCAGTGCCTCTAAGTTTGTCTATTAATCATGATATCTTCTTGCATTCTGTTTTGGTAGTCATGTCAACATACATGCATTTTGTTTTCATCATGGTCAGGAGTAGTCCGTGTTCCTCACTAACTGTTTTTACAGATTGAAATATATGTTGTATTGTATTGGTGGTTGTAATAAACAATGTAACGTTATCAGCATGTCTGAGGTCGGTTAAGAGGTGTCCACCATAGAAATCCCAACTCCTTCCACTTTGTCAAAACCTTTCAAGGCTCGTCTCTCTCTTTAACATATGTGCAGAATTTATTGACTTGGTGACAAAGTATGCTCTTGTCTCACTCGCTGTCTCCAACTCCTGTTCTTACTGTGGTCTGTTGGTGGTGGTAGAGACTTGTCGTGAGTTCAGTGAGATGCTTTGGAATCTTCATATCTACCAGTATCCTACCAACAAAATCATATTGGACAATATCAAATACTTTTGAGTAGTCAAGAAAGCACATAATCAATGGGTGATTGTACTCTCTGTGTTCCAGTCATGTGATGGGTATTCATGATTTGGTCATGCATGCCTTAGCCTCCTTGAAACCAGTTTGTTGCAGTGATAGTTCTGCTTGTACTTGTCATTTCTTGGGATCCTGAATTATATGGAGGAGAACTTTGCTGACGTGATTACAAACTGTGGAATAAAATGAAAACTGTTGTTGTTGAAACCACCAAAGCACGCTTTCTGAAAAGTCAGCATCAGACCGCATTGTGGTTAACTGAGAAGCTGTTTGAACTGGCAGAAAAGTGACAGAGTGAAAGAGAATGGCTTGGAGATTGAAGAACATGAGAGAGAATGTAAGTGAGCACACGGAGTCAGAGGCACTCTAGGTGAGATGAGCAAATATGAAGCGAAAATGTATGGAATTTGAGAATTTTAAAGTAGAGTAGTAATCCAAAAGGTATGTTCACAGTGATAAGATTTCTCACCGAAAGGTTTTCCCTGTGATCAGATATAATAAGAGATCACAATGGCAGAATTCTTGCTGATGATATTAAACTCAGGTGGAGAAATTATTGTGCCAATTCCCATGCCTTACCAGAGCCACTCATAATGCAGGATGACAGAAAAGAGAACATGGGAGCCGGAGCCATCAATCCTCTAAGAGGAAGTGGTGTTTACTATTATAAAAATGAAGCCTGAGAAAGTGTCAGGGATAGATAACATGCCTGTCGAATTGTTAAAAAGTGCAGTAATGATCTTATTTGGATGATTTGTAATGATGTGTGGATAACTGGGAATTGTCTGGAAGACTGGATGAAGGGGATTTTTCTGCCGTTAACAAAGAAGGGAGACAGAGTGTAGTGGAAATTATAGCTGTATTAGTGAATTAACTACAAGCACTTGGGGTCCCTGAAGTCAAGGGGAGTCTTTCCATTAATTTCAACATTCACTGGTTCAGGTCCTTATATCCTTAAAGGCCAGATGCAGAAGCCCTTACTCCAACATAGCAGACAGGATGTAAATTCTTCAGTATTTTCCTGTTTCTCCCTTGTTTTTCACAGTGAGATTTTAAAAGCTTTACTGGCATTGAATTTATGTGATCTTTGTTTGCAAAACAAGTTCCTGGAATGTGAGTTTTTTAATAACCTTATATCCAATCAAAATATTACAAATATGTTGGATTGGATGTAGGTCTAGTTTAGTTGAACAGATCCAAGAAATCTGAACATATCTGTTTGAATAACTCTTGATTGATGCAGGCAGATACAAGAATATCAATTGAAAATTAGGCTACGGAAGCAATGTGCCACTTAAGAAGAATTGTAATTAATCTCCTGTTTGCAATTAGATGTGAATATGCAGTTTTATTAGCATTGCTACATTAATCATATTCTTGAGTTTAAGTGAAGTTTTAGTAGATCGTAGAAGATCACATTGCATCATGATCTGTGCTCATGTACCTCTGTAGTTAAGAAGCCGTTGTTTTCTATAACATTTCAGCATTGAAAAGTTAAGGCTCGAATAGTTACGTTTTCACATCTGCTGTGAATTGAGAGGAAGGATGGACCTTTTAGTAAACTCATAAAAAGAAGTAGGAAAATATGTTCATTCATCTCAGGAGCGGTAATGACAGGGAAAGTGGCATCTTTTCTTTTGTTTCGAGACTTTTTTTTTTTTTAATCTCTTCACATTGTAGGGCCAGATTGCGTCTAGCCTCTACAACATTCACTCAAAGGATGAACAAGAAGCCTGTCTAGGCTGTTGCAACATGCTCATTACCAGGGAATTAGGGGATCTGGACACAGCTGTAATTTGCACTCTCTTGATTTAAAAACGAAAAAAGATTCAAGGCCAAATTCTCCCGAGTGCTCTTTCCATCTAACTTTGAGTGTTCTATCATGCTGATTACTATAGTAACAAAGACCAGATTGTGAGCCTGTTGGTCGCTAGAACTAGTCCTACGGGTAATGGCTTGTCAGTGTAGGTAAGGGGCTCACAGTCTGGCCCCAACCAGTTAAATATGCGCCCAGTACTACATCTGTCTCAAATGAGAACTGCATGTATACCTTTGAAAGCAAAGTTAAATTCTCAGTTCCTTTTGCAGAGAAAAAGGTACCAAACTTTTTGAAACTAGGGGGCTGGTGTTGAGAGATACTGAGCATCTGGTGTTCCCATTGACTTCAGTTGTAGTTTTGGGTGCTCAGAACTTCTTAAAATTAGGCTCTAATTATTCAAGAAGTCTTCATGTGTCTTAAAAAGAACATTTAGGAACATGAGTAGAACTTTCCAGCAGCAAGCCAGTGTGGCACGGCGCTAGGGAGGGGGACACAGTTGCTATATCCTTTCCAGATTCCCATAGCAGATATTGAATGCTGCGGTCAGCTGCAAATATCAAGGACATTAATGTTGATTGGCATTTTTATTTTTCTGCAGACCTAAGCAACCCAGCCATGCAGAACAAATAAGGAAGGTGTATTTTCCTATATTCAGATAAAAGTATGGGAACAAATACATCATCTTTCCTACTAAACTAAGTTTTACATGAGGGAGGAGAAAGCTGCTCCTCTTTTGAAATAGGTGCTGCAGAAGAGCTACTTTAGATGATTACAAGTGATATCTGTCCAGAAACTCAGATGAGGAAGGAGACTTGGAAGCTTGAAAATAAAGTGGGACATTCAGCTGTCAGAAAGAAATGCATGATGAAAACCAGTCTGGGTTTGATAAGAGAACTCTGTTAATACTAGACCAATTCTTTGCCTTTGGAGTTTTCTCAGGATAAGTACTCATTATTCATTTTAGACTATAGCATACCTGCAGGACACAGGGGAGCTGTATTTAGATACAATAGTCTTTCCTGCCTGCCAACCCCAAAACCCCATAGACTGTGATGGCAAAAATACCCTGAGTGGAAGAGCTCCATAACAGAATCTGTTTTCATGTTTACTGAGACTTTAAATCTCTCTTTTATTTTATTCCTTTTAATATGGGATGATAGTGTGATTTATTCTTTAGAAAAGCATGTTGATTATTAGACCCTTTTAAAATTAATTAAAATAAATTGCTGAGGAGTTGGATTTGTCACACTATTTCTCTTAGCTCCAACTGGACTTGCATTTTGGAGACTCCTTTTGTTCTTATCATGGGAAAAGCCGATTCTTTTCCTTTAGTAATATAACCAAAGAAAAATAAATATGGCGAACTCAACTTGAAAATTCCTTAATAGTAATATGTCAGTGAATGTGCAAATTAAATTGATGTGAGTATAGTTTCTTTTTAGGTGGTCCTTTTACTCTAACTGGGAAAGCTGGCTGTCATTCTGGATCATCAGTGAATACTATATCCTTTCTGTTGATTAGGGATGAACTTAATTACTATAAACAGTGGTATTTTGTAGCGTTTATGATATTTCTTGATTGGCCCTAATCATCACTGCGAATGATGAATTGTGAATGCATCCATCATACACTGCTTTGATTTCTAGTTTTATTCTGAATACCTGAGGTTTTAAATATGTTTCCAAGTTGCTTTTTTGAGGAAAGAATGACTGACTGCGGGTATGTCTACACTACGGGATTATTCCGATTTTACATAACCTGGTTTTGTAAAACAGATTGTATAAAGTCGAGTGCATGTGGCCACAGTAAGCACATTAATTCGGTGGAGTGTGTCCATGGTCCAAGGCTAGCATCGGTTTCTGGAGCGTTGCACTGTGTGTAGCTATCCCGTAGTTATCCCATAGTTCCCGCACTGGAACTCTGGGTTGAGACCCCAATGCATGGTGGTGCAAAAACAGTGTCGCGGGTGATTCTGGGTAAATGTCGTCACTCATTCCTTCCTTCGTGAAACCAACGGCAGACAATCATTTCACTCCCTTTTTCCCTGGATTGCCCTGGCAGACACCATAGCACAGCAACCATGGAGCCCGTCCAGCTTTTTTTTACCATCACCATATGTCTACTAGATGTTGCTAACATACGCGGTACTGCAGCGCTACACAGCAGCATTCATTTGCCTTTGCAAGACAGCAGAGATGGTTATCAGTTATTCTGTACCGTCTGCTGCTGTCATGGGTGCCCCTGGCTGAGGTCGGCCGGGGGCCCAAACACAAAAATGGGAATGACTCCCCGAGTCAATTCCTCCTTTATGGTATCTAAAAATAGAGTCAGTCCTATCTAGAATATGGTGCAAGTGTACTACAGAACCAGTGTACCAGAGAACCAGAGAGCACAGCCGCTCCCTGTCAGATCCCACAGAAATGATGCGTTACATGCCATTCACGGGGGTGCCCCTGCAACAACCCCACCCGTTGCTTCCCTGGTTCCCCAACCCTCCTGGGCTACCATTGCAGTGTTTCTCCATTTGTGTGATGAAGTAATAAAGAATGCAGGAATAAGAAACACTGACTTGTTAGTGAGATAAAATGAGGAGGAGGAAGCCTCCAGCTGCTATGATAGTCCAAGCAGGACATTAAACGGTGCGGGGGAGAGGAGCCCAGCATCCAGCTGCTATTATAGTCCAGGCAGTACAGAATCTTTTCTTTACACATGAAAGGGAGGGGGCATCAGGAGCTCAGCCCCCAGTTGCTATGATGAAGATGGTTACCAGCCGTTCTGTACCATCTATTGGGAATGACCGGGAGTCATTCCTATTTTTACCCAGGCGCCCCCGGCCGACCTCACCTGAGGCCAGCCAGGAGCACTCACGGGATGATGATAAGGATGGCTATTAGTCCCTTTGTATAGTACCGTCTGCTACCAGGGAAGGGAAAGGAGAGGATGCTGTTGTTCACTGCCGCTGCACCGTGTCTACCAGCAGCATGCAGTAGACATACGGTGACATATAAAAAAGTCAAGAAATGATTTTTTCCCCTTTTCTTTCATGAGGGGAGGGGGATAAATTAACGAGCTATACTCTGAAGCACCCCGGACAATGTGTTTGACCCTACAGGCATTGGGAGCTCAGCCAAGAATGCAAATACTTTTCGGAGACTACTGGGGACTGTGGGATAGCTGGAGTCCTCAGTACCCCCTCCCTCACTCCATGAGCATCCATTTGATTCTTTGGCTTTCCATTACGCTTGTCACACAGCACTGTGCTGTGGACTCTGTATCATAGCCTGGAGATTTTTTTTCAAATGCTTTGGCATTTCGTCTTCTGTAACGGAGCTCTGATAGAACAGATTTGTCTCCCCATACAGAGGTCAGATCCAGTATCTCTCACATGGTCCATGTTGGAGCTATTTTTGGATTTGGGACTGCATCGCCACCCGTGCTGATCAAAGCTCCACGCTGGGCAAACAGGAAATGAAATTCGAAAGTTCGCAGGGCTTTTCCTGTCTACCTGGCCAGTGCATCTGAGTTCAGATTGCTGTCCAGAGTGGTCACAATGGTGCACTGTAGGATACTGCCCGGAGGCCACTACCGTCGATTTGTGGCCACATTAACCCTAATCTGATATGGTAATACCGATTTCAGCTCTACTCCTCTCGTTGGGGAGGAGTACAGAAACCGTTTTAAAGAGCCCTTTGTATCGATAGAAAGGATCTCGTTGTGTGGACAGATGCAGCGTTAAATCGGTTTAACGCTGCTAAAATCGGTTTAAACGCATAGTGTAGACCAGGCCTGTGATCCAAATGGAATGCATCCTTTAGACCATCTCTAGTTTTGTGGTATGACCTCTAGGACAACATAGGGAGGTTTGCTAAGAGTAGCTATGAGAATGGAAAAGCTATATTAAATTTTGGGCACACATAACAATTTTGGACACTTTGTACTAAGTGTGGCCATTTTTTTGCATCTCCTTCTGTGGAACCTTGTGCTGGATGTAAAGATGAAGTTTTATTACAGTACAATTTGTTTCTTATTCAGTATAAATGTGAGTCAGTGTTTCTGGAGTGAATATCTATGAGATATGCATAGAAACTAAATTATATTAAAATATGAATGGCTAGAGATGTTACACATCAGGGGCCACAATGTTTTTTAAAAGTGTTTGAAAGGATGAGGTGTTACAGGCCAAATTCTGCTCTGTTACACCTCAGGTGTGAGTGAGAACAGAATTTCACCTTGTGTTTTTTGAGGTAAAGGACTCAGGTATGCTAGCTTGGCAATGGGCTCTGAATTGACATATGTCAAAGCATTCTCATCATCTGAGATTTATTCATGGGCCAGGTAACTGTCAATGCCTTTTTCTTTTCTTCCTTCCTTTCTTTGGAAATAGTCTATGGTCCAGTTCACTCCAGGGCAGAGCCCTTGCCCAAGGCTCTGTTTCCAGACTTAAACCCTACTAAAATCTTTGATGTGAATATTAAATGGGATTCAGTTTTGGGAAAGGCTCTTGTGTGGGTCTTTGTTGTTGTTAGCCAGACGCACAATCTGTCTACCCCAAATACAGATCAATAACAATGTAGTCTAAATGCTAATGGTTATTTAAGGAGCTGGTTTTAACGTAGTGTGGTGATGCTCTGGTGTAACACGGTGTTTATCTGTGTAAATAATCAATCAATTATCAATCATTTGTAAATCAAGAACTGATAGGAATTTGAACTGTGATTATACATTTAGTGAGAGTGTTCTTTCCAGTTAGGCTTAGTTTAATAACAACAGAACACCGATAAGCTGATTGGATTTATTAATCAAACAGTTTGCTTCTCTATGTGCCGTCTTTGCTTACAGTTGCCAACATTTGTGGAAGACCTTTCCTGTAGTTTCTGACAGCTTGCATCCAGTCGGCTGCTGATTTTAGTTCCCCTGTAATTTAGGGGCTGTTGTGATCTTGTTACTCTTCTTATGTATCATTCTGATCCTTATCTAGTTCCTCTTTCTGTTGCATACTTAAGTTATTTCCAAGGTTCCCTGTTCCATCGTAACTTTACAACTGTCTTAGCACCTGATGGTTAGTCAGTGTTTGTCCTTTTTTGAATAATTTCATTGGTTATACAACTTGTGGTTAGCACATTATAAAAAATGTCTTAAAACACCTGTCAAAATAGGTTAGGGATTACTGTTTAGTAAAATTTCATTCTTTGTTAGACTTCTTTATCTAATTGCAAAGCATCAAGGGAGTCTTGCTCCTAGGCAATCCTTAAAATCTTTCTTGGCCTATCTTCAGTGTCAATACCAGAGAAGCCATTGGCCTGATTCCCATCAGTACACAAGATTTCTACTGTATTTTCTGACTAGAAAGAATTTTATTCTGCAAATAAAATATAGAAATTGACAGTCTATTTCTACATGGGAATAAATTGAAGAAGCACAGGTGTAAAACCTCTAGAGCTGGGCAATGTTTTTTGACCAAAAATATTTCCCACTTAAAAATGGAGTTTTGTTTTTAAAAAAAAATATTTTTTCATGTGTATGTCCTCTGTAACCAACATTTTCAATGGGAAATTTCAGAACAAAATATAATTGTGGGGATCCTTCCTCCACAGATTTTGACCAGCTCTAAAATCCAGTGTAAGTGAAAAGAGAACCAGGCTCAAAAATTGTCAAGCTTCTTTCAAGAAATAAACACAAAAGGTCTAGGCTCAATCCTCAGCCTGGTTTAAGTTGCTGTAGATCCATTTACTTCAGTGGAGCTTGCTCGTTTACACAAAATGAGGATGTGGCTCAGTGTGTGCACTATTTATATAAGTATGCTGAGGAGTAGGAATTAGAACATGTTTGGATTCAATCTGGTAGGGCAAATTTTAAGTGTTGGAGAACAATCCTGAAGTCATTATTACTGTCAAAACTGCTTACTTCAGTAGGAGTTTTCCGGCTTTACTAAAGACTTAAAGATTGGGGCCTTAAACAGTTATGGCAAGTTTAGATTTGAACAACTGTTATTCAAGCTATGTATATAATCTTTTGACTGTTACCAAATGTTCTAGCTTTTGACAAAAGGAATATGTTAGTGCTTCCCTTAAGGAAATCATTTGACAAGCATTTTTTTACAGTATTTTTTTCCCCTGTGGATTGAGTTTCGAGACTTTTTTTTAGCAGGTGAGGAAATAAGTTGTCTTCAAAAGGTTGCTGACCTTCATAATGAGTCATGTTAGCTCTCAAAACCATTACAAGAAGTTTTTGTGGTGAAATTACAGATATCAACAATTTCTCATATCGTTTAGTTTTTTGCAGCTGGGAGAGGCACAGATAGTAGATTACTCAGAAGTAAATAGCTGTGAGTTCAGGCAAAGTTTATTATCTAGGGTTACCATATTTGAACTTTTCAAAAAAGAGGACACTCCATGGGAGGAGAGTAGCCCTGTCCCCATCCACTCCCTCCCACTTGCCATCCCCTGACTGCCCCCACAGAACCCGCAACCCATCCAACCCCCCCCCCCCACTCCTTGTCCCCTGATCGTCCCCTCCGGGACCCCTGCTCCAACCACCCCCAGGGGCCCCATCCCCTAGCTAAGCCTCCCTTCTCCTTGTCCCTGACTGCCCCCTCCTAGGACCACCCCCACCCTAACTACCCCCTAGGATCCCACTCCCTACCTGTCCCCTGACTGCCCCAACTCCTATCCACACCCCTGCCAGGCCCCCTCAGGAACCCCGATCCATCCAATCCCCCCTGCTTCCTGTCCCCTGACTGCCCTGCCCCCTCTCCACACTCCTGTCCCCTGACAAGCCCCTCCCAGAACCCCCGACCCATCCAACCTCCCTGCTCCCTATCCCCTGACTTCCCCCTGGGACCCCCTCCCTCTTCTCCAAACCCCAACCCCCTTACTGTGCCGCTCAGACCAGCCAGACACGCTGCTGCAGATACACTCCCCTGTGGAGTGCACAGCTCTCCCCCTCCCCCCCCTCCCCACCCCGAGCGCTGCCGGCGCGGTGCGATGAGGCTGCAGCGGAGGGGCTCTGGCTGCTGGAGGCCTTGATACGAGCGGCTCAATCCAGCCGGGCTATTCTGTCAGCCAGGCTATGCTCTGCATTGGGAGGGAAATCCCGGGCCTTTTTAGATTTTTACAAAGTCTTCCAGGACGGCTATTTAAAATCCCAAAATCTGGGCATGTCCAGGATAATCCGGATGTATGGTAACCCTATTATTATCAGAAAGTTAACATGAGAAGCCAAAAATGTTCATCATCCAGCAGAAGGAGAATTAGTTCTCCTCTGTTCCCCCCGACCCGTTTTTCCTCTTTAAAGTAATTTTTAATTGCTTATATGTTTATTCACTGAGCAAGTACAGCATGTGCAGTACTAGTGTAAATTTCCCCACACTGCCTTGCCAAAATGACTTAACCTGTTCTAGAGAAAACATAATTCAGTGTCCACTCCCATTCAATCTGTTCCCTTTCTGCTGAAATCATTAGCTAAAAAGGGCCAGTGATGATGGTGTTCTGGTTTTTCTTATTAACGCTTGTCTTACTACACTTGTTAGCAGAACTGAGTCCATCAACTCATTTTAAAAATGCCATTGAATTATCACCAGACAACGACGAGGCAAGTTGCTACTAACCTGGACCAGGTTGCATCCAGTAAATTGGAAATGCAGTGCAGTGGGTGGGAGGTGGAATTATATTATTATTGATGTTCTGCATGAATATTGAAATTCAACTCTTTTAAACAATTGAAAATGTCTCAAAGGTCTCAATTAAAAAAAAGAACTTACTTCCTTTTTTGCCTTCACACTAATACGGAGTTTATCCTGATATAGCTGTAGATAGTTTTTTCACTTAGGACTACCCACAGCTTTTTTATAAACTGCTTACAACATTGAATTCACAGTAGCTTGATGGTAAAATATTAATAAAAAAGAGGTGCATTTTTGAGTTGCTGGAGTGGAATATGTTAAGTCTGCTTTACTTTTAAGGCTTTTACAAAGCAAATGTTAACACTAGCCCAAATTGGGAATTGCATAAATCTTCCTGATTTGTCATGGAAAGCAAGCAGGTATTGAAAACATTTGTCCAGATTGCTTTAAACAATTATGAAACTATTGATAAAACAACATATTTTAGGTCTGCAGAAGGACATTAGGTTTATTATATTAGAGGCCATTTGTTCCCGTAGAAACTACTGAGCAGACTGAAATAGGAATGTTACATCTCACACAGACTATACTGATGGCTAAGTATGGCTAAGAAGTAAGGGACCTAATCTAATTCCCACTGATGTCAGTCAGAATCTTTCTCTTCACTTCAGTGACAGTTGGATCAGGCCTATCATGCCTAGAACATGCAGCTATGGATTAAAATGTAAATACTGGTTCTGATAAAAAATTGTCCATCAAAAGTGTTTTTTGATTCAAGGAAATTTTTCATGGAACTATCAGTTTTCTGTTGAAATTTTTGATTTTTTTTCATCAGAAAACCAAAAGCCTGAAGATCTAAATATTTCTGTTCATATACTTTGCATGGTGCTTCATGGAGGTGTGGTTTGGTTTCCCAATGTTCTCATTCTCTTCTATGGGCAGTACTCCGCAGCTGGACTACATCTTCTGCAGTGTACCATGGCCAGGGACATCTCACCTTGATCAGAGACCATGGAGCATCACGGAAGAAGTCTGGTGAGAGAACCTGTCCTGTAGAGGAGAATGGGAACATGAGGCACTGTGGCAGTATTTCCATATGGAAATATTTCAGTTTTCATTTTTTTCCTGAAAAAAAATCAAAACTTTTCCTTGGAAAACAGCCTTTTCCAAACAGCTTTAGTAACAACATCAACTGTCAAATCCTCAACCTAATGCACAAGCCCAGGATCCAGGGAGATAGGACAAGGCATCGTTTCCTCAAGTCCACAGAGCCCTTCCTCAACCATTCCATGGAGACTACTTAAACTCTGTGGCTGGAGTAGTCCTGTGAAGCCCCTAACTCTGTAGCAAGAGCCCACTGCAGTTGGGTTGCCCACTCTCTGTATATCCTCAGTGCAAATCCAGGCCACTTCCTTACACAGCAGCAGCACTACATTGTTGCCACTGCTGATGGGATCTCTGGCCACAAAGTTGGGGCTGGATTTTAAACAAGATCTGCTACATGGTGTTTGTAAGTGGAGTGCATCTACAATTCTGTCTTTAATATTTAGATTTTAGTTTATTTTAAATTTGTGTGACAGGTGAGTGTATGGCCCTAAAATGCACAAAAAAAGATTGTTCTTATTAAAAGGTCTTGGGGCCAGATCATCATTTAGACTGACTTTGAGGTGTCAAGTGAGGTAGCTTCATTGACATCAAAAGAGCTATCCTAATTTATACCATTTGATGATTGGCCAACTATATATTTGGTATGTTTTAAAATAGGTTAAAAGCATGCTTCTCTTTCATGTGGTACTAAGGAAAGTCGAAATTACTTAAGAATAATGTGGTCAGTATAAATTTTGGGGTTCAGGTAAGGACACTAATGCAAGTCATATAAGTTTCAGTTACATCTGTATTTTACAGAGTTATATGAAAGAGATAACACCAAATATTAGGACTAGAGAACTGAAAAATAAAAGAAATATATTATCATGTTTTGAAAAATGGGAACTACTCCATCTGTTTTTTATCTCCTACCATTATATAGATGAGGAGCGATTTAGTTATTAGCATATCAAAGCAATTTTTAGTAGCCATATATTTATAGTAGTCTGCTTCCTTTACATTTATGGAAGAAGGAAAAAAATGGAGTGGGGGAGGGGAAAGGACATTATTTAAGCTATTCTGATTTTTAATTTTAAAAAATAGGAACTTGTAATCTTCCTTCTAAATACCAGAATACAATAATATAGGAATTATAGAAGATGTCACTTGTTTTATATTGTTGATTTGGCCAGTTTTTTTTACATTAAATAGCTCTGGAGCAGAAGCTGGTGGATATTCCAGGATTATTACTATTTTTCTCTCAAAGTTCTTAGACACAGATCTGCCATGCATTGTTAGCTTCTTGCCTCAGATAAGTAGTACCTGTCACATTTGTCTCTCTGGTATCTGCTACCTGTTCTGCCCAATTTATCCCTGGATGACAGGCCAGCGAAAGCAGTCTAGAAAGGGAAATTTGAGAAGGCTCTCCCATTGCCAACAGATGTGTTCTTGAGCATGATCCTTCTACTGAAATGAGTGGAGCAATTCCCATAGACTTCTGTGAGATTGGGTTGTGAGTCTTCAAAATACCTAGTTCTTTTTTCCCCCCCTTTCTGCTCCTCTGTATCATTCCTTATACCCAATCCATGCTTCCTACTGTCTAGAGCAGTGGTTCCCAAACTTGTTCCGCTGCTTGTGCAGGGAAAGCCCCTGGCGGGCCGGGCCGTTTTGTTTACCTGCCGCGTCTGCAGGTTCGGCCGGTTGCGGCTCCCAGTGGCTGCGGTTCACTGCTCCAGGCCAATGGGAGCTGCTGGAAGTGGCGTGGGCCGAGTGACATGCTGGCCGCTACTTCCAGTAGCTCCCAGTGGCCTGGAGCAGCGAACCGTGGCCACTGGGAGCTGTGATCAGCCAAACCTGCGGACATGTCAGGAAAAACAAACTGGCCCAGCCCGCCAGGGGCTTTCCCTGAACAAGTGGCGGAATAAGTTTGGGAACCACTGCTCTAGAGTTTCGGCTCCTCCTTCATTTTATAAAGAGGACCATTTGCTGGCCAAGGGGACTGCAAAAGTTTGATGCTGAATCCCAAAGACTGGTGGACTAGGTTAAGACTGGTGTACGTTTATATACAATTGTCAAACTCTGTATGGAGAGGAGCATAAATAATGTATCATTAATTTCAACCGCAGGAAATGACATACCATTATTCAAGAATATTCAAACTGCTCCTTACATATATCAAATAATATTCTGGCTGAAGTTTTAGAACTGTGGACATAGAAATAAACAATTTTGTGGTTTTTTTTTAACTCCAGTATTTCATGGCCTTTCTTCTGGTTAAAATTCACATCCTTCTTTGAGTCATATCCTACTTTTGTTCCTGAAATATAGCAAATATAAAAGATGAAAGTATATCTGTGGTCAAGGCTGTGTACTGGAAGTGCTAAATATTAGATTGCAGAATATAAGATACATATTGTGAAAGAAAGAATCCATATGTAGTAGGAAAACATAATGAAGTCACAGAAGGAAAATAGTCCAAGGCTTATTGTATAACATGGAGCTGCTAGATTAGTTGTTATATTTGTTCTGACTTTTTTTTTCTGTATGAGGTAGTGAAAGATTCTGGCATTAATTTAATTAAATTTGAGATCCTTGATTGGCAAGGAAAGAGGAGAGAATTGTATTTAAGAATTACCTCCGGCCTTTTACGTGTGCACTACAGATGGGTATTTCATTACATGAACATGACAAATGTGTAATAATATAAAATGCATCTAACAGTTATTAAAAAAAATCAGTTTATTTTTATTGTTTGCTGAGTAGTCTTTCATGTTGCCCAGGGGTGGGTCTTCAAATTGATCATGTAATAAAAGGCCCTATTGTAATGCATATGCACAAATTGGCAGTTATGGTTGCTGATAGAACCTTCAACTCTCAATTTCATTACTTGTTTGATTAAATCTCAGCCTTACAGTGGCATTAGCTTAGTTTTTTTTGCATATCTCAACTTCCTATTAAAGCATTTTCCTCAGCCATCAAAAAAGCAGTTAGCACTATTTCTCCTCCAGCTCATAATATTTATTTCAGAGTTGCATAAAAAGTTTCTCCACTTGAAAAGAATTCAATAAATTCTCCAGACTTAAAATATGTTGTTTTATTAACGTACATAGGGACAGGAATTCCATAGGACTTGGAAGTCTTCTGTACTTTCTCTAAGACCCACAACTCTGTGTTGGATAGTATAGTTTTGACAGTTCTTTTTTAAAAGAATGAGAATTAATATCAGTCAAATACCCTCTTGTGTAGGATTTGAGTGGGTCAGATAACAGCGGCTCAGATAAATCTGTTCAATTAATGGCATCAAAAGACATGTCTCTAAGTCCCACCTTCTCTTTAGGCTACGCACACTTATGGGGTCTTTCTGAGAGTACAAGGAAAAGAGCTTAAGAAGAGTGTTCTGGAACTAGATTTAAAGAGCTATTCACTTGACACTACATTAACATCTAGGATTCCTGAAATCAGAGGAGTTAACTCTAGTGTGGATATTGTATAGGAAAGAGACATCCTGTATGCCACATAGTTATTTGTATCCCAATGTTGATCACTCCATCAATGTTTCCTTTGGTGGCTCTTCTTCCTCCCTCTCCTCTTATGTTTGAGTGTCCCTCAGGGTCCCTCCTCTTCTTTCTTTATCTCTCTTCATGCTTGGAGACCCCATCTGTCTCAATCTCCAATATCACTGGTCTACAATTTTTGAGAAGTCGTCTGCTTCAGAGATAAAATGTGATATTTATTATGTATTTTGATGTGCTGAATTCAAATATGACAATTAAAACAACTGATTGGCTACTGTTTCTAAGATATTTAAGTTTTTACATTTTATGTCTATGTATATTGTGTAGATAGTAGAGTTTGAATCATAAATTGTAAACCTAGGTCTTTTCATGTGTTAATGGTTGCTTTACGTGATAATATTTCACCTGACCTGTTTATGTAACACTTTAAAAATCAGCAAAAGGGTTATATAAATAAAATTTATTATGAAACAAAAGGCAAAAAACGATTATGTACATAGTTTAGTCCTTTTCAGTGTCTACTCGGCGCTTCTTGGCTTGTCTCTTGTATTCCTTAAATGGAGCATCTGTTGTCACTGTCCAGCAACAGTCTGCAACCATTGATGGGCTCCATTTGCCCTGACAGCCTGCCAGGAGATTCCACGGCTGTAGTCTGGAGCCCAACAGCTCTGCCTTACTCTTGGGTAGTTCCAAATCCTTGACAAGGTCATTCAGTTCACCTTGTGTTATGAGGTGTGGTTCAGAGGAGGAGGATGGGAGAAAATGTGGGTCCTGTGACATTGATGGTTCAGGACCAGAAGTTTCATCCTCTTCCTCGTCTGACTCAAGTGAGAATGATTGTGGTGCATCAGGAACCGGCAGTCCTTCTCCGTGGGGTTCTGGGCGTATAGTTGATGGAATGTTTGGATAATGCACAGTCCGCTTTTTCTTCTTCGACACACCTTTCCCAACTGGAGGCACCATGCAGAAGTAACAATTGCTGGTATGATCTGTTGTCTCTCTCCAAATCATTGGCACTGCAAAAGGCATAGATTTCCTTTTCCTGTTCAACCACTGGCGAAGATTTGTTGCACAAGTGTTGAGGCATATGTGTGGGGCCCACCTCTTGTCCTGATCTCCAATTTTGCAGCCAAAATAAAGGTGATAGGCTTTCTTAACCATAGTGATTATACTGCGCTTTTGTGATGCAAAAGTCACTTCCCCACAAACATAGCAGAAGTTATATGCACTATTCACACAAGTACGAGGCATCTCTGCTCACTTTGGCTAAACAGAAATGTGTCCCTTTGCAAAATCAAACACTGACAAATAAGAGAGCACGACACTGTATGATTTCTAGAGCTGATATAGGGCAATTTGTTCAGCAGAGTCACGTAAGCTTCCTTATGATTGCATCATCCATGACTCCTAGGAATAACATGATGCAATTCATATCATGTATGACGCAATACCAGCTTCAGATTGCATCATTCATTGTTTTGCCTCAAAATCAAGTACTGTCCAAACCCAGTCGTAGATTTATTCTTAGATCCAGTCAAAGATGTATTTCAGTCATTTCTGGTTTAAATTGAGATCTCTTCCCTTTATAACTCACTTATCCTCTGCCATTCCCAAGTCAAGGGTCGTATATACTGACCCAATAGCATATCTTGAAAACTAGAGCCAATCAACAATTTTAAGCATCATTTTCATTCTCAGTGACCCAGAATTAGTAAAGTTGGACTACATTTATTTCAGAAGCATTTTGGCTGTAGAGCAGTGTATTCTATCACTAAAGATTCCCAAATCTGCCTTGCTTACCCTTGACCTCTCCTCTTCTGCTCAGTCTTACCGCTCTTAAACTCGCTCTGATATTTTCTCTCAGATGCCCCATCACTATCTGAAACTTAGTCTTGCCAAAATTGAACTTCTTTTGTCTCAAACCCTCCCCTTTGCCTCCCTTCTCTATAACTGTTGATAACTCCACTATCCTTCCCGTAGCCTGGGGTTACAATCCTAGTGTAATCCTTGAACCTTCTCTCTCTCTGCTGATAAAACTCTTTGTGCCTTGGTCATCTCTTGCCTTGATTTTTTTGTAACCTGCTTTAGTCAAAGGTTTCCGTTTTTCTTTAGGATATTTCTTTGTTTTTGTGGATTTTTTAAATGGGTTTGCAAGAATACACTTCCTGATTTTGTATATAGTACTGTGATTCTGCTGAGTTTCTGATTTGGTCTTTCTAGTCATTCAGCCTTCCATCATAATCATACCCGCACCAGTGTTTGGAACAGTCATTAAAACTCTCATTTCTTCCAGGAATGCTTTATTCCTCTTTTTTCCCCTTTAATCATAATATCTCCTCACTGCGTCTTCCATAAATGATTATGCTTTGCCTCATCTTTGCTTTGTCTGTTTTAGTCTGCAAGTTCTTTCAGGCAGGAAACATGTCTTAACGCTAAAGATCTGATCTCTCAAATACTTCTGTATGTGTTTAACTTATTTACCTAAATAATTCTGTTGGTCATTGAAGCCACTCATGTCAGTAACATTAAACACTTGCATAAGGGTTTGCAGGATATATATTTTCAAAGTAGCATGTAAATTCATGATATTTTATGAATGTTTATTTTAATGCTAATTTAAATCCCTATGTTCTCTTATCCCTACATTTCTTTTGCAACAAGATCTTGAGGAGATTTTACTGGATCTCTGAGGGTCTCTGCAAAGCATCACTAATGAATTACAGCAAATTTCAAAGGTACTAGCAGCAGCATGCCAACCTACCTCACATTTTGTTCTCTGGCCATTTAGGAGAGTAGTCGTATCAGTAGTAGTAATGTTAGCTTATTACATTAATGACCAGAGCAGAAGACCCGATAATAACACCATGTTTTTCATCCTGTAGTCAACCATCCAAGTGCAGACTACACTTAGATAGGTTAATCATTATAGTTAGATGAGATCAAGTCTATTCAAGGCTCTAAGACTTTTCTCAACTACACCACTGCTGTCTCTTCTGTCACAATTTAGTATTGTTTTGATCATTTATTCATCCCAAGGTGCACTTTTTCATTTGCAATCAGCCAAACTTTTTCATCTGTAACATCATTCTGAGTTTGGGGTTTTACAGTTCTTGTTTATTGTTTTCATATGTTGCCCTTATGCCTGAAAAACCTCCTCCTAACCCTTCGTAACGTGCAATATCAGAGTATATGTCTACACTGCAATAAAAAACAGGTAGAAGCAAGTCTTATAGTCCAGATCAACTGATTCGGGCCCATGGCTGCAGAGCTAAAAACAGCAGTCTAGATGTTCAGTCCCGGCTGGATGCTGGGCTCTGAGACCCACTTCCCTCCCTGGGTTTCAGAGTCTGGCTCCAAGCTGAGCCCAAACATCTTCACTGCTGTTTTTAGCACTACAAGTCCAAGGTAGTTAACCCTGTCTCTGAGACTTGCTGCCATGGGTCTTTCATTGCAGTGTAGATATAACCCTCTTCAGAACTTACTTTCATCACTGATCTTCACCATAGACTTCTTTCTGGACAATGCTTTGAGTTTCAATTTGTATTGTTTAAGATAAATATATTCAGGCTTTTAAAATCAGAAAAAAATAGATTTTTCAAGAACATACTTGAAAGCAAGTATATCTCAGCTCTTTCATCTTTGTCCTCTCTTACCCTTTTCTCCAGCCTTTGTATATTGTCATTCCTTACTGTTCAATATTTTTAGTTAGATTTCAGATTCCTCAAGGTAGGGACCTGTTATTTTTAAGTGCCAGGACTCGTAGATTATGACACTTCAGTAATAATAAATAATATACTAGACCAGTGGTTCTCAAACTAGGGCCACCACTTGTTCAGGGGAAAGCCCCTGTCGGTCCAGGCTGGTTTGTTTACCTGCTGGGTCTGCAGGTTCGGCTGATTGCGGCTCCCACTGGCGGTGGTTCGCTGCTCCAGGCCAATAGGGGCTGCAGGAAGTGGCGCAGGCTGAGGGACGTCCTGGCTGTCCTTCCTGCAGCTCCCATTGACCTGGAGTGGCGAACTGCGGCCAGTGGGAGCTGCAGTCAGCCAAACCTGCGGACCCAGCAGGTAAACAAACTGGCCTGGCCCGCCAGGGGCTTTCCCTGAACAAGCGGCAGCCCTAGTCTGAGAACCACTGCACTAGATAAGAAGGTAGGCTTATCTTAAAGTAGTGCAAAATGTGCACTTTATAAATGCATGTGTATGTATATATTTATGTAAATTTAAAATGCATCAATGTTTTTTTCTGTGACCCTTCTTTCCTTGGTGGATTAGCAGTAATAAGCTTTGTGGGAAAAGTGTATTACACTGGGATTTGAAAGATATGGTGGTTCCTTGATGTGTCAGCAGAGGGACTGTTTCCTGGTCATAATGGTTAGCATGGAAGAAGGTAATAGTGAGAGAAAGAAACAAAAGAATT
Organism: Gopherus evgoodei; assembly: GCF_007399415.2. Taxonomy (NCBI): domain Eukaryota; kingdom Metazoa; phylum Chordata; order Testudines; family Testudinidae; genus Gopherus; species Gopherus evgoodei. The sequence continues at coordinate 21,089,447 of NC_044328.1, read as the reverse complement.
AGGCTGGAATCTTAGATGGAATGAAGGAAGCCAGAGGTATTAGGAGGAAGAAGAGAGAACAAAGATGTTTGGAAGTCAGGCAGAAAAAGTTGTACAGGGGCTTTAAAGTGAGGAAGAGATCTTGATAGTAAAAGAAACTAGAGAAGGGTAGTGATGGCAGCAGCAGGCAAGGAAGATGATCGTAGCAGCATCTTTTTGGATAGATGGACCATGGCAAGTCAGGAAGTAGGGAGGCCAGAGAAACCATCACAGTAGTTGAAGTCAGAGCTAACCAAGGCATGTCTGTATTGGGGACATTGTTTATAATTGGACCTATTTGCAGATGACATGTTGCTCTTTATTGTAGTGATTCCTTAGTACATTTTCTGTGCCACACTGATATTATTGAATAATTTTTTCTTAAATATGAATAGCCAAACATCTGTTTTATTTCATATTTTGATTACGGCTCCTTGAAAAATGTATTTCCATTTAAATAGTCAGAAGATGGTCTTGAGCCTTTAGGGATATCATAAAAGCTGGCAGAAGGTCCTCTGTCTTAGTCAAGGCCTTAGATTTATTTCATTAAAACAATAATTTAATTACCTAGTGTTTCTCTCTCTCCGCTGGATTAAAGTTAATGTTCTCTTGAACTCTTCAGGCTATCTCTTCTCTGCTATCTCAGCTTTTATCTGCAATAATTTGATATGATTCTTATGGGGAAACTGGATGCCCTTTATCGATCTTGCACGGAAGGGACATTCAATTATCTAACCTGCAGGGTTTCTCAATTACAATAAATGGTTTGCTAACGATCCTTCTATTGCTCAGGTTAATATTGAGGCTGCCCACGCAGGGACTAGAAAATAGAATGCTCTTTTATTTCTGGGGAAGTTATTTCATCTCCAACAAAATCCACCATTGTGGTTCAGTTTCTAGTTTCCATTTTCTCCTTGCAACTCCTATTTTGGAACATAACTGCCTGTTTTTGAAATAAAAACTATATATGAAGGGTGCATGATGCTTGGCAATGCAGTGTGGCTTAGAAAATTATAGAGCAATGCAGAGCAAATGCAATCTCCTTTCATGTGTGTGAAGAAGAAGGAGATAGAAAACAGGGACCAAGATAAGGATGTTTTGGCTTGTATTTCAGGACCATAAGGCATTCAGTACTTCTCATCTCATATGCCCCTTCCTCCTCATTTTACTTGCTTAGCTGAAGAATTATTTTCATTGTGAGCGTGTACGTGTGTTTTGAGAACTAAAGTTTCTCAAGTCACATGGAGGGGGAGCAGATTGCACTCTCCTAAATGAGGACAGCCCCCCCAAGCTCGCTGTGGGACAGGATGGACCTCACTGCTCATCGTTTAGGCCATTTGGCTCTTGAGGTGTAAGTCTTTTTGAGAATCCTGTGTAGGAAATATGCTTCTTAAGCACTGTCACAGATTGAATCAAATAGACTATTTCTCTTTCATCAATCACATTTTTCCTACTTAAGCATGCAACTTTTTGATTTATGTGAGTCACATTATTCCCCTTTCTGAGAATGGTGACACTGCCTCTAGGGAGAAATACTTCAGTAGCAGAGATTTGTAGAGAGATATTAGGTCTTCAATTGTTATTTTGTATTCAGCTTATAGCACTTAGGTCAGACCAAGTATATTCACCCCCTGGAAGTAGGCATCTTTGTTCTTGCCCAACATCGGATTACTTTGAAGTACTGTGTATATATCCAGGTTGTGCACGTCCTTGTCATGGTATCACTTTGCAGGAGGACTGAGTATTTAAGTAGCTTTTAATCTTCAGCTCTTTAAGAAGTGGTGAAGCCTTAATTGGCTTCATGCTGTATATCAAAATATATTTAATCAAAGCAATAATTTTGGTATTGTCTCATGCTACAGAGTGATAACTCTTTTAATGTCCACATCTCCACTGCATAGTGTCCTGATCCAAAGCCCTTTGAAATCAATGGGAGTCTTTCCAATGTCTTCAGCAGGCTTTGCAATGAGCTCCAAATAAGAATCAAATACCAATAAGCATCTTTTTTTCTGAAGTCTGTGGGAAAGGGATGGACTTCAATACATCGCTTTGTAAAGAGATGTTTACACAGTTTACTGGTATATTAACAACAAAATTAAACATTATCCATTGATAACGATGCATTCCAGCTGTTTTCCTCCTTGGCTTCCTTCATCATTTTGCTATATCTCTCACCTTATATTCACTGTTATATTTGATTTTTTTCAAAATTATTTTAAAAGCTTTTCCGGCATACTTTGCCCAAACCAAAGGCTTAGTAGATGTTAAAGATACTGGAGGCTGGTATATTTTGTTTGTTACCCCAAAAGCTCTATGCTGGACACCTCTGCCCTCTGAACTTTGTTGAAAACGGAACAAATCAAATTAATTTTTTTTCCTGTGTGGAAGCTTAAAATAGGGTGACCAGATGTCCCGATTTTATAGGGATAGTCCTGATATTTTTGGCTTTTTGTTATATAGGCTCCTATTACCCCCCCCCCCCAACCCCATCCCAAGTTTTCACACTTGCTATCTGGTCAGCCTCGCTTAAAAGAAGATATTAACTAAATGAATAAATAAAATAAAAACTTTGAAGTAAATCAGCATATCTGATTTTGAGTTAAGATACTAAAAATTTAAGTTTCTGACCTTAGTTCAAAGAATCTAACTTTTTTGGGAAGCTAATGCTTGGATTTATCACTTCTGATTTCTCTGCTCTGAATGTTTCCTGTAATAGGGTAATTTCAAACAAAAGTGGTTTTAAATAAAGAAGTTATTAATGACTTTGCTCCCTGGTTCTACATGAGCACCTGTATGGTGAAGTATTTAACTGAGAATGATTTAGGCCCCAGTCTAGATAAACACTTAAGCACCTGTGTAAACTTAAGCTTGTGAGTAGTGGTACTGAAGTCTTCTCAGTGCTTGCAAGTCTTTGTATGAGATACTATATACAGTCTTTACCCTAATCAAAGGAACTCCGTCAACCATGACTTCAGTGGGACAACTCCCATACTTAAAGATATGCACATGCTTAAGTGCTTTTGGTGGGGCCCTAGCTCTCAAATGACACTGCTAATATATATTTTTATTAAAGAAACACAACATTCCTAGGTTTCAGAGTAGCAGCTGTGTTAGTCTGTATCCACAAAAAGAACAGGAGTACTTGTGGCACCTTAGAGACTAACAAATGTATTTGAGCAGGGCTGGCCTTAGGATTTATGGTGCCCTAGGCGAGATTATTAAACTGGTGCCCCTGTGCCTGATCTGCTCTTAGCAACACAAACATAAGCTTACAGTATTGGAAAACTTGCCACATTCACGTTATTAAAACCAGTTTAACTTAATTAAGCACACTGTAATGCTGATGGACGAGCACTAAAGAAGCAGCACTGTAGAAAAAATTCTGATATGACAGAATGATGCAAATAATATATATTTTTTTAATTTATCAAAATTTTATTGGAAAATTATAAGAAGAGGTATTGAAACAAAGATTTGTTTTTAATTAAAAGCAATCTTTCTGGCTTTTTTGGCTGCAAAATCAGTAATAATGTCATCGTATGACAAAGACAAAGTCGTGTCTTGTTCGATTGCAAGAATAGCAAGACCACTCAAGCATTCCTGACTCATTGTAGAGCGGAGATAGTTTTTAATGAGCTTTAGTTTTGAGAAACTCCGTTTTCCTGATGCTACTGTTACAGGAGTTGTCAGTAGAATACGAGTGGCGATGCACACATTAGGATATATGTCAACAAGTTTGAGGGTATGAATAAACTGTACAATGTCCATCACCGATTTTGCATGTGGCAACATTGATGACAGTGAACTCAATTCTTCGTACAGTTCAAATCCATTTAAATCAAAACTATCACCGTGGTTCAGGAGGCTCTCTAGGTTCTTGCACTTTGTCATTAGTTGCTCTTATTTTCCTATTTCGTTGAATTTAGTTATGTCATACAAAAATCCAAACTGTTCATGGTGTATTTGCAAGGTATTAAACCATTCATCAACAGCAGATACTGCTTTATCCATCACAACATTAAAAAATTCAACCTCAAATTTCTTTTCTGGATCGTCTATGAGCTCATCTGCTCCTTCATATTCCATTTGTCATTTTTCCCTTGAAACTCATGTCACATTCACACATGGAAATTTTGGTTCTACACCGAGTGCCTGTGCAAGCTCTCTTGCTGTAACCTGTGCTTCTTTGAATCCATGTTCTCTGTATTTCACTAAAAAGTCTTGTGTGTTGTTTAGTAAGGTAAGTGTTGAATCAAGCTGCATCATTGGACTCTGCATTATTTTGCTTACACTTGAGATTTTAACCAGAATGTCATACCAGATTACGACAGATGTTAGAAACTTGAAGCTGGATATTTCAGAGGCCAATGACTTCACTTTTAGCTTTTGGATCTCTGGCTTCTTCCGAAATAGCAACCAATGCTTCATAAACTTCCTCAGATTGATATCTCAATGTTTTTACACTTTCTACTTGCTTTCCCAGCGTGTCTCAGATAGAGGCTTAATGGTAATACCATTGACATGTGCTTTGAATATTTGCCATCGTTGAGTGGAAGCTGAAAAGAGCACGTAAATGCGTTGCAGCAAACAAAAAAAGATATAGCTTCTACAGAAGACTTGGCCATATCACACAATATCAAATTAAGGCTGTGGCATGCACATGGAACAAAAAAGGCTCATGGATTTTCTCTCAGCAATCTAGCTTGCACACCAGAAATGCATCCTTTCATATTGGCGCCATTATCATAGCCTTGTCCTCGAATGTTCATTATGGACAATCCCATTTGTTTTAGTTCATCAAGGAGAGTTTGAAGAAGTCCAAAACCTGTAGTGTCTTGTACTTCTAAAAATGTGATAAACAATTCCTTAACTGTAATCTGTGCTGAATCACTAATGTTGACAAATCTCACAATTAATGACATCTGTTCTTGATGACTTATGTCCGGAGTGCAATCTAGAATTACGGCAAAATATTTTGCCAAAGTAACCAATGAAACAATTTTGTGTCTCTTTATTACTCATTAGCATGATCAGTTCATTTTGAATTCTTGGTCTCAAATAGTGGTCATGTATTTCATTTTCAGTTACTCTTCGGAGATGTTCGCTCATCACTGTGTCAAATTTTCCCAGCAGTTGTACAAGGCCCAAAAAAATTCCATTTTGAGGCTGGAATAATTTCTCAACGCTTCCTCTAAAAGCAAGATTGTTTGTTGATAGATATTCAACAATAGATAATAGACGTTCAAGAACACGATGCCAATGCTGCTTTTCTGACTCCAGCAATCTTTGATTTTGGGCATCAAGAGTTGTCTGATTTTTTAACCTTACACTCAGCTCACACCATTTGTGCATACTTTCAATGTGGTATTACGCCTTTTCATGTTGTGGTAATATGTGACTAAGATTTTTCCAATCATTAATACCCATGGTTGCTATCTTGAAATTGCAATTATTGAAAATCTTGCATGGGAAACAAAATACAGCATCTTTGCATTTAGAGTACACAAGCCACCGTCTGTTGACAATTTCACCATTAGAAAGTCTTTTGTAGTAATTGTTTTTTGTGAATTTCCTACCTCTAATGTCTTTAGGATATTCTAGACCTTTTATTCTCACAGGGCCTTTCTCAAGTATAATGGCACGGTATTCGTTGTTTAAAGATTGCGGCCATGTGCCAATGTCATCTATATCCCATGCTAGTACAGTTTCAACTGTTTTAATTTCTTGTTTTGTGTCTGCATCTGTTTCAAATGATTGTTCTGTTTGTTCTTGCATTTCTTGAGCTTCATCTGCACAAAAATTTTCTTGGGAAGTTACATGATGATCTTGATCAACTTCGTTGTTTTCATGATGTACAAACTTAAGCATAGAACCCTTCTGTGCTTCTACAGCTAATCCTATTTCATTTTTCCGTTTTCTTTTTTGTGACCCAGAAGGTTGTTTTCAATAGGAAATAACTTATAAGAGTGTTTTTTTAAAGAAATAACTGTTTAAATTATTGTTATTATCAGAAATATTATTTAAAATAGCTAATATAGGATAGCCGTGAGCCTGTGAACTTGAGCTAGTGCGAAGACTGAGACACAGTAGAGTTGGAAACCCATGTCATTTTTACAAAGCCACTTTTTAGTTGTAAATGTATAATGGGCATCAGTCTTAACGTTAGTTACAACTCTATATCAACTTTATACTGTAAATAGATCAATGGCATTATCAAGTTTAATAAGCTGGGTTTCCAAACAGTGGGAAAATATAACCCTAGTTTTACTCCTAGGTAAAGCACAAAGTGACCAAAATGAAGTCAGCACAGAATCATCTCATCTAGATTAAGGTAGCACAGAAATGTTACAGAAGTCCTGTTGTGCCTTATTTTTGTTTGGAAAGACATTAGCAATAGCAGCACATTCACATGATAAAATACATGATAAATCACTGGCTGTAAAGTTCCATCAAAAACTTACATTTTCACAGCTCTAGCATGATCTGCTGTACAGATTCTTCACAAAGAAGTGTCCCTGGCCTTTTTAACTCATATTAACTATGAATTTACTTTATGAAAGTTGGAGAAAACATTGTGAAAAAGTAAAATATTGGCTGCCCAACTTCTGGGCTGGCAAAAGTTATACTGACTCACAGGGAAAAAAAAAGGCAGGAGAATCTTAGTACAACATATGGTCACTCTATTCCAGGGGTCGGCAACCTTTCAGAAGTGGTGTGCCAAGTTCACTGTAATTTAAGGTTTCTCGTGCCAGTAATACATTTTAATGTTTGTAGAAAGTTTCTCTCTATGTCTATATTATATAAATAAACTATTGTTATTATCTGAGATCTTGGCCACCGGTCCTGCTCAGGCCACTGCCAGCTGAGTAAATGAAACCCCAAACTGGCAGCGGGCTAAGTGGGGCTGGTGGCTGGAAACCTAGTCAAGGATCCCAGACCCTGCTCAGCCCGCTGCTGGTCTGGGGTTCTGACCACCAACTCCTGCCAGCCAGGATCCCGGCCGCCAACCCCCTCTCAGCCCGCTGCCAGCCTGGGATTCTGCTCACCCAGGCTGGCAGGAGGCAGAGTGGGGCTGGCGGCTGAGCTCCTGACTGGCAAGCGGCCGGCAGCTGGAACCCCGGATTAGCAGTAGGCTGAGTGCTGCTGGCACCCCAGACTGGCAGCAGACTGAGCCACTCAACCCCCCACCGGCCCTGCTCAGCCCACCACCAGCCCACTCAGCCCGCTGCCGGCTGAGTGAATGGAACCCCAGGCTGACAGCAGGTTGAGTGGTTCAGCCGGCCTGCTCAGCCCACTGCCAGCCTGGGGTTCCTTGGGGGTCTCCAGGCCAGCAGCAGGTGCTAAGTGGGGTCGATGGCTGGTATCCCAGCTGGCAATAGGGCAGCAGCCGGAACCCCAGAGCAGTGATGGGCTGAGCCGCTCAGCCTGCTGCTGCATACCATCAAAAATCAGCTCACCTGCCACCTTTGACACGTGTGCCATAGGTTGCCGACCCCTGCTTTATACACTAGTAAGGAGATGAGCATATTACAATTGTTGGAGGGCTCTTATCAGGAGTAACAGGCTATAGGAAAGTCAGTCAACATTTTTTGTTTCTCTGATGAAAACTGGCCCACTCCCTGCCTCAAACCAAACCTGTCACTAATAATTGTCAACAACTTAATTTTCTGTTTTGGCTAAGATATTGATTTAAAATATATATATATTGAAATTGGATTCAGGATTGTTAGCAAGAATTTTTGGCAAACAAAGTTGTTAAATGATAATCTAAATGGCAACACAGTACTGCTTTCATGCTTGGCTCACCCCCCAGCCTGCTGGTCCAACAGCTGCAGTAGAGGAGGAGATAGGTGGAAAACTGCAGGACCCCAAAATCTACCTCTTGGGGTGCAGAGTGGCAACAGCAGCAGCAAACCCTCAGGTCCAATCACACACCAATGGGCACCACCACCAGCCTTACGGGCCATGGTGAAGTTAGCACAGCATCTGATCTCAGGGACGGGGCACCCATGGAGCCACAGCAGCTCATCCTGCCCTGTGCAGCTCCCCCCAGATGAGATGGATCGCTGGCAGCTGCCAGCCCGGGGGAGAGGCGCTCCCCAGCTAGGGTGGCCAGATCCAGATGTCCTGATTTTATAGGGCCAGTCCTGATATTTGGGGCTTTGTGTTATATAGGCACCAATTACCCCCACCTAGAGTGACCAGACAGCAAGTGTGAAAAATCAGGACAGGGATGGGGGGTGGTAAAAGGAGCCTATATAAGAAAAAGACCCCAAAATTGGAACTGTCCCTATAAAATAGGGATATCTGATCACTGTACCCCTATCCCCTATCCTGATTTTTCACACATCTGGCTAACCCCAGCCAAGCCCTGTGTGACATTCCAATCCTGGCTGCCTGCCGAGGAAGTGAGTTACTTTCACTTTCATTCCTCAGCAGGCAGGCAGCCAGCATCCTCCTCTCACCTATCCTCCAGCACCTCACCCAACCCAGCCCTGACGGAGGGAAGGGAGGAGAGAGAGAGGGGTGCTCCTGGGGAGGAGGGAGAAAGGAGGGGGGTGCTCCATGGGGCAGGGGGGAGAAGAATGGATGTTATGGGAGATAACAAAGGATACTGGTTCCAGAGCCACAGAATCTGCCTCACCTCACCTCAGCCAGGGGGAAAGAGTCACACTGACAGGTGAGCTCCTTCCCCAACCCCTACCTCCTCCCCTTCCCAGAGACACCAGCAGCCAATCCTATCCTCAGACTGTGCTGCATTCGGCTCTCTCTAGAACCCAGCAGCCCTGCTTCTACACTGTCTGGGCTGCCTGCAGAGTGGTGCCTCCAGGCAGAGTGAGGCCCTACACGGCTGCCTATTCTGCCTATGCCTAAGGACGGCCCTGTATTTGAGCATAAGCTTTCGTGGGCTGCAGCCCACTTCATTGGATGACAGTGGAAAATACAGTAGGAAGATATATATACACACAGAGAACATGAAACAGAGGGTGTTACCATACACACTCTAATGAGAATGATCAGTTAAGGTGAGCTATTACTAGCAGGAGAGAGAGAAACTTTTTGTAATGGTAATCAAAATGGTCCATTTGCAACAGTTGACAAGAAGCTGTGAGGAAGAGTGTGTGTGTGTGTGTGTGTGTGTGTGTCGGGTGGGGAGAATAAACATGGGGAAATAGTTTTACTTTGTGTTGCAAAAGTGCCCTTCCAAAATGTAAACTGACTGCTAATGGTAAGTTTCTCAGTGATTTTTCTGTATATCATAGTCCATCTGTAGCCTGCCACAACATCCCAGAGGTACCCAACCATCAGAGCGTCTATCTTGAGTTCTTGCTCTTGACTGTCAGCACATCCACAACCTTCACTCAGCTGGACACTCCACTCTGTCTTTAGAAGGCCCTGAAGCATTGAAAGAAATTGTCAGAAACACCCCTAGCCAACCTTTTGAACCACTGCTTCTATTACACCTTCCCACCCTGGTTAAATGGATTTGTAGCACTCCTAAGGGAATATCAGGGTTAGATTTACCTCTGCTCTGTTCCTTTAAGGATTGACAGTCTGCTGAGGAGGTCAAACAGGACAGCTCTGGTTGCAGTGGGTGTCCCGTGAAAGGACTCAGCAGCACAAGGGCTTGTGCAAGTTGTGTGTGTTTTGCTTTTTGTTTTATGCTCTCTCTGGTCTGGGAATATAACAGAAGCAGTTTCCATGAGCAGGAAGAGGGTTGGGTATTCACATATTAGACTCATGAGCATGGAGCAGAACGGGTGGAATCCAGGATGCTTCTTAATACCTAAACCCAGATTTAGGCAAATAAGTTCTGTTTTTTGGGTGCCTAAGTCCCTCATTATGATCCTGTTGAAGCTGTACCACTGTGGATAAATAAAGAGTGATTGGATCAGGGGGATTTGACCCAGGGTTTCCTACCCCCCCAGGTGGATGCCCCAATCTGTGTGTGTGTATGTCCGTCTGTCCTAGTGACTGTTTAAGTATTTTTCTACAGTGAAACAGATTCAACGGGACAGATTGAGGGAACCCGCATGAGAGTATACCATAGTCTCAGATGTTAAAGCCTTCTCTTGAGAGGTGGGAGACCCATGTTCAAGTCTTTTCTCCCCTCTGCCAGGCAAGTGGGAATTGAACCTAGGTTCCCACTTCCTGGGTGAGTACTCTAACCCCGTGGCTAAAAGTTATTAAGTCATCACCATCAACATGATGGCACTGGTGTAAACCCTGCTGCTATACTGTTCCTGTTCTGGTGCTTACAATTAGAAAAGGATGTTGATAAATTGGAAAGGGCTCAGAGGAGAACGACAAAAAGACAGAAGGATTAGAAAATGTGCCTTATACTGATAAACTCAAGGAACTCAATCTGTTTATTTTAACAGAGAGAAGGTTAAAGTGTAACTGGATTAAGCCTGTAGGTTCATACCTGGGAAACAAATATTTCATAGATTCATAGATTCATAGACTCTAGGACTGAAAGGGACCTCGAGAGGTCATCGAGTCCAGTCCTCTGCCCTCATGGCAGGACCAAATATTGTCTGGACCATCCCTAGTAGACATTTATCTAACCTACTCTTAAATATCTCCAGAGATGGAGATTCCACAACTTCCCTAGGCAATCTATTCCAGTGTTTAACTACTCTGACAGTTAGAAACTTTTTCCTAATGTCCAACCTAAATCTCCCTTGCTGCAGTTTAAGCCCATTGCTTCTTGTTCTATCACTGGAGGCTAAGGTGAACAAGTTTTCTCCCTCCTCCTGATGACACCCTTTTAGATACCTGAAAACTGCTATCATGTCCCCTCTCAGTCTTCTCTTTTCCAAACTAAACAAACCCAATTCCTTCAGCCTTCCTTCATAGGTCATGTTTTCAAGACCTTTAATCATTCTTGTTGCTCTTCTCTGGACCCTCTCCAATTTCTCCACACCTTTCTTGAAATGCGGTGCCCAGAACTTGACACAATACTCCAGCTGAGGCCTGACCAGCGCAGAGTAAAGCGGAAGAATGACTTCTCGTGTCTTGTTTACAACTGGCTTGTTTACAACACACGGTTATCCAGCCAGTTATGCACCCACCTTATAGTAGCCCCATCTAAATTGTACTTTCCTAGTTTATCTATAAGAATATCATGCGAGACCATATCAAATGCCTTACTAAAGTCTAGGTATGTCACATCCACCGCTTCTCCCTTATCCACAAGGCTCGTTATCCTATCAAAGAACTCTATCAGATTAGTTTGACACGATTTGTTCTTTACAAATCCATGCTGGCTATTCCCTATCACCTTACCACCTTCCAAGTGTTTGCAGATGATTTCTTTGATTACCTGCTCCATTATCTTCCCTGGCACAGAAGTTAAACTAACTGGTCTGTAGTTTCCTGGGTTGTTTTTATTTCCCTTTTTATAGATGGGCACTATATTTGCCCCCTTCCAGTCTTCTGGAATCTCCCCCGTCTCCCATGATTTCCCAAAGATAATAGCTAGAGGCTCAGATACCTCTTCTATTAACCCCTTGAGTATTCTAGGATGCATTTCATCAGGCCCTGGTGACTTGCAGGCATCTAACTTTTCTAAGTGATTTTTTACTTGCTCTTTTTTTATTTTATCTTCTAAACCTACCCTCTTCCCGTAAGCATTCACTATATTAGACATTCCTTCAGACTTCTCAGTGAAGACCGAAACAAAGAAGTCATTAAGCTTCTCTGCCATTTCCAAGTCTCCCGTTACTGTTTCCCCCTCCTCACTGAGCAGTGGGCCTACCCTGTCCTTGGTCTTCCTCTTGCTTCTAATGTATTGATAAAAAGTCTTCTTGTTTCCCTTTATTCCCATAGCTAGTTTGAGTTCATTTTGTGCCTTTGCCTTTCTAATCTTGCCTCTGCATTCCTGTGTTATTTGCCTATATTCATCCTTTGTAATCTGACCTAGTTTCCATTTTTTATATGACGCCTTTTTATTTTGTAGGTCACACAAGATCTCGTGGTTAAGCCAAGGTGGTCTTTTGCCACATTTTCTATCTTTCCTAACCATCGGAATAGCTTGCTTTTGGGCCCCTAATAGTGTTCCTTTGAAAAACTGCCAACTCTCCTCAGTTGTTTTTCCCCTCAGTCTTGATTCCCATGGGACCTTACCTATCAGCTCTCTGAGCTTACCAAAATCTGCCTTCCTGAAATCCAATTTAATAAGGGGCTCTTCATTCTAACAGAGAAAAGCATAGTATGATCCAGTGGCAGAAAGTTGAATCTAGCCAAATTCAGACTGGAAATAAGGCATACGTTTTTACCAGTGAGAATAACCACTGGAACAGTTGACCAAGAGTCATGGCGGATTCTCCGTCACTGACATCCTGCAAATCAAGATTGAACGATTTTCAAAATGACATACTCTAGGAATTATTTTGGGGGAAGTTCTATGGCCTGTGTTATACAAGAGGTCAACCACAGTAGTCCCTTTTGGCCTTGGAATCTATGAAACACTACTCCTATCTGTGGTTCTGGCTGTTTCATATGAAGTGAGTTAGGCACCTAATTTGTTCCTACAAGAAATTAAGTAGGCACCTAAGTCAGGAGAGGAGTTCCCATTCATGGGTAGCTATTAGAGTCCAGAAGTGCCTGGACTTAGGCACTTAGCTCTGAGAAAGGGGTGGCCTTAGCACATTAGCATCTCCCATTAGTTTTTTTAGGTAGGGAGCCCTCTACCATTCTGTCTTTCGTGAATTATATTCTAAGGCACCCATCGCTTCCTATTCATCATACAGTAGCCTAGGTTTGTGGATCACAGTGTTGTTCCTATGATTTTCTAGGTACCTTAGGTGCCCAGACACTTTGCTTTGCAATGCCTAAGGGCCTTCATGTATTCAAAGAAGGGGCCAAATTACACACTGTTTATTTACATTGGTGAGCAATTATTGAAGACAATTGTGCAACTTGTGTGCGAATAACAGTTCAAGAGTGTGAGCAAAGGGCTCTCTATCTGCATCTAATTATGAGTTGGAGAGTGATAGTTCATTGGAAACTTTTAGCTGAGTTTCCAAATTTTCAGTGTGTTTAAATTTTGTAACTATAATATTTTGTTTTTAAGTGGAAGCTACCTTTCAATTAAGATTGCTAAATTAACTAAGAATTTGTTTTCAAGTGATAGATCATACTTGTATTGCAGCTGATTAATGTAATGGCTTATTCATTAGCATATATCCATATATATTTTTTGTTTTTTGCTTTTTTAGGTTATGCAACACAGATCATTGAAGCGACCTTTATGTAGATGAAACTTTCAGAGGCAGCACTCCATTTTGGACCCTACCTTTTTTGAGAGCATATGGGACTTTCCAAGGCACCTTCTGTCTGGGCTACATATATTGCTTACTCCTAAATACGTCAGAGAACAATGAGATCTTCTTATTTTTTGTGTATTTTCACACTATATAGTGAAGTTTCTTCCATCTCATTTTGTTTAATGGAAAAAATTGAGCAAGACTTGTGGTTGCTTTTTATTTTACGGGATTTCCCTTAAGGAGCCAGATCTTTATGAAACATGTCCACCATACTTTTATTTGTAGTTTTTTATTTGTGACTGAGACCGTATATTAATTTCAGCATATTTTAGCTGTTTTGGTTTGAACCTGTTTTTTTTAATTACAACATATATCATAATGCAAGGAATTAAATTATTTCAGGTTTCCAGAAAATAATTTGTATGCATCAGAAATATTTTATGTCTATTCATGGCTCATTAATATAGCAGTTTAACGGTACTAATATGAGGCATTGCATTAATTGTTGTATACAGTTATTACCAAATGACTTGCACAAACGGTGTTTCAGATGCCGTCGATCTAATCATATTAACCAGAAGTGTCCTGTGTGCAAACAAGAAAATATAATTCCTTTGTATGTGGATAGTAAGCAGATGAACTTGCTAGCAGTCTTGGAAGTAAGGACTCATCATAATGAAAGCTGGAATGGATTTTTTTGCTTGAGGAAAGGGAAGCTATACAGCTTGATATTTGGATTGATAATAATGACTTTAGTGATGGCATCATACATACTGACTGGAGCCAAACATGGCCTATTGCTAATACCTTCGCCTTTCCATTATGGAACTTTTACTGGCAATCCAAACTTAATGGACAATGAAAGCCTTAGTGAGATGAAAGACCATTACCAGCCTTCTAAAATTAATATTTCATATGTAAGGGATTTTCCAAGCATTAAATTAATTATTGACACTATTACTTCAAAGATTGAGTTTATAAACAGACAACGTCCAGATTTAGAAGACCTGAAGAAACAAGAACTGCATGTAAGTATAAACTAAACTCCCTCTGAAACTGATGTATGTATGTTTGTTCGTTTGTTTCAAGTATTCTGGGCCGGATCCTCAGATGAGGTAAAACAATATAGCTAATTTAAGTCGATATGGATCTGGAACACCAACTGCTGCAGTCTTTTCCCTTCATATAGATATATTTATCTGTATATCTGTAATATGCAACTGTCGATCCACTGGACCATAGTGTATGCATTAGAGATCTAATCAAGTGCTTGATGAATCCACTTATGGCTTACAAGCCCAAAACGAGAGTGACACAGCTTGTTACAAATTTCACCATTCCATGTGTTGTCTGAGTTGTAATCCAAGATTACAGTACGCTGCTTTCTTCTTTCTTGCTTTGCTTCCATCCTCTAGATCAGGGGTCAGCAACCTTTGGCACGCAGCTCGCCAGGGTAACCACCCTGGCAGTCCGGGCCAGTTTGTTTACCTGCCACGTCCGCAGGTTCGGCCAGTTGCGGCTCCCACTGGCTGCAGTTCGCAGTCCTGGGCCAATGGGGGCTGTGGGAAGCAGCGCGGGCCAACGGATATGCTGGCCACCACTTCCTGCCGGCCTCATTGTCCTGGGCTGGCGAACCACAGCCAGTGGGAGTGGCGATTGGCTGAACCTGCAGACGCAGCAGGTAAACAAACTGGCCCGGCCTGCCAGGGTGCTTACTCTGGTGGACCGCGTGCCAAAGGTTGCCGATCCCTGCTCTAGATCAAAGCTGCTTCATTTTGAGCTGCACCCAGTGCCAGTTATTCTGCACTGGGATTCTTCGCGCTCCTCCAGCTTTCTACATTGATGCTGAACAACTTCATGTCATTTTTGCACACATCGTGATACCACATAAAGGGTGACCCCACTTTCTAGAGCCATCTCGAATCTCAGCTTACAAAATATTCTTGGGGATACAGTCTTCTCCCATTCTCCTGACATGACAATGCCATTGCAACCTCTTCTTCTGGATAGTGGTTTCTAAGTGTGTCAGTCTGCGTACTCCAGCACCTCCGTGTTTGGTATTTTGTCTTCCCACTTTATTTTCAGGATCTTGTGCAGGCATCTCATGTAGAAACTATTCAGTTTCCTGATGTGCCTAGCATATGTAGTCCACATTTCTGAACCATAAAGCAAGGATGACCGCTTGCAAGTCTCATAAAGTCACATCTTCACCTTAGTCAATAATTTGCTGTTATTCCATGCACATTTCTCTCTCTATGTGTGTGTGGTCTGTATTTGAGCCATAGGCAAAACAGATGGATTATATAAATGGTCTGAACATCTGAGACAAGAAATCTGACAATCTTGCATGAGTAGTACAATTACATTGAACTTATTCCTTGTCGTTTTATTCAAAATAATTCAAAGGATTTAGTCAGATGTGCCAAAACATTTAACTGATAAATAAAAAACAGCCTCCCTTAATAACTGATTACTAGTGTGCCTTTCCAGACATCTAGTAATTGGCATTTCAATCACTCATGCAAATCTTGTATTTCAGAATTAAAAACTGGAAGTTAATTTCATCTGATTATTTTATCTTTGGCTAAATCAGTGTTCCTAATTATTATTATTTGAAAGCTTATTTTAAGGATTCCTTAAATTTAAGTAGCACTACAGATTCCAGCAGGCTTCATAGAGTTTAGCTACGCTCACAGCATAAAGATGAGGCCTGATCCTGAAAAGGCTGAGCATTTCAGCTCCTACTGAAGTCAATGGGCTAAACTGGGAAGTCTTTCACTAAAGTCAGAAATGGGATTTATCTCTGAGTGAAGACTGGGTAAAACTTGAGATAGGATTTCTGGATTTGGCTGAATGGAGGCTAGAGGTGCTCAATTTGCAGTTGAAGTACAACACTTAAGCAAGAGTCATACAGTGCTTCTGGTTAGACCCAACACAGCTAACAGCAGAAGGTGGTTTTTTACTATGTTGATTTTGTCCTCAATCTTTTCCTTCCTTAACCCCCCCCCGCTTCAGCCACCTCCCCCAAAATACTTCTGGTATTAAGTGATACAATGGAAAATATGTTCAGTTTTGTTCTTAAATATTCCTGGGCTCAGTTGTTGCTTTAGAACCTAAGCGAATCCCCACTGATGTCACTGGAAGCCTTTCCATTGCCTTTGACAGGAATTGGGCTGGACTGTAAAAGTCCCGGCAGCCATTGGGTTGGTACAGAGATGCATATTCCAGAGAAATGCTGAGAGGCATTGTATGACTCTTGCTTAAGTGCAGTACTTTGACCATAAATTGCTGGGATTTATCACATTTGCTTATGGATTTAGGAGGAAGCATTCCTCCACTGTAGGAATTACTGAGTGAAATTCTATGGCTTGTGTTACGTAGGAAGTCAGACTAGATGATCATAGTTGTCCCTTCTGGCCTTAAAATTGATGAGTGTATGAATATTCTCCCTTCTCCATCTAGCTCTGCACCCTCTCTCCACCTCATGCAGCTGTGCAGGATCTGGCTCCAGTTTGGTCAACAGCAGATTTTTATCTCTGCTGTGCAATTGCCAGAAAAATATTTAGAAAGATTATGATGATAGTGATTGGGTTGTGTTCACTAATTGTGTTAAATAAGAAACTGTCATTATAAACTTTGCTGCTGCCTTGACTGAAATTATTGTTCTTTACGTTGCAGATGTTTTCAATAATTCCTAATAAATTCCTTCCAATTAGCAAGAATCCTTGTTGGTATGAAGAATATAGAGGAAATACTACAACAGATCCTTACACAACAAACTCATATGCACTGTATTCAAAGCGTTTTCGGACCATATTTGATTACCTCAAAAAAGTATTTTGGAACCACTTGTATCATTATAAGGATAAGCACTATCGGCTGCGCTGTCTTCCTCATTTCTACATAATAGGCCAGCCAAAATGTGGAACGACCGATCTTTATGACAGGCTCCGGTTACACCCAGATGTTAGATTCTCAGCAATTAAAGAACCACACTGGTGGACAAGGAAGCGATTTGGTGAGTAAACATAGATTCTAACATTTCAAAACAACTGCAGTTACTGAAATGGAAGCATAACTCTTCAGAGAGTAATGCCTTTTTCAAGTTATAAGTAAGTCCCCCATTAACTTTTGATAAAATGATAGAGGAGTATATCCATGGAGGAGGGGAGAGATACCAAAGGACTGGAAATGGGCAAATATAGTACCCATCTAAAAAAGGGGGAATAAGGACAACTCAGGAAATTATAGACTAGTCATCTTAATTTCAGTACCCAGAAATATCATCGAGCAAATAATCAAAACAATCAATTTGCAAGCACCTAGAAGAAAATAAGGTAATAAGCTACAGTTAATATGGATTTGTCAAGAACAAATCATGTCAAACCAACCTAATATCCTTCTTTGGCAGGGTAGCAAGACTTGTGTATGCTATGGGGGAGGAAGCAGTTGATGTGTTATATCTTGACTTTAGTAAGGCTTTTGGTACTGTCTCACATAACCTTTGTCACGGAGTCCCCGGCCGATGCTCTGGAACTGCTCCCCACAAAGCCAGTCAGGACTGTGAGGAGCCTCCTCCCTTGGAGCAGACTGTCTTCAGGGCAAGAAGCTCACATGGCTTCACCTTCCGGGTCTCTCCTTGGAACATTCAGCATATGCCCCTCCATGCACTTCCCACAATGAGTCCGCCCAGACGGGGTCCTGGGGAAGCCAGAGGGTCCTACACCTCTGCTTCGCAGTCAGACGTGATTCTTAGCCAGGCAATAAAACAGGGGTTTAATTTAGATGACAAGAACACAGTCCAAAACAGGTCTTGCCAGTATAGACAACAGGACCTCCTTTAGTTAGGACCCCCTTTAGTTAGGGAGGCCACAGCCCCATTGGGAAACCCAAGCCCTGTCGGGGTGCCCCTCTCCATTTCCCAGCCAGCTCCCAATCCAAACTCCCTCCAGCCTCTCACTCAGCCTCCCACCGTCTCCTCCCCCAGCCTTTGTCCGGTGTCCTGGGCAGAGGTGTTACCTGGCCTCCAATCCCCCTTCTGTGTTCTCATGTTACATGCTCAGGTATGCTCCCTTCCCCAAGGCAGGCCGTCCCAGCACAACTCCCCTGCAACCTTCCCAGGTCAATACTCCCCACTCAGCATTCACATAACACATCAAGAACATTCCCACTTCGTCACAACCTTCTCATAAACAAGCTAGAGAAATATAGCCTAGATGAACCTACTATAAGGTGGGTGCACAACTGACTGGAAAACCATAGTCAGAGGATAATTATCAATTTTTCACAATCCCCCTGGAAGGGCATATTGAAAGCCAGTCAGGACTGTGGGGAGCCTCCTCCCTTGGAGCAGACTGTCTTCAGGGCAAGAAGCTCACATGGCTTCACCTTCTGGGTCTCTCCTTGGAGCATTCAGATCTGTTCTGGGTCTAGTTCTATCCATTATCTTCATCAGTGATTTGGATAATGGCATAGAGAGTACACTCATAAAGTTTTTGTATGATATTAAGCTGGGAGGGGTTGTAAGTGCTTTAGAGGACAGGATTAGAATGCAATATGATTTTAACAAACTGGAGACATGGTCTGAATTTAATGGGATGAAATTCAATAAGGACAAATGCGAAATACTCCACAAAGGAAGGAATATCAACTGCACAAATACCAAATGGGAAATGACTGCATAGGAAGAAGTACTGCAGAAACAGATCTGGGGGTTATAGTGGATCACAAACTAAATATGAATCAACAACTTAATACTGTTGCAAGAAAAACAAACATCATTCAAGGATGTATTAGCAGGAGTTTTGCATGCAAGACACGAGGAGTAATTCTCTCTCAGCACTGACAAGGCGTCAGCTGGTTTATTGTCCAGCTTTGGGCACCACACTTCAGGAAAGATGTAGCTAAATTGAAGAAAATCTAGAAGAGATTAACAAAAAAGATGAAAGGCCTAGAAAACGTGACCTATGCGGGAAAAACTGGTTTTATTTAGTCTACAGAAGAGAAGACTGAGGGGGGCCATAAGTCTTCAAGTATGTAAAAATTGTTATAAAGAGGAGGGTAATAAATTGTTCTTTGTAACCACTGAGGACAGGACAAGAAGTAATGGGCTTAAATTGCGTACAAGGAGATTTAGATTAGACATTAGAAAAACTTCCTAAATGTAAGGGTAGTTAAGCGCAGGAATAAATTACTTAGGAAGGTTGTGTATTCTCTGTCATTGGCGGTTTTTAAGAACAGGTTAGACAAACACCTGCCAGGGATGGTCTACATAGTACTATGTTATGCCTCAATGCAGGGGACAGGACCAAATGACGTATAAAGGTCCTTTCCAGTCCTACATTTCTATGATTCTATGATTGTATTCATTTGTTTGTTTTAAAAGCATATCCTTTTTTCTGCTAATGTGTTTATCTTTTTATTTTGCTGGAGTTCTATATCCTGCACAGGGAAATGGTTATGTGCCCTTTTTTGATGTTATTTGTTTTCTTCTTTAAACTCCTTGGAAAAGTAGCACTTAGTGAACACATAAGTGTTTCATTTGTGGAGCAGCAGCTCAGTAGAAAGTTGGCTCAGACTTAGGCCATGCCTACACTAGAAAATTAAGCTGCCTTAACATATATTGGCGTATAGTCACCGCAGTCATAACATCGCTGGTGCATGTCTGCAATTTGCTCCTTGTGTCAGCGATGCTCGTCCTCACCAGGAGCACTTGTATCAATTGTGGGGCATTGTGGGACAGCCCCTGAAAGCTAGTAACAATCAACATAAGTAACACAGTGTCTACGCTAAGACTGCGTTGCCCTAACTACAGTGACCTTGACTGTATGCTGCTCAAGGAGGTGGAGTTATTAAGTCGGCATAGCAGGGCAGTTACGTCAGCAGGAGTGAGATTAAGTGTAGAAACTTCCATAGTTAGGTCGATGTAAGCTGTTTTGTGTCAACTTGATTGTAGTGTAGACGAGACCTTAGAAAAGCCCAACTTTCCTGATTCACTTCTAATAACATCTGTGATATTTTGTTTAATGTTTATGTATATACCACAGATGGTTTATTTATATAAATATTCTTGAGTGATGACTGAGTAAAACCTGAGTTAGGATTTCAGTATTTGGCTGAATGGAGATTGGAGACGCTCTGCATTTCTCTGGCTAGACATATAAATATTGACCCCACCCACACATGGAAAAGGAGGTATCTATATCTGTTTACACGCACATTTTATATTTGTGTGTATTCACACACACACACACACAGGGAAACAAGACGAATGAAGAAAAGGATGGATAGATATCTCCTTTTCCACATTAATTTTTCTTGTCTGTTACCATAAATAATGTATATAATTTTATTATTATATTTAGATTTCTGAAATGTGCTCATCAGATATTTTGAGTACACGGTCATAATTTGGGATTCACGTAGTATAGCACAAGTACAATGTCACCGTCAAATAGATTCCCCCCACCAAATTAGACATAGTAGGAAAGAAACAATTCCTTCTACTTCAGGAATCAGTGGGTGAAATTCTATGGGCTGTACAAAGCAGAAAGTCAGAGTAGATGATCATAATGCATTCTTTCCTGGTCTTAAATATCTGTTAACATCAAATTCATTCTTCACAGTCAGCCCCTCAGGCCAAAGTCTGGAAATAAATGATAAGCCTGATATCATGACCTGATGGTTAATAGGCTCAAATTCTGTCAGATCAATGCAGGGAGTGAATTTCAGATCCTAGAACCTTTCACAGAGAATAGAAGCAGGGTAATCTCCAAATGTTTAAATGTAAGGCTTGCCAGCCAAAGCATCTCATCTGATTGTGTCTGCCAGGATGGTGCATGTGGGAGAGCAGGGCCAAATTCAGAGGTGAAGTGTAACATTAGATTTCCTTACATTAACAAACTCCCTTTCACTCAGACTCCCATAGATCTAAATTGGTATAATTTGCAATTGAAGAGCCAGGATGTGTAAATCAAAGTAAGGCAAGGGCATCTTCTCAGAGCTGGGCCTTACTAATCTCTAGAGTAAGAAGCAAGAATGCAGAGAATAGGGGGAATACACAAGAGGGAATAGGGAAATGGGAAGAGGATCAGGGACAAGTGGAGAGAACAGGCACAAAAGGGAAAAGGAGCAGAGGATACCTAAGAGGGGCTGGTGATGCTGGAGATGAAGAATGAGGGCTGGTGAAACTGCAAGGTGCATGTAGAGGAAAAAGTAGTATGGGAATTAGTGTTTTGCTACTGGCTTTCATAGAAATTGGATGCACCCTAAAAGAATAAAATAGAATTATACCTTGATATTTTGTTACCAGTTCAATTTACTATTACTGTTAATTAGATTGGTAGGTGAAAAGAATTAAGAAACAAAACATCTCCTCCAAATTTTTTAATTCCCCCTTCCCATCTTGTTTGAAAGTGTCTGTGAAATCCATTCACCCTCAGGCAATATTGTTGTCAAAGCCAAGAATTGCAGAAAGGTGCTGTTTTCTTCAAATTTGGAAGACAGTCAATGTTGTTAATCTGCAGATTTTCTGATTTGTTAAGTGTGGGTGTAATTGACAGATTCAAGGCCAGATTTTGCTCCCAGTGTAAATCCGAAGTGAAGTGACTCCAGTTTACACAAGTGTAAATGAGTAGAATCTGGCCCTTTATGTTCATTTCAAAAGCTAAACTTAGAAGAAAGTTAAAGTTATTCATTCAGGGTCTATAAAACATAGCACTTTAAAATATTTCCTCTCGGCATGAATTTATATTTTAGTATTCTGGTATCTTGAATCACAACTACTTCATAATTGCCTTTTTATCTTAACGTTATGCTCCTTGGCTTAATCCTTTGTTGGTGTAAAATGCTGTAGATTTATTGATGTCAATGGAGTTTTGCTGATTAACTCAAACTGTGGATCTGGCTCTTGAGTTTTATTTTCTAGCTTCTTTTTTACTCATTAGGGTTTTGTTTTTAGGAATAATTCGTCTGAGGGATGGATTTCATGATCGCTACCCAGTGGAAGATTACCTTGATCTGTTTGACTTGGCTGCATATCAGATTCAGGGTGTGTTACAGAGCGATGTAACAAAAGGGCACAGCAAGATGAACCACATCATTATTGGTACTGCAAATACTACTTATGAAAATATGTCCATGGTCCTAAATTAGTTGTAACATTTATAGCGATGGTACAATAAGCTTAATCAAAGTGTCTTATGTCCGCGGTAAGTTAATCATAGCAGAGGGCCGTTTGATGTCAGGTAAGGCCCCTGTCTACAGATAGGTGCATTATTTATTTTCCTCTGGAGGCAGGTTGCTTTCCTTTACCTAAATGGATGTTCTGTGGCTGGCAAGATTGCAGTACTGGTTCTGTGAAGTTCTGCCATCAGGGACATCTGCAGATATTCCTGCTATTTTTATTACAGTCTAAAATACTTTCACAAGTGAAATGTTTATCGGGGTAGGCAACCTATGGCACGTGTGCAGAAGGCGGCACACGAACTGATTTTCAGTGGCACTCACACTGCCCGGGTCCTGGCCACCAGTCCGGGGGGCTCTGCATTTTAATTTAATTTTAAATGAAGCTTCTTAAACATTTTAAAAACCTTATTTACTTTACATACAACAATAGTTTAGTTATATATTATAGACTTATAGAAAGACACCTTCTAAAAATGTTAAAATGTATAACTGGCTCGCGGAACCTTAAATTAGAGTGAATAAATGAACACTCGGCACACCACTTCTGAAAGGTTGCCGATCGTTGGCTTAGATAAACCCAGCTCTCTAATTTAAATTAGCAGAGTACATTCTTAAGTACCTTTGCCTCTTGAGTTCTAGAGTTCATGTTTTTTCTGTAGTCTCAGTTCCCTTATAGCTAAGGTTACTTTGGCCCTTATTAAGTTTGCAGGAAAATTTCTGAATTTATTATGCTCATTAAAGCAGTTTTTATGACCTCAGTAAAAAACAATCTAGTCTAGAGACAGTCTACATGATGTATGAAAATCAGGTTTCCTTAGAATGCTGCATTGTTAAACTTCAGATTATTAAAAAGGGAAATTTAATTAAAACTATAAACATTCCTTTAACTTTGTCATGTAACAGTATTTTCAAATTCTAACCATCTTTGAGTCATATCTATATTAGGTAATATATTTTCGCAAATAAAACACTAAATCTTTAGAAGACCTGTAGAGTACACTGCTGTTCTAGCTTCAGGCATTCTAAGCAGGACTTTTTTTATTTACGATCATTAATCTGATAAATTCACAAGAATGTTTTATGAAAACATGACATGATTTTATTCCATTAATCTCAGGATAAGGACACTGTACATTTATTCTTTAATGAAAGTAGGCAGTTTAATCATACAGTAGATGCTTTAAATCCATATGAAAAATTAGTGTATATTTGATTGTGCTATGATAATTTGATATATAAATGCAGTGGATATAACAGTGATTAATTCAAGATGTATTGAATAGGGTACCCTCTTTGCAGATATTAAATCTGTATTATGTATAAAGAGACACTGTCAAATGCGTAGGAATTAAATTCTTTTTCTTTTTAGTTCCTCACAGTCATCCTGTTTTTGTTCCGAACACAAGCTATACTAAATTAACTGCACAAAAACAACATCTTTAGCTTAAAGTTCAATCTCCTGAATGTGTGAACTGAGAACATGTATACAAAAGTAAACATGGTTCCAAATCCGCAGCCAAAGTAATGACTAGACTCCACTATTCTTATTCTTGTAGATAAGGATGGCAGAATCTGGTCCTATATGGGTTGTTGTGCAGAGGAGTTTCAAAGGAGTAGACGAGAAGGAATATCTTAATTGTTCAGAGACCATGCTTATGTCTGTAGGATAGCTGGCTGGTTAGATAGTTAAAGGCTGCAGATTATTTTCAGAGGCTTTCTGTCGCAGTTACTATAGCCTTTGTAGCTGATGTCCCCTGCTTCCTTGGTGGGTAGATTCATGAATATATGGACTCATGCCTGTGCCTGCACCCATGCCCTGGACAGCTGCTTGGCCCCCCCAAATACGTCTTTGCAATAGGATGGATGGAGCCCACTGTCTGTCTGGGTTCCTCACTTCCTGCCCTCTTCCCACACAGCAGGACAACATTGGGTCCAATGCATCTGGGGCCTGACACAGCTCTTAAATTGGCTGCAGGCTGTGGGGAAAATTCTCTGGTTTAAATCGGTGTAATATCATAGTCTTCAGTGGAGCTGTGCCGATCTGGACTGTCAGAGTACTCATATATCTAAATGCATTGCTCTTATTCAGTCCATGCAAGACTTATATTCCACACATGCCTTCACACATATTTACAGCACTGGATCTTGTTCATTGCACTGGTAATACAAATACAGACTCTTACTCCTGTTTTGGTGTGGGGATTTTGCTCCAATGCTGCATTTAGTCTTTTGCGGTTCTACTTTACCCAGCTTTTGAGCTGAACTGACTGCTACTGAACTAACATGTCAAATGATCTGCTCAAGGTCATGTAATGGTGTTTATGATTGATTTGGAAAGAGAAGCCAAAGATCTTCTGGACTTCCAGTCTTAGATTGAGAGCCCCAATTTCTCCTTTCAAAACAGTAACAATGAGAATATCAGTAAATAATTCTGGTCTCTAATGGCTTCCAGGCTCTTCCAGTGAAGTACAATAGGTAAAAGTGGAGCCTAAAGGAATTGATAAATGCTTATTTAGTATGAAGGCTTTGGCAATTTTTTTTTAAATTTAAAAACTTGATTGGATTTTTCCGAAATGAGGATTCAAATACAAAGAAGAAGAGGAGGCATAGAAAGAGAAAAGGAAAATTCCCTACAATAAGAATATATTTGCATATATGTACTTGTACATGATTAAATCACAGAACTATCAATTACAAGGGTTTTTTTTCTCATCCCTTTTGGTTCAAAAAGTCATTAACAGAAATTAGTGCCTCCCACACTGGCAAAAAGAGAGAGCTTGGAAAAGGCTAAAACATACATTTTGTTGAAGCAAGTTTTGTCTCATGAATTTTAGTGTTATTCAGCAGAAGGAGACAGTACAGTTTAAGAGATAGATGCAGTATGCTGCACTATTGGCTAGATTCAGATATCCTTTACTCAATTGAGTAGTTCCTGAGTAGCAACCTACTCTAGGAGTAGTCCTTTTAAGATAAATGACACTACTTTTAGAATAAGGTTTTTCTTGACCTAAAGAATCAGGTCTTTAACTGTATTTTATTATTCATTGTGAAATCAGTTAATTTTTGTCTTCCATTGCCTGTGTATCTCTCAAATCCTCAGTTCTTGGTCTAAGCAATACTGATTGTCTGGAGTGGTTCTTTACATTTTTTATCAGGCTGGCCAATTACAGATGATGTCATTCCCTGCAATTAGGGAAGTGTTAAAAGTAACTCTTGGAAAGTACCTTAAAGATAAGGTGGAATTGAAAATCTTTATGGGAAATAAATTCTTTCTGTCTGGACAGTAGGAAATTCTGTTCATTATATAATTGGTCACACCCTTTTAAAGTTAAATATATTTGCATATTCATCAACCATTTTAAGTAGTACAGTATAATGACAGTGATAATTTGTGTTATTATATGAAAGTGTCTTTAACTAAGAGCTTCCTGATTCTGTAGTAACATGGGCCAGATCTTCAGGCAGTGTAAATAAGCATAAGTCCATGAAAGTCAATGGAGCCAGACTGATTTACACAAGCTGACAATCAGGATCTTCATCTTTTGTACCAATGTAAAGAAAAAAAAATTAGATACTCATTGTAAATACTTGTCATTTCTAGGAGAGGCCAGTGCTTCTACAATGTGGGATAACAATGCCTGGGTTTTCTTCTATGACAACAATACTGATGGAGAACCTCCATTTTTAATCCAGGATTTCATCCATGCTTTCCAGCCCCATGCCAAACTTATCATCATGCTGAGGGATCCTGTTGAAAGGTTAGCAATAAAGCAATGCATGGAATTCTTTCTCACTAGAAACAAGGGTCGTTTTTTTAAAGATGTAATAAATGTACTTACACTGTTTTATATGCCTGAGGTCTAGTTCTTTTCTGATATAAGTGTTAATACTTGTAAACCCCCTGTAACTATATTGATTTTATAATTAACTTTAGATTTTGTAAATATTTAAGGCTTCGTTCCAAGTGTTTTGGAATTTTCAATTTTAATAACATTTGGAAAAAAAATAACTGGCGCTGTGTAGTGCTTCAATTCAAATTAGGAACAATGGGGTAGTAGGGTTTACATCTCCAACGGGAAAGAATATTTAAAAGGAAGATTGGGAATGGCCCCCAACTAAGCAAATTGTACAAGTTTCTTTGTTTCTTTGTTTTTGTTTTAAATCTTGAAAAGACTTGGTACAGTACTAAGCTAAAATGTCTGGGGCATATTTAACTTCCATAGCTAACACTTACTTAACAGGTCATCCTTGGTCTTGCTGATTTTGGCAGTGGTATGGGGTTGAACTTTTACGAAGATAAACTGTTCTTGAACTATTTTTCCTGTGTATTAGATACAAACAGCCTTTTTTTCCATTTATGTTTTAGCTCTTCCCTGGGCAGCTGTGCCCTAGCAGGTGTCAGTAGAGGGCGATTTCTATGAATTGTGCTCCCATTTTCTGTGTGGTGCAGAGGTTAGCAAAAGCAAAGAACAGAGGCCCTGTGAATCAGAGTGAAGCTGTGCAGGATGTTCCTCTTGCTAACAGTCCCTTCATGGCAACAGCACATTTTGTCAAATATACATTTTCAGGGCAGTTCAACCATCTGCAGGCTAGGGCTTCACCATCTTTCAAGGACAAGGTCTCAGGTAAAAGGTCCCTAAGTTGCCCAGGAAAGTGGTGAGGGGACCTGAGAGGTTAGTGAAAGTGTAGACAGTCTTCATTGGTGCTATAAGGACCACACAGTTTGTGCCAGAGTTTCCAATGTATGCTGTAGCTTGTGGTTGTGGGCCATGACTCTCTGGGCAGCTTCTAATGCCACACACAAGTGACAAGAATCTGCAGTGGTGTACTTTCTCCATTTTCTATAGCACTGGAAAACTTTTGATGTTAGTTCTTCTTTACTACTGATTTAGACACATCTGGCCAGATACGTAACGTCAAAGATAAAGGCAATATATTGAGGGCCACAAAAATAGGGGCTAGGGGAAGCACATAATTCTAAAGAGGCTATCCAAAACAGGGCTGCACCAAGTCATTCCAGCCCTAGACGCATGCTTCATGGGTTCCAGTGTGCCCTGTCACACTGCCATGGCTCACCCACATAAAAGGCACTACGTTGGTGGGGTCCCACAAACATGTTTGTTTGGGCAAGCTATCACCCCAGGAAAAACATTATAGGGTGGTGGCAGCAAGGGCTACCCATGCATACTGTCCCTCTGGATGAGTGTTGGCAGAGCCCCCCAGAACAGCAGAATGCTGAATTAATAACCCATTAAAACACATGGGGCAGTTCTCCCATTTAAGATCAGAACTATAATTAAAGGCTGTCTACAGATTCAGGCACTGATATCACTTGGGTCACATTTTCAGGATCATCAGCTGATGTCATCACATAACTCTTGATCTGAGGCACTAGGCTTGTGCCTCTGAGGTCTGATCCAACACCCATTGAACCAGTGGGAAGATTGCCATTAACTTGGCATTGGATTGGCCCCATAGGATATGTCTACACTGCAATTAAAAACCTGTGGCTGGCCCGTGTGGCTTGGGCTAAGGAGCTGTTTAATTGGGAGCCTGAGCCTGAATGTTTACACCACAATTAAACACGAGCCTGAGTCGGGTGATATAAGCCAGCTGTGCCTGTTTAATTGCAGTGTAGACATAGGCACTATGGGTATGTCTTAATCAGTTCCTGTATCTACATGAACTAGCTAAATGTTATTAGGTGATTACGGGGTGTGTAATTACCCTTGCAGAGTTTTCTTCCATTTTAACTAAGTCAGAGATAAACCTCAGCAGTGAAATTCCAGTTCATCAACAGAGGGAAGCACAAACCTCCTCTTCTCTCCTGTCCTGTAAATTCTGATAATTATTTTATCAACATTGTGCTAGGAACCATGTACTAAACTAGATCTGGAGGAAGGAGGTGATAGGTGAAGGCTAGCCCTTCAGGGCAGGAATTGTCTCTTGTATGTTTGTGTAGCACCCAGAACAATGGGTCCCCATTGGGACATTTGGGTGCTAACATAATACAATTCAATTAAAATTCAATTGGAAATTGACAACCTATGCTAAGGCCTAAACTTATTATAATCGATTAAAGTCATTTAAATTAAATATAAAAAATATTAAGCAGTACACATGTGCTGCCAAATTTTAAAGGGCTAGTGTTCACCCATCACCTCCTTCCTCCACATCTAGTTTAGTGCATGGTTCCTAGCACAATGTTGATAAAGTAATTATCAAACTACTGAACTGGTGGAAGCCACTAGGTAAGCACCTGGAACCAAAGTTAAATGCAGAACTGGCTTTTCACAACAGTAGCCTCTTTTGCAGCTGCAGAGAGAATATTTTATTTATTTCAGTTTATTCAACAAGCTGAGTTCAATGACTAGTTGATTAAAAGTTAAGAAATCAATTGGGAGTTGAAAAAGCAGGAATGCTTGCTTCCCTCTCCCAGCATATGAATTAAAAACTAGTTGTGAGAGGATGAGTTCTACTAGTTCTAACATCTTGAAGGACATATTAATCAGAACAATCCGTTCCATTCACTAACTACTGCTAATACTTCCTTTTGTGTAATAAATAAGTTAGTTTTAAATGCAAAACATGTTTTGATAAGCGTCTAGATAATTTTTTCCCTTATTTATCCAGCACTTTTACGGTAGTTTTATTTAATAAAAAACCCTAAAATGCTGCTGTTGTGCATATTTAATTGAATTTCCATCTCAATATAACTTGACACAAATCTCAAGTAAAAATTAATTACCTTCTAGTAAGTAAAGAATGCATCATTCACCATTTGATAACAAATTTAAAATATAAAATTTAGGAATTTTAATAAATAAGTGAGATAACTACTTAAATAATTGTGTGGGTGTTTATGTCTGTGTGTGTATCCTCCTTGTTAGCGAAACGAAGCACCAAAATTAGTGTGAAGGCTATATGTGATTGCATATCAGTATGGTTTATTGGTATCAACCAATAAGAATCAAATTCTCTTTAGAAAAATAACTAAAGTACAAATGCAAAGCATGACTTAAATCAAGGTTTCCTGCTTGCTGATTTGAAATCATAATTAAAATCAGTTATTTAAATTGCTTTGATTTACATCAATCAACATATAAATATTTAATAAGAGGTCATCCCAGGCAGACATTCTGAACTTGTGTCATAATAAAGCAGGGCACATCCCTTCCACTTTCTCTGGTGGAGGAGAGTGGGAGTTGGCACTGAAATGTTTAACCCAGAAGTGCCACATGAGCTCCACCCCGATGCTGACACATCCAGTCAAATTGTCATCTGCTGTGGTTTCTCCTTGACTAGATTTCCTGACATCAGGGATTCACAGAACAGGAACCGCCAGAGTGGCCCCTCCCTGTTTGTCAGCAGTAAAGAGCCATACTGGCTCTTCCTATTCTCTATGCTGGGAAATGCATTTCCCAACTGTTAAATGTGCCTCCTGACCTTAAGGTTTAAGACATGGTAATTTTATGCAAGAGACCTAGTTGAAGTACCTCCCTCATGTGAATTATCCACAATTCTCTCATTATTTAACCACCTTCTGTAATAATGGGTGTTTCACTTTGCCAGTTGTAATACGGGTGAGATAAAAAGTGAATTCCATTTCACTAACTCTGTATTTGCAGGGAACTAGATTCTGTATGTTTAGGATTTCATTTGCCCTTTTTTGCTTGTGCCTCATCTGAAATCATAGGAGCACGTTTAACCCTATCATAAATGGCTGCAACTGTCGTTGGTCCAGATTCTGCTATCAATTACATTAAGAGACTATTGGTACAGAGGACATTCTGGAATATGTTGGTGCAGTCAGGGTTATGGGAAGGGGTGTGGCCAGGCTTGTTTTAAGCTGCTGCAAGGCTCATATGGGCCTTGGACAGCCAGTACAGTTTAGGGCTGCTCTTAGTGCACGAGCCCCTTATTCTGTCCTTTGGCTAGCAACGAGGGGGCTTTGGCTCAATATAGTCATTCTGCATTTAGGGCCTGAGTCTGCTGCCAACGAAGTCAATGGGAAAACTCCCAGTGACATCAGTTGTGTAGATTCCCAGTGTAATTGAGATCAGAAACTGTCCCACTAGCTTCAGTAGGAGTTGCACCTGCTTATATCAAGGTTGACTTTTTTCATACTCCTTTGTGGTTGACATAATGGTCATTGCCACATTATTTAATTGTGTTAGATTATGATTGAGGATAATGACTTCAAGTGAGGAGTAAGTACCAGGAGCAGCTGAAATCCTAATGAACAAAGATTTTATTTTCCTGCAGCTGTCCCTAGAATTGAAAAACAGATGGAAAAAAATACAGAAAATGTAGGCAGCTGAGTGGAGAGAGAGAGAGATGCTTTCCATAAGGTGTCAGCAGGTCTTTAAAATAATGTTTTTTAAATTGGATGATTAGAACAAATTATCAGAAAAATTAACCATTTTAAACAAACTGCAGTTATGGCTTATCTTCAAAATGATTCTTGCTGGCTCAGTTCCTCCTGCAAGTGCCTGTTCTCCCATGCCCTGAATGGCAAGAACTGTCAGCCTGATCCTATTCTCCTGGAGAGAAGTACTTCCAGCCTGATCCTTATTTCGGGTTTTTGTTAACGTGCCATTAGCTAACAGCGGTCTTTACACGCACAAGTATTTCTGCAAGGACAAGATACTGCTGTGTGCGTAATGCCTACCACATTTAACTAAACTCTGCTGTTTCTGACCCTCAGCTTCTGCCCCATCTTTTTCTCATATCCTCCACTCTGCAACCAGATCTTCCATAGACACCAGAACAGACAGATGCCTAAGGCAGCAAAATATTAGGGGCAGCCAAATACTTAGTGGCTGTTTCTTGTCAGTGAATAGGGGCTTAAAGGTGCATACATTTCCCTGCCTGCTTTCATCAGCCAAACACTAAGAGCTGGTGTCTTGTACTCCGACAGTTACCACACTTCTGATTTTTCTTAAAAAAAAGATTACACTAATGAGTTTATTTAGGAGCAGGTTGTGGCCTGACCCTACAGGACTGCATGGAGGCCTGTGAGAGAGTAAGATCCCCCACCCCCCTACTTATTCATGGCTTTCTTACCCATCTCTAACATTTGGCTGCTCAACTGCCATTTCCCTCCTCACCTGTGCAGATGGATGGGAAATATGCAGAGCCTTGGTTCTCTCTCAGGTGCTAGGAGGGGGAATTGAGCCATTTCAGGATGGATAGTAGGATTTTCCTGCCAGAAGCCTGTTCTCTGCACTTCTCATGATGGAATCTTGTCAACACATTCCTTAAAAGAGAACTGGTTTTTTCACAACTGGATTGGAGTAATGCGCTTGAGAATCATACGGTTACGTCCGAAGAAGTGAGCTGTAGCTCACGAAAGCTCATGCTGAAATAAATTTGTTAGTCTCTAAGGTGCCACAAGTACTCCTGTTCTTTTTGTGGATACAGACTAACATGGCTGCTATTCTGAAAACAGTTACAATTATGGCTTACTTTTAACTCTTTGGCCTTCTCCTTAAAGAGAAGAATAATTCTGAAGTAGAGAGGCTGAGGAGCTTGATACTTTAAAAAGTGTCAGTATTTCCTATAATCAAAAATAGCAGGACAGGATTAAATCCATTGGTGGCCATTAGACATTTTATAAGCAGTACTTAAACAGAGCATTGAAATGTGTCTATGACTGTGCACAATCAGAAATGTAAGGCAAGAAGAGACCTAATAAGGCCGTCTAGTTCGTCCCTCTGGGTCAAGGCAGAGTTAAGTATACCTAGATCATTCCTGGCAGATGTGTATCTAACCTGTTCTTTAAAAGCTCCAAGAAGGATTCTAGATAAGCTGGTCCAGTGGTTAACTAGCCTTATGGTTTGAAAGTGTTTCCTAATATCTAACTTAAATCTCCCTTGCTGCAAAGTAAACTGATTACTTCTCATCCTACCCCCTTTGGACATGAACAATGGTTAATCTGTCCTTTTTATAACAACCTTTTACCTATTTGAAGATACATCCATTCTCAGTCTTCTCTAGACTAAACAAGCCCAATTATTTCAAATTTTCCGTATAAGTCATGTTTTCTTATCGTTTTTATTGCTCTCCTTGGGACTGTCTCCAGTGTGTTCACATCTTTCTGAAAGTCTAGTGCCCAAGTCTGGACACTCCAGCTGAGGCCTCACTAGTGCTGAGTAGTGTAGAACAGTTATTTCCCGTGTCTTACATATAGCACTCCTGTTAATACAACCTTTTTTACAGCAGCATCACACTTGACTCATTTGTAATCCACCAAAAGCCCTTTTTCTGCAGTACTGCTGCCTCTAACTAGTCATACTGCGTGTTGTATTTGTGTATTTAATTTTTCCTTCCTAAGTGCAGAACTTTACACTTGTCATTATTGAACTTCATATTATTGTTTTCAGATTAATTCTCCAAATTGTTAAGATCATTTTAAATTCTAACCCTCCCTCCTATTGTTGTAGAATATTATTAAACATTGTTAACTTCAGCAACACACGAGAACCAATTTTGTTTCAGTACATAAGCAGAAAGATGCAAGTAATGTAGACCCACTCCCAGACCCCTTCTGCAGATAAATCTAGAGGAACTGATGCACACTTGAAATTCTGCCAAGGAGCAGAAATGTAATAGCAGAAAGCTCTGACTGCCTGCCAGTTAAATTTTCCAAACAAGATCTATATTTCTCTATGGAAATTCTCTGCAGTCTGCTAACAGAATTGCTGGGCTGGGAAGTGGCCAAAAATTAGAAACCATACAGGACAGGGTTCTTAATTGGGTCTCTGGTTACAGACAGCTACAGGTTATCTTTTGCTTGGCTATTATTTTAAAGTAAATACAAATCATGTCCTTTCTCCTGACATTGCTAGGTAAGGATCTGATTGTGCAAGCCTTATTCATGTTGGTGAACTCTTATTTAGGCGAGCACTGGGTATGTATGTTTACAGTGCAGTTAGGCGAGAGCCTCCCAGCCCGGATAGACAGACCTGCACTAGCTCTGCTCCAGCTAGCATACTAAAAGTAGCAATGTGGACATTGTGGGATTAGCAATGGCTTGGGCTAGCCACCGGAGCTCAGATCCAAGGTGTTGGGTGAACTTGGACTCAGGAAGCTAGCCTGAGCCGCTGCCCATGCAATGTCCACACTTCTATTTTTAGCACTCTAGCACAAGCAGAATGAGCACAAGTCTGTCTAATTGGGCTGGGAGGCACGCTTCCAGCTGCAGTGTTGACATACTCTTTGAAATCAAGAGGGCTACTTGCATGAGTCCATATTCACTCATTTGAGTAAAGGTTGCACGGAGCTCTTAGTGTCTCATCATCGGTTTCTCAACAGTTTTCAGTAATATTTTCTGAATATGTAAAAATGAAATTAAAAACAAATATAAAAGTTCAGTAATTAAGGTTCTGTCTATATGACACACTATCCTGAAGCAGAGCCTAACCTCTCTAAATAAAAAGTAGTATTTTAAAGCTTCTGTAGAAATCTATGGCCAACTTGATATTTTTGGTTTAATAAAAATGGGAAGGGCATTGAAGATCGAAGTGGATTCAGTGTTCCTCTGGCATTATAGCTGTGAAATAAAGTCCAATTTTATATTTAGATAATGATTTACGTAAACATATGCTCTTACGGAGAATGAAGTGTATTCAGGGTCTCTAATATTGTGTGTCCAAGAATGGATTCTTTGGGCTCATAATACTTCTGCACTCTCACCCTTGCTGCAGAAATTGGCTCTGAAGTGCTGCAGAATTTTCAGGACTCTGGATATCTCTCATGAGCCCCAAACAAGTGAAAATTACTTACGTATCTCATTCAAGGGATGGCACACTGTCTTCTGTTTGTGTCACATCGTGGCATTTCCCTTATGTTCTGTTTAAAATGATGTCGACATCCAGAGATTCTCATCAGAGTCCCAGGGATTAAAAATAAATAAAATAAATATTTCATTTTACATTTTTATTTCCATCCAAATGAACCAGAATTTAAGTCATCTTTGTCTTGTAATATTTAAGCAACTATAAATGTTTGAAATGATTTGAACAAATATTTCATATTTGAAATGAGAGTGCGCCCTGCCATTTGCACTGTAATTCAGATTTGTATGGCTGAGATGGCTAGTAAATAGCTACAGAGCAAGACAGGGCAGCATGGTTGTTTATACTATTGGTATTGCATATATATGTGGACCATAGGTCCTGTAGTTCTTACTCAGG
Source organism: Gopherus evgoodei (assembly GCF_007399415.2). Lineage (NCBI taxonomy): Eukaryota > Metazoa > Chordata > Testudines > Testudinidae > Gopherus > Gopherus evgoodei. The sequence continues at coordinate 21,054,775 of NC_044328.1, read as the reverse complement.
CAAAACTCCTGTTGAACTAAATGGGAACTTTGCCTGAGAGACAGCAGGCGTGAGACCACAGATTGTGCCGTGATACAGCTTCTCACCACACTGCGTACCAAGCATACAGAGAGACAGTGTGGACTAGGACTCAGGAAACCTGGTTTCTATTTCCAGCTTGCCTATGGGCTGTCTTGGAAAAGTCACTCCACTTTTCTGTGCCTCAGTTTCTTCTCCCACTCTTTGTCCATCTTGTCTGTTTAGACAGTAAGTTGTTTAAGGGAGGATCTCTCTTTTACTATGGCACATTCAGTGCCTAGCACAATGGGACTCTTTTTGGTTGGGGCTTCTAGGCATTACTATAATACGGAATAATAATAATTAATACAGAATAAACAAAAAGGTATATTTCGAGAATTTCTCTTCAGAAAAGAATTGGCTTCTAACTACTTAGGGCCTAATCCTTTTAGATGCTGACGTTAATAAGAGTGGAGGATGCTTAGCAACTCACAGGATTGGACCCCTAAAGCCTGAGTCAAAACCTGCTGAAATCAACTTCAACAAGTATTGGATCAGCTGCTAATGAATAAATGTTATAGTCACACCCTATTTTCTCAAGTATTGTTGTGGTCTTATTTTCATTATCATTTAAATTGATTTTCTTTAATTTTATTCCTCATTTACACGTGTATTTCATTCACAGATTGTATTCGGATTATCTGTACTTTGCAAGTGCGAATAAATCCGCAGAAGACTTTCATGAAAAAGTGGCAGATTCACTGCAGCTGTTTGAAAATTGCATGCTGGATTACTCACTGAGAGCCTGTGTCTACAACAACACCCTTAACAATGCTATGCCTGTATGTATTTCCAATAACATTTGATTCCTTGCTTTAAAAAACAGAATATTTTGTCTGGATTATTAAAATATCGGGATCCTTATCAAACTGTTAATAATTATAATTATAATCAAGAGGTGGTTTAGTTTGTGACTACCAATAAGCTTTCTTCCTTTTTTTTTTAAGTTGGTTACATAAAAATATATTCATGCATGTAAAAACTGATGTGCTGGCTCAGCTGTCCCTTCAGTCTGTTCCCTGATGAATGCCAATGGTAATAATACATTCTTTCTTGTGTGCAGGAGCATGAAGAGCACATTTAGCAAAGATTACAGTTTAATCTTTACTTGCAAACCTATCCAAAAAGTAGCTCTGGCAAAGATAAGGCAATTTCCGAACTGCACATAAGAATACATCATTTATGCTGGATTTTTTTCCCCAAGAAAAGGCTATTGATAACTAGATTAAATGCTCTCTCTCGCTTTTTTAAAGCCGTACACAGCAGAAAAGGGAGAATTCTATTACATAAGATATTGGCAAAGACCACAGAGCTAAATCTCAGTGTGATTGTTCCAAAATTCACATTTGTAGTGTTGATTTGTTTTTATATTTTGTTTGAGGGTGAAAAAAGAGTTTTTGCAAATATTATATATATATTCAGGAGATGCGTAGCAGTATCTCATTTACTGTGGGATGCACTTGTAAAGTACCAGGTCTCTGTGATCTAGCCCTTTACCTCCCATTTTCTTGATTTGGGTGGAAGGACACTTTCCTCTTCTCTCTCCAGATTGCAGTAAATTTCATCTCATCATTTCCTCCAGTTACTAAAGTTACCTCAGAGGAAATCATGGATCACAGGCACAAGTCAAAGCCATTTGAAGTCAGTGGGAGTCTTTCCCGTACTGGGAATGGGAATCAAGCCCCATGTTCCTGAGCGATGCTATACTGATCATTCAGAAATGGAAGTTGAAAGAGAGACAGTGTCTCCTTTTATTTTATTTAAAGTGAATTTTGTAATGTGGTGGTGTGGAAAATTGACCACATGGTTGATTTTAGATCAGACAACCTAAGGCTCCTTTATTTCATACAAGCATATATGCAGGGAGAGACAACATGACCCCACATAAGAGGCAGGCTGCTCTGCTTTCTACAAATCTTACCAAGCTTATAAAGGTTAAAACCGCAAAACGTAGCACCCTTGTTACACACATTAATTGCCTTATTGGGATATAATATCAAAAACAAGCAGGCTGACCATTTAATTTTCCCATTTATGGTTTTTCCTGTTATTGTCAAGTCTGCGGTTTGTTCTAACACTTTTCGCTGTGGTCTGGTTATGCAAAGACAACCGTCAGAACTTGGCATGCCTAGTTCCCTTCTCCAGCTTCAATTCCCCTTATTTTGGGCCCTGACCACATTTTCCTGCCCCCGCATGCCCTTTGTACAGATAAACAAGCTTAGCTGCTGCTCCATACCTTTGCTCATTAGGCCTAAGGCGGGATGGGGGCAGGATTTCCCTGACAGTGGTATTACGCCACCAGGGGTTCAGCTCTAGTGGCGACAGTTTCAAGCTCAACAGAGTGAAAGTCACCTCTACTACTTGTTTCAGATTTAGAGTCTCTAGGAACACATAACGACCAAGGATCTGGACCACTCCCACATTTACAAGTACAAGGTCTAGTCTGTTTTACAAGTTAAGTTACAGTTACCCATTGTAACAGAGTTCACAACCCACCCCTCTTCCTGGGACCCACCTGCTGCCCCAATAAGGCTGAGAGGCTTCAGGGTTGTGCAACACCTGTGTCTTTATTTACCTACCGTTATCCCACCACCAGTGTCTGTCTATTTACAAGCTTTACAGGATTATTCAACAGCTTTTACAGGCAGTCAGCCTTCAGCTAGGAGGCCTCCAGTTCCTTCCCTGACTGACTTCTCTCTGGCTGCCCCCAACCTTCTGGCTCCCTCTCAGCCTTTATAGCCCTTGGATTGTCAGGCCAGCCGGTGTTGCCATTCCTCAGGCTGGCATCAGGCCTTTTTCATCAGCCCCAATCTGCTTCCCTTGATTGGAGCTGACTGGGCAGGGGCTAATTAGATACTTTTGCACCAACACCCTGCTACACCCATGCATATATAAATTCTATGAAGATGTCTGCATAAGTTACAAATATAGTTATACTCACATCCTTAATGATATTCTTAAGGTCTGATGGCTGCCTTGCCAGTTGATCCTTAGTATAGGAATGGTTCCTACTGAAGTTTTCCCATAGGGAGCTCCGTTTTCCTAATCTGGACACCCTCTTTTTATAATGTGATTCTGACTAAACCTCATTAGCATTTATGCACATAGTGTACCCTGCAGCTAAGGCATGTGTTAGAAAAATGTGACTATTGGGTATCTTGTAAGCAAAAAATTACTTTTGCTGTTAATTTTTCACAGTATCTTTGGTCACTTACTTATGTCGAGCATTTCTTAAGCCTATGGCCTAGTATGGCTAAGATGACATCTTACAGGTCTCAGCCTGTAGGCCTTGTGTTTCAGCCCTACTTACTTAGATACCTAATACGTAATTATCACTTCTAACTACTGATCCATCTTATACTTCTATAATCCTACAACTTAACTCTGTTTATTATACAATGATTATATATGACCTAACTTTTTGGTTAATCATAACATCACACAATAAATGAACAAAAAACTAAAATAATTGGCTACAACAGTCTCCTCCCTCTTCAGAGACCGACTATCATGCTCTGAGCATCTCCAGTCAAGCCCACTCTGGGAATTGCACCACTGTAATGCAGTGCTTGCCAACTGTCTCCCTTGCACAAACGCAGTTGAATTGTGACATGAATACACTTGCTCAGACCCCTTGTATTTCCCCAGGTGCCTAGGCCGGCATCATTTGTCCCACAATTTATTTCTCTTCTTAGACAGCACCTTGAAGAAGGTACTTCTGAAAATTAACTCATTGTTCTTTCTTTTGAAAGAGATTTTTTTCTATGACCTTGGATGTTAGATCAGTAGCTGTGTGACTACAGCAGAAAAAAGTACTCCTAAGAGACAAGAAAAACAAGTAACACAGAGATTGCCACAGCTGATAGGTAACTCTCTGTACAGAGAAGGGGCATTCATCTATTTATCTTCACTTACCATCAATAGAAAGTGTATTAACCAAAGAAAGGGAAGGGGAGCCAGGGGTGTCAAACTAAAATTGAAGAGACTGCAGTCAAGGAGGATTCTTTGGGAAATGCTCACTTGCATTGCATAATTTATAGGGCGGAAGCAAATAACTTTCCTGAAAAGATGATTTTGTTTTGGAACAACAGTGGCAAAACACAGGCCTGTATATCGTGCCGTTTTTCAGATGTCCCAAGAGAAGTGAAGGTGACTATCCTGGGCAACAGAGGCACTTTATATTTGAAGTTCTTGCTGGATGAAGTGAGTGTTAATTCTATCCCAGAATTCACTGGTTGGATAGAAGCTCAGTAATGTTATAAAATACTGTATCCCAACCTACATTATAAAACTGAGACTGGTTTCTTACTTGCCCAGTACCGTCCTGGTGGGAGAAAGAGGAATAAAGATGAGGAATACACATAGATGATTTGCTGTATGATTGTACAGTGCATGGCATAATGTGGCTCTGATCCTGTAATACTACCATATGTGAGGCTAATAATTAAAAGAAAGTATTTAGAGCTTATAGTTTTGGCATGTAATGTGGGGGAGATACTTGCCCTAAATTTTTGTGTTATATTCAATATGTACATAAGGAATTTTACTACAGGTTACCCTGTAACTGACACGCAGCCTAAGACCAGTGTCAGGTCACAATAATTATTAGACTGTAAGATTTTTGGGAAAGGAACTGCCTTTTATTTTCTGTTTGTTCAGTACCTGTCATAATGGGTCATAGTGATCATGATTGTGTCTCTGGACACTACTATGGTACAAATAAATAATAATAATACAAGGAGTTAATAAACTGTGGGAACTGTTTCCTCAGAAAGGAAATATTCCACATAACATCTGAGCCAAGAGTAAGGACTGAATTTGTTGAGAACTTTTGAATCACAGTTTTTAAATCTGTGCCTCTAAAGACTGTTTTGCACATGCAAACAGCTACCCTAGTGCAAACCAAAAGTTGTTTGGCTTGCAAAAACTCAGGCATTAAAACTTAAGTGCCCAAAAATTTAGATGTGCAGTTTTGAAAGTGCATATGCAGAAGTTGCTTTGGAAAATTGACTGTTTAAGTTTGAATAGATTGAGTCAGATTGCATAGATTAGTTTCTCTACTTGTCATCATTTCATAAAAGTAGAAACCAAAATATTCCATTTGTGTTCTTGATTTGGAATTTTAATTTAATAACAATGATCTAACAATAGTTGGAGGATAGGATTAATGTTCCTTCTGTGCTTTACTGGCAATTCAGAAAGCAGAGTGTTTCTTTTCAAATGACTTCATGTTGTTTATTGATGTGAAGGTTGTTTTATAGATTATTAAAATTAATCTGTCCATTATGATTCAAAACATGATTTCTTTCAGAAGTATTTAGGCCATAACTGTAATTACTCAAGTCAACTAAAAGAGCACAAGACATTGTCATTTGCTTTTATCAATTCTATACTGAATGTGACTCCAAGATGTACCAAGCTTCTTTTATCAAAGGCAGGTTTTCACGTCTTCCTTTCTGTTTCTATGTCTGAACGGGTAAAAAAGAAAGAAACACAGGCACAAACAGGAACTTGGAGTTTTAAGAAGCCTAAACTGCACCATTAAATGTTTGTCGCCTGTTATTGTGCAAAATTGAACAAAAGTGAAGATCAGGTTAACGCCAGACTGAAAGTTTGTCCCTTCACATAAAAGAGAACGATCATATTTTCCACTACAGTATACTACAGTGTAAGTGTTCGGTTGAACAGTTTGATGGTGTACTGTCTAAATCTGCCTAGGTATTTATGCCATGCTCCTAACTTTAGCATCTGAGCATCTGTTTGGTTTTCTAGGAATTACTAATATTGATTAATGGGAGTATAGTTTAATAGTACACAAGTCCTCTACCATCTTCATTTTAAGATAACGTTGGTGTCCTTTTCCTTCTGGACATTTGTGAGGTTGAATCTGCCAGGCTGAACTATCTGATGATCATTCTTCATAAAGCAAAAGCTAACAGATTATCTCCTCACATTCTAATTGGCTTGAAAAAGTGAGGCGTGTGCCATAGCAATTAATCCCATTCTATGCAATCGTCCAACTGCTGAAGAGTGGTGTAGATATTTTGATCATAAGAGCTTTTATTGAAGTATTTTCTCTTTGGAAATGCTGTGAGTATGAAGTGTCCTTACAGAATGCATGTTTGATAAGATAGAGGAATAAATTGCAACCCCAATACATCGTAAGGTGTGTAAGAAATTTCTGAAAGGTGCTGAGTGCCTTCAGCTACCATTGTGCTCAGCCTTGCGCCTTTTGGCCCTGATTAAGGTGAATGTACTTACACATATGTTTAGCTTTAAATATCTCCATGAATACCTATTCAGTTCAATGGTTGCGGGTCAGAGTGCTCAGCACTTATCTGGACAGGGCCCTAAGCACATGGTCTCAGGCCTTTACTAAATTGAGATATAATTTACAAATATAGGGTCCAACGCTGAAGGATTTAACTATGTAAGTAGCCCCACTGAAGTCAATAGCACTACTCCAGCATAAGAGCTACATGATCAAGGTTTAAACTTTTTTTCTAGGCATCATATTTTAAAAATCTTCTTCTAGATCAAATCCAAAATGGATTTTTCCTTCTCATGGAGAACAGTGGAATGAATATTCATTAATTTTGTTACAAGGTAGAATAAATGAATTAACTCCACTTTTTTGTTGGTTTGTTTTTTGTAGGTGAGGCTACAGGTTGGCCTATATGTTGTGTATCTCTTGGACTGGCTGACTGTTTTCGACAAGGGTCAGATACTAGTTCTCCGCTTAGAGGATCATGCATCCAATGTTAAATACACCATGCATATGGTGTTCCAGTTTCTGGATTTAGGTAGGCATCATCTAGCTGGTTTGAGTGACGTGCAAAAGTCATGCTTACATTCTGGATTATTAATACTTATGGAGAGACAACATCCAAGATGTGAATCAGTGTTGATAGAGGGGCAGATTGTGCTGACCTAACTCAAACAAAATTACCATTGGCTCCAAAGCACGCATTGTTTTCAATGGGAGTTTTGTCTGAGTAAGGACAGTGCAAGAGAGTGTACAGAGAATTAATAACTGTTATAAAATCAGAAACATGGTACTTCATGCATGTGTTTAAGCATGTAGGGCCTGGTCCTACTTCTGTTGATGTGAGATGGACTGCAGCAGGAGCAAGAGCTGGCCCGAGCGATCTAAACAGCCAGGTTCAATACTTCAATGGTTATGATGTGTTTTGTTGCCAAATCAGCAAATCCAGAATCTGAGTATTATAAAAGGCAGCATTTCTAGTGTCTTGGGGAATATGTTTTGACTGTCATTGACTGAGACATCTGTTGCTAATCGTCAGAACAACATTGGCAGACAGAACAATGCCTGATATTGGTTAGACAGTAGGAGGAGGAGGAGGATGGAGATGTGGCTGCACATTAACCTGGTTGAATCCAAATATTAGCCTAGGTAATTAGATTTAGCAGATTGAACAGATAAGGAGCCTGGTCCCTGCTCCTCCCATCTAAGTGGCATTGAAAGAGGTCAGTGCTAGCACAATCAGGCCTGCAGTGTACAAGTACAATTCAGGAGGGGTAAAGTTTTCTCCTATACTGAGAGTCATCGTAACACCACTTATATCCCACTGAAGTTCTTAAAGAGAACTGAAGTCAGATATAAGTGCTGCACTGTTTGACTGGGTGAACTTCACCCTAAAAGGTATCAGGTGGCTCCTTCATAACATAACAAAAATTAGGAAATAAAATGAAATAATTGTTACCAAAGAATGCACATTAATGGTTATTTTTACTGTCATATTTGTTTTCTGAAAACATGTCTCTACATCTAGAAATGATTTGTGTTGCTTATTGCTAGGATGATTAATTGATATGAAAGGAAAACTAAGTATTTCCATGTAATCTAACTGAAATTTATTTTACTAAATTAAACCCATAACCAATATTCTGGAACATAACCACTGTTAGCAAAATTGCATTAATTTTTTCTTGACAAACCTATTTACTTGGCCATTTACATTCTTTAACATTAACATTTTGGGAAGAAATACATTAAAACAATTTTCTTTGACTGCAGGGCCTATAAGTGAGAAACAAGAAGCTCTAATTACAAAGAGTCCTGCGTCAAACACTAGACGTCCTGAAGACCGAAATCTGGGACCCATGTTACCAACGACAAAGGCAATTCTAAGAGACTTCTATAGGCCTTTTAATACAAAACTGGCGCAAGTTCTTTTTGATGATGCTTTTTTATGGAAAAAGACATAATATGTAAATTCACTTCCACAAATACACTGCTTTAAGGAGTTTTTATTTTTTAAAGTGTATTTTTGCGTGCACATATTTACCTTTTATCCATTCCAAGGAGAAGCAAATCTAATGAGATGAGAGTTCTCTTCCCCTTAGCATATGATATTTCACTGAAGCTAGATCACATTTTCCTTGTGAAAATGTAAAACATCCTGCTTATCAATCTCTTGCCATTTCTTTCCCCACAGCAACAGAATAGTATGGAAATAGCACTGGAATTAAGAAGTTCTTTTACACTGTCTGGCTGTGGTTTTGAAGTTTAATCTTCTCTAAAACAGTACAATACATAATTAGCATTGGTCTCTTCATGGCATCACTTTCAAGGTATGTTCTCCCCTCATTCATTCCAAAGTAATAAAAAATATCCATTAGCCATTAAAATCTCTATTTGAATTTAATCCAAAATTCTTTTTTATTACTACAGCGCATCAGCACATAGTGCAGAATCTGTTCACCCAGATTAATGCTATTACTTTAGTTAATTAACTAATCTGATATATAGAAACATAACCAAGTGACTTTTCAATGTATTACTGCATTTAAGTAATTCCCAAATCTAATTAACCTCTCCAGTATGCTACAGTTTGTAGTGAGAGAAGAATTGCATATTCCATGCAAGAATGAGTAATTTGAAAGTATTAAGTTAAAGAAAAAACTATACATTTTTGGGCATAATATAGAATAACAGAAATACACAAGTTTCTATTTGATTTTTTTTTAATTTTACTTATTTAAATGCACATATGTAGAGTACACTCATCTACATATTTTCCCAAGAAACCAATAATGCGTCTGATGTTAAGTCCAGTGATATCAATGGAAGTCTTTTATTTCTGTGGGATTTGGATCAGGCCCTACATGAATTATTGTGTAATTTTCCATTATAAAGAAACATGTTGAATTTCTGAAACCCATTTAAAACCTAATGACTAAATTCATATACTAGTACCATACAGTATCATGCATGACAGTATATTGCCTTACATTCTATTAGGAGAGGTACAGATAAACTGATGAAGTTGCACACATTCTTTGTTTCCCTGGTTGGACAATTTATATGCCTCTAGTCCAAAGTAAGTTCAGCTGTGCAATATTTCATGCTTTTCATTTACAATGGAGCAAGCTACATTCACCTTTCAGTTACACCCACACAACCTCATTGAAGGCAGAATTTGGCCCAGCATATTCTAAATGTAAAGTTGACTTATTTTTTAAATTAGAGTGGATTGTAGCCAAATAAAGACACTTAGTTCAGTATAGTTTCTTCTCAAGGGCTAGGTGATACCTTCACTGAAATGAATCCAAACTGGATCAATTAAAGCTGATGCACCAAAGTCCAAAGAACCAGTTCCAACTAGTATATCGTGCTCTTACTTTTGGATACTGTCATTTTGTTCTTGTGCCTGTGTCCATAGTAGAGCTGGCTGAATAATAATAAAAAACAGATGCGGAAACATATTTGCAAATAATTGTACTGACTTCACTGCATTGCTGTCTGTGGGGTCATATTATTTATTATTTACCAGTATTCCCTTGACTGACGTATAGTGTGGAGATTTGTTCACAAGCTCTGAACATTTCACAAATGATTATTCATGTGAAAATTCATGTCAGAAGTTCGTCACTGGGTATTGACTATTTGCAAATCTGCTGTTTAAAAAGATTCAGTCATCCAATCTGGGAGCGGAAACAATACCACGGGATTGAGGTGACCCATTCTCACACCGCAAATGTTAATAGTTTACAGAGACAAGTTGGGAGAGGTAATATCTTCTGTTGGATCAACTTCTATTGGTGAAAGAGACAAGCTTACACAGAGCTCATCTGTAGGTCAGGGAAAAATAGTTTACAAACATATATTCATAATTGTTCATGAGAACTAGTCAGTGAATACTTATGAATATTTGACATATTTGCCAAAATCAGAATTGATTCGATCAGTCTGTGAACAGAAATAAGATCTAAATTTTCAACAAATATTATTTACACGGTGGTCAGCCCTATTGTATACCAGAATTAGTAGTCAGGAAAGATGGATGAAATCTACCAAAAGCATTTTTCTGTGGGAGTTCATTGTACTGGTTCGTTTTCACTGGTTTCCATTCAGTTGTTAATAGCACAGATCCTGAACTGGTGGTACAGATTTACCAATGCTAAATGCTAAAGATCTTTTTGTTAGCACTTTGTATCAGGAATGACAATGTGACCAAATTGCATTGAGCTAGATTGTAGAGCATTCATCCATGTTGAGCAGCGCTAGCTCACATGACTAGTCCCATTGAATTCAGTGGTTGCAAAGGGGACTGTGGGTGAGAGGCAGTTAGGGCCCCAGGTGGCTGTTACACCCCATGTTTCATCTCTGGTGACGATCTCATCTAGTGGTGCAGTCTACAAACAGCAGCTTTGCCTAATGGCTACAGTTGTTGGCGGCAACTCTACCTAGTGGGATCAGTTTCCAGGCAGCAGCTCCACCGAATGGGCACAGTTCTTGGCGAGGGAAGAGGAACCCGGGCCCTCCCGCTCCACCAGCTTCCCTGGGTCACTTCCTGCCTCCTTCTGCATTCCAGCTGGCCGTCGTCTGTCCTTGGGGAACGCTGCATTCCAGGCTTCCTGCCCCAACCCCAGTCTGTGGGGCATAGCCCAAATCACAGACTAACTTTTAATGATCAAAACCTTTGTAATTAAGTCTTCTTTGCCCCCAGCACCATGCTGGGGCATTACTCAGTTCTAACTCATAGTACAGAAGAATACATCCTACCTGTTCACCAGCATTATTTCCCACTGCACCCTGACTTTGTGTTGGAGGATTCCTACTCAAGGTTGGACAATAATGGGACCACAGCCAGAGACCTATTGGGTCGCAACCAGATCATGTACAGCAATGTATCAGAAGGATGCCAGCTGATAATTGGTACAAAGGTTATTGATTCAAAAATGGAAAAGGAAGAAAAAACTAATATATTCCAAAAAATGATTGATGAAGATTTGGAAAGATCAGATTTCCCTTGTGCTCAAAAGAAGTGCTGCTAAATGTATACGAGCTAGATCTCTGCTTTTTTGAATGTAAAAAGAAAGAAAAATATCTGAGAAGGGCTAGGATGTTTTAAGGTTATCATCATGCACTTGTTCATGATTTTGTGTCCTAAGACTGCATTTAAGATGTATTGCTGCACTCCAACAAACTGTATACTTTATCAAATGCCAATTATTATTACTGATTTCTCAGGTTACTGTAGTCATTAGGAAAATGGAAGTGACCTTTCTAACGAGGCTGATTTTATTGCCCCATCTCTTCAGGTGCCACCTAAAAGTGACATCACAGTTTGACAAATTGTGGCATCATAATACAGGATTATGACATCACTTGGTAAAACAGCAGGAGCAAGTTGGTAAAGTGGGACTTTTCCATTTATAAAAAGCAACAAAGAGTCCTGTGGCACCTGATAGACTAACAGATGTATTGGAGCATAAGCTTTCATGAGTGAATACCCACCTGTTAGTCTATAAGGTGCCACAGGACTCTTTGTTGCTTTTTACAGATCCAGACTAACTTCGCTACCCCTCTGATACTTTTCCATTTATGTGCAGATACCACTGTTTATTTAGGATTGGAAAGAAAATATCAAACTAGTGTCTCTCACAGTAGACTGGCATTTGGTAAATTAGTATTCTTCAAAGATACTGACAGGTCTCGAGATCCAAACCCTCTCTTTTTAGCCAGAGAACAGGTACAGTATGGGTGGCATCATGCAAGCTTCCCAGTGCTGCCTATCCAGGGACTTGAAGCCTGACTTGGCAAGAAGCCCTCTATGGTCAGAAGATGGATAGTTCAGTTCCCAAGACCTTTTGTTCCTCTGCTGGACAATAATTCAATGATGGTAACTGTTGGACACTGGACGTGGGTTGGATTCTAAGAGGTAAACTAGATGGTGAAGGCATAAGTAGCAATGCTATTTGCTCTAGTACAGAGCCATCCAGCAACCCCATAATGATACTTTTGTTTAAAATGTGTATATATTTTAAGTATAGTGTGTTTTAAGGCTTGCCAAAGTGTGCCAGTGGCTCTTTGCCACCTGAAGAACATGGAATACATGTGTCTCACCCACTGTTTTCACTTATTTCTTTTGAATAATAGTAATCAGGAAAGCTGTAGATACTCTCGTACCAGAGTCACTAAGGGAAGGGCCATTTCCAAATGTTGTCTCCACTGTAGTTCAGCAACATGGCGGAAGAATGCAAAATGTGTTTTCTGTAAGATCCTTGGCATTAAATCCAAGAATTTTTGATGGGTGGAAAAAATGAAGTAAAAACACAACAGTAACAAAAGCCTCTTACTAAGATAAACAGACTTTCTTATTTACATAGAAGATGATACATTGTTGTCTATTGATTCCAGTATATAGGCTTATATGCTTCATCTTAATAAACGACATAAACAATGACGTTGTTACAGCTTTGAAAATGTCTTCCTGCCAAGAATTAATATAGTTTCCAACTAAGCCAAGAGTCTTCTATAACAGGCAAGACAAAACTGTGTGGCAGAAAGTGATTCGTGTAGATACAACATGTAAATCTAATACAGGCATGTTTAATATTAACATGCTGTACTGTGTGAGTGACTGTGTTTCGTCATGTTTTTGAAATATTATGGTTCCTAGTTTAGAAAAAATGCTTATGTTGCAGTGCCACCTTATGGTCAATGTGGGGAAATAATATTTTGTCCAATGAACCAACTTATATTTTCTCTAAGGAGTAAAATAAGAATATTTCAGTTACACAAATATTTGTCCTATGGTATGAAACAGGAATTTATTTCTCAACCATGTGTCTGCAAGGGATGGAAAAGGAAGTGCTAAACCTTTTTCAATTACTGTCATGAGGTCTTATGCAAATTTGCTAACGTCCACTCCAAATGGATATAGTTTCAATCTTTGATACAATAATGATGCTTAACATTTCAGGGATTTAATTCAGCCCTGCTGGTGCAGAAAGATTCAAATTTCACATCCTTCCCGTAATGGAGACCCATGCACTGGTGAATGACATGCAGCATTTGCACAGCTGCTCTTCCCCAGGGGCTCCACCACAGCGAGGATAGCTTTACATTTTAGTTCAGGCTCCTTTTTAGCTCTGCCACGAGATACTATCTGGGAGATGAGCTGAGTCCGTTTTTGTCCATGGGTGGTTCCCTTCAGAGAAGTCACTGCAGGCACATCACACTGCAACAAATGCTTTCCAAGTGGGCTTTCCCCCACCAGAGGCCCTTGTCCTTCAGATTCCACTGGTACAATCCACTGTGAGCCCAAGCCGAACCATCTGTGGAGCACTGCTCACACATAGGGCCTGATCCCATAGGAATACCATGACTTTGTTCCAGTGCCAGTTAAGTCAGTGGGAACTTTGACATTGACAGCAACTGCCAGTCACCGAGCTCCCCTGTCCACTCAGTGGGAGTTCTGTGTGGGTGTGGCTTTCAGGGTTAGGTCCACTGCTGAATTATTCTCCACAGTGCTTCTCAGAGGAAAAGTATTGCTATCCCCATTTTAGAAGTGGGGAAACTGAGTCTCTAGACCATGTTGCCTCATTCTAAAAGGTCCTTTTTTACTGTAGCTCAAATAATAGACGGTGATAAAATGTCGACTTCTGTACAGAAGGGTTCATTAGCACAGATCTCATTAAAGGTAGAGCCAACTTCTGGCAATTGCCAAACCTGTGCCGGGGACCCAAAAGTCTTAATTCAGCACAGGACTGTGAAGGCTGCTGCTTAGTAATAGTAATCGATACTTGGAGATGCACTTACTCGCAGGCAGAGGAGAATGAATGGGGCAGAGCAGCCGCCAAAAATACTCTTGTGGCTCTGGGAGTGGTGGGTGCAAAATTCTAAAGTCAGCTCTGGTACGAAGCCTGTCAGCACTTCCACTGGCAATTTATGTTTAAAGATTGAGCTAGATAAGTTTAGGAAGGGGATGGTGTGATGACATTGCATGCAATATCATATGGCCTATCTGCAACGGCTATTAGCGAATATCTCCAACAGCCGGAGATGTGACACTAGATGGAGTGGGCTCTGAGATACTATAGAGAATTTCTTCCAGGTGTCTGGCTGGTGAGTCTTGCCCATATTCTGAGGGGCTAACAATACCATATTGTGGGGTCAGAAGGAATTTTTCCCAGTCAGAGACTCTGGGGGGGTTTCACCTTTCTCTGTAGAGTGCGGCACAGGTCACTTGCTGGTTTGAACTTGAGTAAATGATGGATTCTCTGTAACTTGAAGTCTTTAAATCAAGATTTGAGGACTTGGTTATGAGCCTATTGCAGGAGTGGGTGGTGAGGTTCTATGGCCTGCGATGGGAAGGAGGTCACCCTAGATCAGAGGTGGGCAAACTACGGCCCGCGGAGCTGTCCTACTCAGCCCCTGAGCTCCCGACTGGCCCCGACCGCTCCCTTGCTGTTCCCCTTCTCCCGCAGCCTGAGGTTGGGGTGGGGATCTCGGGAGGGGGCAATCAGGGGACAAGGAGCAGGGGAGTTGGATGGGTTGTAGGTTTTGAGGTGGGCAGTCGGGGCAGGAAGTGGGAGGTGGCGAGGCAGGCTGTTTGGGGAGGCACAGCTTTCCCTACCCGGCTCTCCATACCGTTTCACAACTCTGATGTGGCCCTCGGGCCAAAAAGTTTGCCCACCAGTGGCCTAGATGATCAGGATAGTACCTTCTGGCCTTAAAGACTATGAGTCTATGAGCTTTGAATCAGGTTCCACATTTTCAGTCCCTTAACAGTTTAGACTAGCCTCAATTGATTTCAGCACTGGTAAACTTCTGCAGGGAACCTCTACTCTTAAATATCAACTTTTGTAAAAACTCTGCTTGCTCTCTGCACTGCATCAATCAATACAAAGGCATTTAAAATGATTATTGGTCAAGTCTGCATGACAGGGGTCTAATGGATTGCCAGGCTCAAATCTGCCATACAACATTAGGATCCTATCCTGCAGTGTATATATTAAGTTGCATTTAGCAGAACTAATTTTTTTTAAAAGATCCAAGTGGTAATCACCATATTACATTTCACAGGCAGGAGATATTTTTTACCATTTTAGTATCCCTACGCTCAATAAAAACAATTGTCTGCGCAAAGTACATATAATTTTCGTAATGCCTCAATCAGTTAAATGCCCAGCAAAAACATTTCATACGAGCAAGTGTTGCTCTCACTACTGCACCCTCAGCAAGGAGTTATAGTGAGATATACGCATTTCAGCAGCACTGGAGGCACTTAGTCCTCAACCTCTTGCTTCCAGGGCAAGCATATATTTCACTGTAACTGCTTGCCCTTATGGGCTAGGCTTTTTTTGATATGGCAAAGCAAAACAAAATAAAAACAGTTGAGACACTGAGGTACAAGGCACAGGCTAATCCCCTGGAGCCAGGCTTTTTCTGATCCATGTACTTTGCGGTGCTGGAGGATACTTCTGGGTAAAAGGGCTGGAGTAGCATAAAGGGTGTCTCAACGCTCTGGAATTGGCAAGAGAGGATTGTTCCTGCATAGGCACTGCAGAAGGCAGCCATAGGGCTAACCTCAGAGGACCCTCTCAAAAGCCCGCATGTAGGGGAGCAGGCTGGGGCAGGTGATGGAACACAGGAGCGTGCCTGGAGCAGAGCCACAACGCAGTGCTGGAGAGATTCCAAGCCGTGCTGCAGTCCATAAGGTAGCCCAAGGAGGTTACTGTAACTTAACCAGGCTCCTTGAGCTAAACGATGCAGTGGCAGCAGCCCAGTGTGGGGTGCAAAGCTGCAGTATTTAAATCGGAGTTTGTACAGATTGGTCCGACGCTCATTGAAGTCAACGGGAGTCTCCATTGACTCCAGGTGGCTTTGAAACAGTCCCATCATATTGTAAGTACTCTAAAATGCCACATCTCACTGGTTAGTGCCTTATGTGAGAAATGGGGAGTAGCTCCCATTTCAAGTGACATTGGAAAAGCTCACTTTGCAAAACAACAACAAAACCCCTTCTCATTGGAAATGCATTTCCAACGGTCATGCACAAGAGCTATTTTCCAGCTTGCTAGACTGTCACTCAGAAGATTTGAAATGCTTCTTTTGCTTTAACTGACAGCTCAGCTTTGTGGGGTTGGCTTAAAGTTGCTCCAGGAAGGCAGGCGGTGGTTGACAGTAAGGGGGCCAGAAGGAGTTCAGGCCACAGAAAATAAGCAGAACCGTACTGGAGGAGAAATAAGAAATGTATGGCATTTTTGCTCCTTTAATCTTTGCAGTGAAGTCTGGGTGAGAGGTGGCCAAATTAAGGCAGGGACTTTAGGGGCTGCAGCCCAGGGCCCCGGCTCAAGGGTGAGTCCCGCAAAAATAAATCACACGCAGCAATCTCTGGGCTTCTAAAAGGGGCGCTCAGGCAGGCTGCCTGCCATAGCTGCACATGGCTCCTGGAATCGGCTGGTTGCTGGCATGGCTCTGTGGCCCTTGGTGAGGGGGTGGGGAGTGGATGTGGCTCTGCACGCTGCCCCCATCCCAGCACTGTCCCCACAGCTTGTGGGTGTGGGCAGCATACAGAGACCTGCTCCCTTCTTCTTCCTCGTGCAGAGACATGCTAGCAGCCAGCCGCTTCCAAGAGTGGCGTGGCTGAGCCTTGCTGCACTGCCGGCCGGGAGGCACTTGTGGTAAGCGCCTCCCAGCCAGAGCCTGCGCCTCGCACCCCCTCCTCCACCCTAACCTCCTGCCCCAGATCAGAATCCCCTCCTGCACCCACATTTCCTCCCTGGAAAAAGACTTGTATGCAGGGACCCCACAAAATCTAATAGCCCTGGGCCCCCAGGAGAGTTAATCCGGCCCTGCCCCCTGCAAACAATGCCCCTGATTATAACTGGTATCTAGCCATGGATGAATATCTTAATAGTATCATTCCATCTGAGTTTGAACCTTTGAAGTCAGATTTTAAAAAAGCAACAATTCTCTCAGACCTGTATTTATGCATAGATCATTTTATTATTTTGTATGTAGATTGCAGAAATGGAGAGGGGGAAGCTTAGAGAGCACAGAACGTGTGCTGTAAACACAATTTACTATTTCCTGAAGTTTACCAATTCCTTCTCCCCGACCCTCTTATATGGTACAGTATGTGGCCACCTTTTGATTATGCATAACAGACATGGAAATCTAGGGAGAAAATGATGAAAGAGCATGTACAAACGACAAGAGCTTTCAGGCTGCTATTTGTTACCAAAGTAGCAGTTGCTGTGGTAACTCATCACATGGCACTTGTGGCATCTGAGAGCTGTGGTACATGGCTCGGGTGACCGGATGGCCTAATTTTATAGGGACAGTCCTGATTTTTGGGTATTTTCTTATATAGGCTCCTATTACTCCCCACCCCCGTTCCGATTTTTCCCACTTGCTGTCTGGTCACCCTATACATGACACCTTTTAAAAGAAAAATACAGATGAGCCATTAGTGAACATTGCTTCTTAGTGTCACAAAATAATATGGTTTAAGTCACATGCTCTCTTTAAATGAAATACATTTGAGGCGCTGCACACTTTAAAAAAATTTTTCGTCTATGTTAAGAAGGGGCAGCATTGCATTTGAAGTTGGATGGGAAGGGGTTGGCATCAGAGAGCCAGTGCTGTGATGTGACAATAACTCCTATGGCGTTTGTTTAGGCTATCAGCCCCGATCAAGGTCTATTTAAAATCAACTGGGATCTTTCCATTGACTTCAGTGGCTTCAAATCAGGCCTTAATAACACACAGAAATGGTGACTCGTGAGAATATTACCTGTGTGAATTTCAGGTGTTGCCCACATATTTGTATATGATTCTTCTCTGCCAGACCATGCTCTCCCCCATCCTCACTTATCTTATGCTGCAGTATCATCTAATGATTAGAGCAAGAGACATGGGGTATGTCCAGACTACCCGCCGTATCGGCGGATAGCGATCGATTTTTCGGGGATCGATATATCGTGTCTTATCTAGACACGATATATCAAACCCTGAACGTGCTCCTGTCGAGTCCAGAACTGCACCGGAGCGAGCGGCAGTAGCGGAGTTGACGCGGGGAGCCGCGGACGTCGATCCCGCACCATAAGGACCAGAGGTAAATCAATCTAAGATACTTCGACTTCAGCTAGGCTATTCACGTAGCTGAAGTTGCGTATCTTAGATTGATACCCCCCCCAGTGTAGACCATCCCTAGTTCTCAAGATTTTCAAAATTTCTATTCCCAGCTGTCATGGATTTCCTCTCTTTGTGATTTTGGGTAAATTACCTAATCTCTCTATCCCTTGAAAAAGGGTTTAATAATACAAAACCAACATGGTGAACCAGAGCGTGATTATGCATCTTGGTGGTTGTTTTACTTCCCAAGCCAATATATCCTGCCTCGACTGTGCTCCACACTTCCCACAGCACAGTTCCAGTCTCGTCCAGCAGAGACAACCAGCATTGCTAGATGGCTGCAGCGGATCCTTTTCGCTGAACTCCAAGCTAGGGGGGTCCTCACAACCTTGCTACTTGTGGCTTTGAAGAAGTTATCTCACAAGATGTATTATCAAGGGAGCCAGCAAACAGGATTTGAAGGGTGAGCTCCGGAGGAAATGAAACTCTGAGAGGTCAGACTTAAAACCTGTTCGTCAGTCCCCGTCATTGCCTAAAATGTTTGGATTTCCCCAGAGACCATCAGATAGTTGGGGTTACCTATATGCTGGGGTATTGTGAGTCCCAATTGATTATTGTTTGCAAAGAGCTGAGCTGGTCAAAAGTTCTCAGATTTTTGGAGCTTCAAACAAATTATTTGCGGGAAAAAATTCAAAATATTTTATAACATTCCCCTCCCCTTTTTTTTGTTTTGTTTTTTCCAGTTTGTACAGTAGTCAAAATTTGCAATAATGTTAACAATTATTTTTTAAAAATTCTCTCTGGTTTTCAACCTAACCTTTTGAAATTGATATGGAAGGAGCCACGCAAAGGGTCAGAGTTATTTATATACTTATTTCTCTTCATAATTTTGTCATCTCAATCCTATCCTTAGGGTGACACCCACTTGTAGCTACTTCTTACTTCAACCATGAATCAAATCTAGCCAACTCGCTATTGCCCTTTCAGATCCTCCTCCTCATGCAGCATCCAAAATCTGGCTAAAATGAACATGCTACAAGTTTCTGGAGTTCAGTCTGGTCATTCTGCCAAATGAGATCATAGCTGGGGCTCAAGAAACCACCTTTAATGGGACATTGAGTTACAAATACAAAAATATCAAAGGTTAGATTAAAAAAAATCATACTACCATAAAATATGCATGAAGATAAACTAGTATAAAATAAAGAGGAAAATAAGACAACAGCATGCCCCAACGGTCCATCCTGGGGCCGGTTTTGTTCAATATCTTCATTAATGATCTGGATGGCGTGGACTGCACCCTCAGCAAGCTTGCAGATGACACTAAACTGGGAGGAGTGGTATATATGTTGGAGGGTAGGAATAGGATACAGAGGGACCTAGACAAATTAGAAGACTGGGCCAAAAGGATTCTAATGAGGTTCAACAAGGACAAGTGCAGAGTCCTGCACTTAGGACGGATGCATCCCAGGCACTGCTACAGACTAGGGACTGAGTGGCTAGGCAGCAGTTCTGCAGAAAAGGACCTAGGGGTTACAGTGGACGAGAAGTTGGATATGAGTCAACAGTGTGCCCTTGTTGCCAAGAAGGCTAACGGCATTTTGGGCTGTATGAGTATTGCCAGCAGATCGAGGGATGTGATCATTCCCCTCTATTCGGCATTGGTGAGGCCTCATCTGGAGTGCTGTGTCCAGTTTTGGGACCAACACTACAAAAAGGATGTGGAAAAATTGGAAAGAGTCCAGTGGAGCCAACAAAAATGATTAGGGGGCTGGAGTACATGACTTATGAGGAGAGGCTGAGGGAACTGGGATTATTTAGTCTGCAGAAGAGAAGAATGAGGGGGAATTTGATAGCTGCTTTCAACTACCTGAAAGTGGGTTCCAAAGAGGATGGATCTAGACTGTTCTCAGTGGTAGCAGATGACAGAACAAGGAGCAGTGGTCTCAAGTTGCAGTGGGTGAGGTTTAGGTTGGACATTAGGAAAAACTTTTTCTTTAGGAGGGTAGTGAAGCTCTAGAGTGGGTTACCTAGGGAGGTGGAGGAATCTCCTTCCATAGAAGTTTTTAAGGCCCAGCTTGACAAAACCCTGGCTGGGATGATTTAGTTGGGGAGTGGTCCTGCTTTGAGCAGGGGGTTGGACTAGATGACTTCCTGAGGTCCCTTCCAACCCTCATATTCTGTGATTCTATGAAAAGATCCAGAGGTGAGACACAAAGATAATCAAAGGGATGGAATGCAAGCCATATGAACAAAGGCTGAAGGAGCTGGATATGTTTAGTTTGGAAAAGAGGAGATTAAGGGTGGACATGATAGAGGTCTTCAAACACTTGAAAGGCTGCCATTAAAAAGATGGAGAAAAAATGTTCTCTCTTGCGACATAGGGCAGGACAGGAGGCAGTGGGTTCAAACTATAGCAGAGCAGATTTAGATTAAATCTCAGGAAAAGCTTCTTAACTGTAAGAACAGTAGGACAATGGAACAAACTGCCTAGGCAAGTCATGGAAGCTCCTTCACCGGAGGTTTTCAAAAAGAGGCTGGACAGCCATCTGTCTTGGCTGGTTTAGACCAGGGATACTCAAACTGAGGCTCGGGAGCTGCAAATGGTTCTTTGTCTCCTGTGGCTCTTTGCAGCACATGATATTACAACGCTATGTGACTTAATTATTAACCAATTTAAGTGATTAACCAATCAGTGTGCTTTTACTATGTTATAAAGTTGATAAATTAATAATACTTGGTCAGTCATTTTGCTGTGAGAATTATATATAACTAAATATTTCCCATCATACTGTATAAAATTGAATATATTGTACTATAATTAATGAAATAATGAATTCACATTGTGGAAGTAGGGAAAATGCCTCTTAAAAGTACCTAAAATTAGTTAAAGGTATATAACCAACAAATGTAATATAGTACTACACCAAACAAATATGTATTAAAATATCAATAAATTATAATTAATACAACACTAGGGGCTGCCATTAAATTAGCACAACAAAGGGCCTGGGTTATTTCCTCTAAAAAAAAAAACTTAACTAAATCCCTGTGGGATGGGGCCAATAGTGCAGCAGCCATTTAAAATATTTTTAAAAGCCAAAAACATAATAAAAAATCAGGCCAAATAAAAAAAGGCCACTAGCCTTATTTCTAAAGCTCAGCTAACCCAAGTACAGGCTAAAATTAATAAGTTACATGTTATTTCCACCCTTAGTTCTATAACCCAAAAGTTACTAACAAAATGGTATTAAATATCACTAAGGCTAAAAAGGCATTGCAGTAAAAACTAGCATGTTTAAAAATTCAAAATTTCCTAAATAACCAGCTAATGGCCATTTAAAGTAATCTTAAGCACCAAACTTGGCCCACTGCCCTTAGAAACACATCAAAAGTACCATCTAATCTGTGGTCATGCAAACATATCTGGACACTTTCTAAGTGAAAGTGTAAACATTCACAGTGCTCCTTCCAAGCTTTTAAACCAGTTAGGGGGATGTGGGCTCCCACATACTAAATCCTAACGGGTCCATAAAAAAAATGCATATAAAACTAAATTATTCACCAAAACATCTAAAAAATTAAACCACCTGGTATACCTAACTAATTTATAGTCAGTACCTCTAAAATAACACCTAATATTTTGTATAAAAATAAAAAGTCAATAAACATTTGGCTGTTAAAACCCCTGCAGCTTCAGTGTATCCATACACTGAAGCCCCAAAAAGTTGTCACTGTTTATAATAACGTTTGCTAAAAGGGTAAAAAACAAAAAACTATCCTAACAAAACACTTACTTTTCAAGCTAATAATAGCTGTATGTATGTTAAAACCACCACATTGCAAAATATACATTTTAATCTCATCAACACTGCAAACAATCATTGTTATTGGCCTGCAAATAAAATTTTGCAAGTAGCCCTTAGTTTAATTAAACCAGCTTAGTACCTAATCAATTTCAAAATTTGCTTTCATTGTTACCAAAGGTTCAAAAAATCTCTAAATTGCAAGGGCAAATTCACATGCTTCAAAATATATATCAAGCTAAAAAAATGCCTTTCATACAGCTTATAAAGTGTCTATTTTGTATACTAAGTATAATATATTATGCTTTGTAACCAAAACTGTACAACAACCTCATCGTATTATTGCTATAAAAATATTATTGCTTGCATTGTTGTTAGTTTAAAATTATATCATTGCTGTTATAAAAAACATAATAATAGTAATACCTTTCATAACCATGCTAATTATGTATTGTCATTACACCAGTAAAAATCCCTAAGGTTAAAACATCTAATGTAAAATCAAAAATCCATGGCTTAATGCAAATAAAAATTTAAATATATCTGTTGTACTAGAAGTACAAAAGGGGGGAGTGTGGAAGTAGGGAAAGAATTGACAAGGATTTGTAGGGGATCTTAATGCATGTCAGTCTGTTAGCAAAAGTTAGGCCAGCTGTAACCCTAATAACGTAAAATTTATAAAAGCAAAAATTGTGTAAGGCAAGTAAAAAAAACCTTGCACTAATAATTAAATACGTAAACTGGCACCCAGCATGGGGCAAATAAAATAGCCAAATAGCCTATGTATAAACAAAATGCAGCTGTTGCTCATTATTGTCTGTATTATTGCTTGTTATTGTCTGTAACAAAGGTATAAATGCTTGCTGTAATTGTTTACCTGTTAAAAAACCTGTCCAAAACTGGGGTAACCTAGTGTCCTAGGGCACTCCCTCCCTCTATTGCAATTGCTAAAGTTAAAATAAAGTATTTAATTTTGCTGCACCCAAACAAAAAGCAAAAACTAAGTTTTTCTCCAACAACATGACTGTGGCTCTTTTGGTTAAAGTGGATTGTTAATTTGGCTCCTGAACCACTGAGGTCTGAGTATCACTGGTTTAGATGCAGCCAATCCTGCATCTTGACAGGAAGTTAGACAAGATGAGCCTTGTGGTCCCTTCTAACCCCGTGGTTCTATGATTCTATACCAAAATAAAGGATAAAGAGACTGAAATAATGAAGTACACATTGAAATACTTGACATGAGAGTGAGAAATAATTATGGGCCTCTATAAAATCAAACCCTAAGCACTACCCAACTTTATATCAGCTATGCATAAAGAGGACACAGTGCAGAATAACTCTCCTGAAGTGTATGGAATAACAGTGTAATTCTAAATAAAAGAGCAGTAAAAAGATGCAATATCTAACATTTACAAAACGCTATAAAGGAGTGAAAATGAAGAAAGAATGCTCATTAAAAAATGCACTTGAGCCAAATAAAAACCTAGAGTTGTAAGAGAAATTGATAGGTCAAAATTGTACTGAGGAAACTGTTAGTGTTTCATTTAAATTAATATGGTTAAAAGCAGAATTTTTCTTCTGCATAGTAAAGTTTCAAAGCTGTAGTAAGTTAATGTTTGGTTATAAACTTTTGAAAGAACAACCATAATGTTTTGTTCAGAGTTAACAAACAATACAGAATAAGGAACAACCTCCATTTCCGAAGTGTTTGTAACTCTGAGATTCTACTGTACTTCATTTGCCCAGGAAAAGCCAAAGAGAGATAAGCACCCCCCCACCCTTGCCTGACAGGAGTATGTGGATCACCTTTTGGTGACTTGCCTTAGCTCACAGACCTAGAGAACATAATTTTTTGTATATAATCATAACTCCTCACACATGTTTATATGTACATTTCGCAGTGATTATGAGGACCAGTGTGACACAGGCTTTCAGTACAGACCTTACATGACATCCTTTGGTGAACTAGTATGTAGATGCAAGACCCAGAGGATCCCTGTAACTTTTTCACCGCCCTGCTGTGCCCTCTGTGGTCAAGAGCTCTTTGGGTCACAGTGACCTAACCACCAGACTATTGGCTATTCTGGGGTGGGTGCTTTCTCAATCTTCCCTGGTGGAGCTATTCTACTTTGTATAAATAAATGTTATTTGGAGCAGGAACTTGACCCTAGGTTTCCTACATCGTAAATGAGTGCCCTAACCACTGGGCTATAGAGTCAGTTGTCCTAGTTCTTTGGCCCAATGAATATTTAATTATCCTAGTGGAGTGCATAACCAATGGGTTGTTGGCTATTCTGGAGTGGGTGTGTATTGGTGGAAAACTTTGGAAGATGTTAACTTTTTGTCCTGATGTGCAGTGGGAAAATTTTTGAAATCTTGAAAAGTTTTGTGGGATGGGGAAACCATTTCTCTCCCAGCTCTACCAGCAGCGAATGCTCACTGTGTGCTGCAGCTGTTCATCTTGAGCCATTCTGCCCAGCATCAGTAGGATGGTTTTGTCCTGTGACTGTTGTAGGGTTGATACTACTCCACTCCACATGGAAGGGCTAGATTGTATGACCTTACTCAGATCGGCACTGTTTTGTGGTCCATGCCAGTAGTTTTTTTCAGGTGACTCTCTGTCCTGACTCATAGATAGAGTAGGTGTTCAAGAGAAGTAGGTTCTGACTGGGTGGAAGTTGGAACACAGCGGATTTTCAGATGCCAAAAAGAAGGTTTTAATTTTTATTTTAAAGGCCATCCTCACAATTTTGGATTTCCCTGTTTGAAGCTGTTGATGGAAATGATGAGATGCTGGGCCTGGAGGCAGGAATTAAAAAATGTGGTTTCTAACAGCCTACTCCCTCTTACAGAGCCTTTCAAAGCAATGTTCTCAAAGGAGAGCGGGAATGGTCAATGATCCATCTCCCCTGTGCACACAAATATAGCTTAGAGTTGATTCTATATGCATTTTTAAAACTTCTGCTGCTGTTACAGTATCATTAAGGACTTATGCAGGATTAATGAAACAAAGTACCACAAGAGGGCAGGATACATCTGGAAATTTAGCAGTATCAAAAATGACTCATTAATATAAGAAATAGAGAAAGTTCATCACAGGCTAATACCAGAGTGCTGCTGCTGGCGGTGGATTTCATTGGGTCCCTTTCTGATGGAAGGAATATGAGGAAAAGGAATGGGATTTGGAAAGTTACTATGAGTTCGTGGCTAATCAAAGTGAACTGGTCACACCCTGCCATGGAAGTATACATGGGAGAAGAAATATCTGGGAAGATTCCATCATAGAATTTGTCTTGAGTATTTTCTTCCGGAGAGGGGTGAGGATGGGTTCTGCCCCTCCCTCTTGAAAAATGGGCAGTGATTCTGTCATACATCACAGGGGTTTTCCCCACTATCTCCAAAACCCTATGTGGCTCTCCTTGGCACCCTAAGAACATAGTTCCAATGGCATGAGATTTCTGGTCCTTCCCCTAGCTGCCACTGTGCAAGACACACACACCTCTGTAAAGGTTTCCCCAGTGCGGAGAGCTGTGGAACTGTTAATTAAACCCCAAGCAGCACTGAGTCTCTACTGACTTTTCTGAGGACCTTGGGAATGCATGTTCCATTAGCACAACGCAGCCTTACACTTTATGCCCCACCTATTCCTCTGTCACGCTGTCGGTAACTCTGTGACATCCAGGGCAAGGGAATGGTGCCATAGGGGACTTTCTTCCCCACCAAATATATTCTGTGTGGGAAGATGGGATCCTTGGGTAGTAGGCGGGGGGAGAGGATTCTCCATGAGGGTAATGGTGGTGAGAAAATCTGGGCCATTAAAATGAGATAAGTGTGTTGTGAATTCACATCCTTTTGGTCTTGTATGAAAGCCCCAAGGGAAAGCATGAGGGGCAACTTCAGTTACATTTATTACTTTCCTTTCCTCCACTTGAAGATTCAGTTTCACCAGCACAAAAAGTCCCATGGGAGAGTTGTGGAAAAGGACAAAAACAGAAGAACCGAAACAGCATTAATCTCTGTGGTTTTAGTATAAGGCTTGAGAGACGTGACCTAGCATTGACTGTATCCAAACATAGATATTTGCATTAGCTATGATTTTTCCCGTTTCTCTCATCTCTCTCTCTCACACACACGCACACTCTGTGTCTCTCTCTCTCTCTCTCTCTCTCTCACACACACACACACACACACACACACACACACACACACACACACACACACACACACACACACACACACACACACACACACACACATATATCCTGGCCATTCAGCTACACCAGTATAAATTAAAAATAACTCCAATCCACTACACTGAAGAATCTGGCCCCAAATCGGTACAAAATGAATTACAGTAGTTAGATGGCACTAAGTGACAACTCCATTTTCCTATGATGCCAGGCAATATTGGAGGCAAACCTAAATGTGACAGCCTTACTTCTGTCAGTTTGTTATTCAGATGCATTATTTATACATCCCACAGCATCATATAACAGAAAAAAGACATAGTAATAACTCATCATCCCCACTGACACGTCTGTTTTATATATATATATCTACTTCGCAGATGCGTTTATTTCTGTAACACATTTGTGTTTATATAAAGCCACCAGCTTATGAATTTACTGAATTATTTAAAGATATTTAAAATTTTTATTTTCCGGCAAAGTCATATACCCAATGTGCCTGGCATTAAGGCCTCAAACATATTTTGCCTTTATATCTACACATTGAAATAAGAAATGATTGTTTAACTCTATCTTTTGCAGGTTTCAGTTTTACCATGCTGCAGAAGTAAATACACTTCAAAAAGCAACATCAATAACTCCTCAAAAGAGACTTAAGGCTCCATCCCTGCACAGGCATGTACCATGAAAGGTTTGGTTAGTGCTGTGTATCATAGGACAGGATCATTCCGCAAACATTTATTCCAAACACAAAGCTAAGTGTGCATGCTGTCTATAAGGATAGTTATAACAGTTATTGTTGCAGCTTTGGAAGTTTGATTGTATGTCAAATGCACCCCTTAGTGTCACTAGATGGCAGTCCTGAGCAGTTTAACTTTGGTTTAAGGAAAATATAATTTTAATAATGATTTATGATAATTGTATTTGCGATATAATGTTTTCATATACTTACATTCATCTGAAATGTTTTTAAAAGGACTTTATTCCTTATGAGTATAAGAGTCTGTATTACTTAAGCAGAAATTAACATACCTGTAAGGGAGCACTTATTGTCATTTGAGGTGGGGGCTGAAAGAAACACAACATGAACTAAGAAGGGTGTTTGAACGAGAACAATTCAGCAATCAATCAAAATCAGAAGGTTCAGAATTTGGGTATGATAAGAACTGTAGGAGGCAGGAGCAGTAGGAGGCAGGAAGTTAATGGTTTTAGTAGTGAGGTTCAGGAACTTGAAGTACTAGATGTTTCAAGATCCAGACCCATGGAAGGGCCAGATACAGCTCTAGTATGCAGCAGAGGCAACTCTGCTTCAGTGGGATTCCACGAGCACGCCAGAATAGTTTGGGCACTGAAGAACTCATCATTTGAACAATATGGGCTGCTGCTTGTCCTCACTTGGCTTCAGGGAATTAAGAAATGATCCTGGGTTGAGACTCAGAGACTAGAATGGTTGAAACTGTAAGTGTGTCATCCAGGGGAGTTTATGATACCCCCACAGGACCTGCTATATTCCAAGGTAAATTAGCTTCAATCTAAAGCAATGTTGTTTTAACTGATTATTTTTAAGTTAAGCTATTTTATAATATATAATAGTAAAGCTGAAGGTATCCCCAGTGATGACTGCTGAGTGCTTGAAAATGTGGCCCTGAGCGCTATTGAAAATGTGGTGCTATGTGCACACATTTTTGTTTAAAGTTTCTTAATTTTTATTAAGTGCCTTGTTGGACCAGAGATTTGCTCCAGCGAATCAAATATCTAGGTAGTAACCAGTAACTAATGCAGAGGAAGGAGGATCTTGCAGTTAAGGCACTACACTAGGACTCAGGAGACGGCAGTTCAATTCCTGGCTCTATCACACACTTCCTATGTGATCTTGGGCATGCCAGGAATTCTCTTTGTGCCCTGGTTCACCATCTGCAGAGATAACAAAAGTTCCCTACCTCACATGGGGTATTGAGAGGCAAAATTCATGACCACTTTTCAGGTGTTGGGATTCTACTCAAATAGGGGGCTGTACAAGCACAAAGACAGATTCCTTAGAGAAAAGCAAAGCCTGCTTTCAGAGAGCCTAACCAGCTTTGTAAGGCCTGTGGTAGGGGTAATGTAGGGAGAAATTTCACTGCTGCAAACGACCAGCTTGTTTCCTGCTGGATCAATGGACTTAAAAACATCATCATCAAAGTGTAATATGACAAACAGAAAAATCCTTTAAACTATGCAACTTGGAAAATATATTCAGTCTGGGCTTCAAATACTTCACCATGTCCTTTGAAAATCAGACTTTTTCACCCAGTATGGGTACAACAGTATAACAATCTGAAAGCAGCCAGCTACTGTGTGTCTTTGAAGCTAAGTGTAATGAAATCATTTTGGCTGTTTTATCAAATTTCTGTCCAGAGAAGATAAACATACTTTTCTTGTCTTAACTGTCATTTTACACACAGTTTTTCCCTCTCCCAAAGGAGTCCTGTGGTTGATAGACATGCAGTTGAGCCAGGTTTCTTACTGAATATTTTTTATTATATATCCATTATCTTGTATGGAACAATTGCAAACAGAAGATATGAGTCTTCTGCACTAATATTTCAGAAGGTGAGAAAGCAGTAACAGAACTCAAAGCGATGGAGCAATATCCATAGCAAATATCAACTTCTCTGCTTTCAGGGCATAGGATGTTTCAATTAACAGCACAGGTTACCAGTGCAGTATCTCACCTTTTTCCCTAGAACATGCCAGCAATATTAACAAAGGCCTATGAACTTTCTTTTGTGTGCTATTACTCTTTTAGGAGGCCTTGTTTAACTTCTGTTTGGTATTATGTCTATAAACTGTCTAATGAGCAAAACATTCCTAATTTACTAAGGTTAGATTCAGTTTGTCACTCCAAGGTATTTCCACTACAAAGAAAGTATTGTATTTTATTTATTTGCACTTAGTCCCGTTTTGCCATGATACGTTTGTCCCAGTTTTCCTCAAAGTGACTGAAGCCTGGACAGGTTCTGTAGCTTTTTCATTTCTGCAGCCCACACGAGTCCTCGATGATCAGCAGACTCTTCTTTCTTGTTATCTTCAAAGCATCTTTCACACTGGCCTTGTTTTAATGATCAGAACTGATACAAATAACAAAGCATCAGGTTTGCAGGTTAGACTGATGTAGGTGCATGTAGAAGCTACATCTGAAATGAATAAATCATCATGAATAATCTTCACAGTTGGGCTCAGGGTTTTCTTTGTTTTCCTTATATTTAGTCATTTATAGAGTCTAGATGACCACAGTAAGTCCTCATGCATTGTGCACAAGATGGTCATTGTAATTTTTTGCTCACTTTCACCCTAATATGACATCTCAGCCTACATTTTCAAAAGGTTAGCCTCCAGAGAGCGAGTTGTGAGATTTTGGCCAAGAAAAAAAAAAAGTCCCTTTATTTGTTAAAGAATTTTTAAATTCAGAATTTTTCTACTAGTTTTAATGGCCTTTCTATTGTAACCAGAATTTGAACCCATGCTTTTTGCCACCCACAAAATGGACAGACTCAAGTATTAGCTAAATAACGTACTGTACTTAGCTATTCAATGCTTAGTGTTTGTGCTTGGAATTCACTTGCACACACACGCACATGCGCACACACACATGCACACACAAATGTATCAACAAAATTAGGGGGTTGCAAAAAGTTTACTTGAAATGGAGCATGCAAATGGTGACTTTAGTGAAACCCATCTGAAACTGTAGCTTTTCATGATTCTTAATGTCTGATTTCACTGCGTGATTTCCTGTGGATGCAATCAATATTTACCCCTCTGTTCATCATGTGTATCTGTCACTACATCTATATTTTTTATTTATAAGATAAATAAGAATAATTATTATTGTAGTGCCTAGAGGTCATAAACAAGATTGGCTCCCCAGTATACCAGGCATTGTACATATGCATAGCAAGACAATCCCTCTCCCAAAGAAGTTACAGTCTGAATAGACAAGTTAGAGAATGGGGATATTATTATATCCCCATGATATACAGGGAGAATTAGTCACCAAGGGATTAAATGACTTGCCCAATTTCACACAGGAATTCTATAGAGGAGTTAGGCCTTGAACACACCTCTTCTAAGTCCAAACTGAGTGTCTCCACCATAAGAACATTATTCCTCTATATAATGAGTCACTTCCATGAAGCTCCATGTAAATCATAGAAACGTAGGGATGGAAGCAGTGGTGAAAGTACCTTATAGGATTTACCGGTACTGCTGGAGTCCTGAGGGGGGCGGGGCCACAACCGGAAGAGGCGGGCCTTTCAAGATTTAGAGGCCCTGGGGCACCGGCTGTGGTTGGGAGCCCCAGCGCCTTTAAATCGCCTCGGGGCTCCTAGCTGCAGAGGTGGCTGGGAGCCCCCGGGGCTCAGGGGCAAATTCAAGGGTTCAGGGCTCCGGCCGCTGCGGAGCTCTGGGACCTTTAAATCCCCATCGCAGCTCTGGCAGCCGGGCTTGGGAGGGCATTTAAAGGGCCCAGAGGCTCCCGCGGCTGTGGAGAACCTGAAGCCAGTGTGGTCTGGCACGGCGTACTGGCTCTTGCCGGTACTCCGTACCGGACCGTACTGGCTTACTTTCACCTCTGGATGGAAGTTGTTCTCTCTGGATCCAGTAGAGAAGGTGATACAGACAGAGAGGAGCTCATTTAAGCACAGCTACCTGCTGTGGAAATGTTAATTGTTCACATAGCAAAACTGAAACCAGCAGGAAACTGATGCATTTCACTGAGGCGGGGAAGAATGCTCAAACATTTAAAGACACAGGACATCACAAAGGGACCTCAAGAAGTAATCAAGTCCAGCCCCCTGCACTGAGGCAGGAGCATGTAAAGCTGAACCATCCCTGCCAGATATTTGTCCAACCCAGTTTCCAATGATGGGGATTCCACAACCTCCCTTGGAAACCTAGTCCAATACTTAACTATCCTTTTAGTTAGAAAGTTTTGCCTAATATCTTACCTAACTCTCCCTTGCTGCAGATTAAGCCCATTACTTCTTGTTCTATCTTCAGTGGACATCAAGAACAATTGATCACGCTCCTCTTTCTAACAGTCCTATTTGAAGACTGGCATCAGGTCCCACCTCAGTCTTTTTTTTTTTTCTCTCAAGACTAAATATATCCAGGTTTTTTCAACATTTCCTCATAGGTCAGGTTTTTCTAAACTTTTTTTCAATTCTCTTGCCCACTTCTAGACTCTTTCCAATTTGTCCACATCTTTGCTAAAGGGTGGAACCCAGAATT